>NC_073304.1:36873018-37232184 GCF_027595985.1 Sorex araneus
GAGGACAGTTTACTCAGTGTGGATTTGAGGCCAGGAAAGGACCAAAGTCAGAAAAGAAGATGATAAAACTTAAAATTATAAACAAGTAATCTTGAGAGTTGGAAAATTTTGTCTCACTCCCTTGGGTCATCACTGAGGGGAAATTGACCTCAAAATGGGAGTACTTGAGTAGAGGGAGGAAACCTACCAATTTGGGCACAGGAGAACATGAACAGGGTTGATTTTTGCAGCCATTTATTTCAATATTTCAGTAGATTGTACAGAGAAGTTTGGAACATAATAAAAACCAAAGTGCTTTCTTCTGCATGGGATTTTTGAGTGCCTTTTTAAAGTTCAGTGACCTAATTTAAAACCCTTAAATGTCTGTGGAAAGTGCTGACTACTGCTATCTGTCTGTCCACAGTTAGGGCCTGTGTGAAATTAACTTTAGGAGCAGTTAGTGGTATAGAACACAATTATGTTGCCCGTCATAGCTTTCCTAGTCCTATTCTCTCATCTCTGGCCTAGTAATTGCTATTTCTTTTCTTCTTTACTTTTTTCAAAATCTACTGTCAGGGGGCCGGAGCGATAGCACAGCGGGTAGGGCGTTTGCCTTGCACGCGGCCGACCCGGGTTCGATCCCCGGCATCCCATATGGTCCCCCAAGCACTGCCAGGAGTAATTCCTGAGTGCAAAGCCAGGAGTAACCCACTGAGCATTGCTGGGTGTGACCCAAAAAGCAAAAAAAAAATCTACTGTCATTTTTCTTATCTTTGTCCCCACTCCATCTAGAAAGAGATTCTAGAAATGATTAATAAATGAATTAATAACTGAATGGAAGGGTTGTTGTTGGAAGGATTGCTGTTTTTGGAGATGGTGTGGTAACATTTTACTTATAAAATGTAAAGATTTACTTTCTTCAAAATTAAGAAAAAATAAATTAAAAAATAAGTGACTAAACCATGAACAGGAAAAGATAAACTTTAGAAACTAGCATAGACTCTTGAAAATAACGGATATTCAATAAATGAGTATTTGTTAAATGGATAACTTAAAATTTCCCCTTCTCGGGAACACTGGGTAAAGTGTGCTTGGAGGACCTGCTTGGAATGGGAGATGCACACTGAGAGGAGACTATAGATCAAACACGAGGGCCACTCAATACCTCTATTGCAAACCACAACACCCAAAAGGATAGAGAGAACAAAAGGGATTCCCCTGACACAGAGGTGGGGTGGGGTAGGGGGGATGGAGTTGGGGCATGGGAGAGATTCTGGGATCATCGGTGGTGGAGAATGGGCACTGGTGGAGGGATGGGTACTCGAGCATTGCATGACTGAAACACAAGCACAAAAGTTTATAAGTCTGTAACTGTACCTCATGGTGCTTCATTAATAAAAATTTTTTAAAAATTCCCTTCTCTAGGAAGGATACACTTTAAAGTTCATTTTTATTGAAATAAAATTATAATATGGATTTCAAGAATTTAGCTCTCCATCTCTCTAGCAATATATAATTGTCAGCAGTATATATATTTTAAAGTAGATCATATTAAAATGATAAATCTTTATGAGGAATCTCTGAAGCATCTTGTAAGCTGGAGAAGAGTCTCTGGAGATTCTTAGCTTCCCTTTTATTTAGAGTATCACAGCAGGCGGTCTTGGTGATACTGTCCACTGTGAATGCCCATCGACACAGTTTTGAACTGAAACTAATCAATTCTAGAAAACAAGAGAAGCTATTGAACTATTGGCTTAAGCTTACTCCAAGACAAATAGTGATGGAGTATTTGGCTAGTTCTCACAACTGACAGTGGAGGCAATTCTGTTCTAGTTTTCTATGATATAAGTCAGCCATTGATGTTGTCAATTACAGGATCTGGAGGAAGCAGTCCAAATCCTTGACCCTCTCTCCATCAGTGCTGGATCTTCCATCACTCCAACCACCATTCAGCTTGGGAATGATGTGGGGATGGCGCCAGAGGTGCAGAGACTCTGCTTCCAAGTCTGAGCCTCAGCCAAGAGGCAGAGGAAAAAAAACCCAACAAAACAATACTCCTGCTAATTATGCTCCAGATAAAGAATATAGAATTTGTGAGATTAAATGAACAATAACCAGTCTCCTTAGAACTATTTTTAGTTTAATGAATCTAAAAAAAAAATTCATTTTTACTTTTTCAATTAGTCTATTGGCTAACCAACCAACCACCAGCCAAAGGTTTTCTCTCTTGACTTTGGTTTGAGGATTATGTCTTCTAGCTCACTGAGAAGTCTGGCATTTCTAACTATGTTAGTTCCCCACTGCCCCCCGACCCCCCCTCTGCCCCCACCATCCTCAAAGGCAGATGTTTCAAGAGCCATAGTGAATGGCTGGCAGAGAGGTAATAGACCTTTAAATACTATATATATTTTATATGTTCACATGCCTATGACAAAGTTTAATTAAGTGACCACAGTAAATAATAATAAATAGAATGGCAATACGATGTAATGAAATTTATGTGAATATAATATTTCTCAATACATGTTGTATGTAATGTTTTTGTACCTCAGTAGACTATGGCTCACTGAAGCTGCCAAGAAAACAAAACTGAATATAAAGAGCCACTACTCTAGTTGTTTTCACTACATGATTTCAGAAAAGAGTGAGAAGAGAATAGCTTCTTAAATCAATAAGTGATGACCCACCTAAAAATAGAGATATCTGGAGGAAAACAAGATCGACGGCTACATAGGGACAGGAACCTAAACCAGTGGAAGAAAAATCCTAAACAAACGATTTAAAATTTACCTGATTTTAGATACTTTTGAAATATTCAGTTCAGTGTGCTTTTAGCAGAGGCACAAATTAAAGACTGGCACTTGTAGGTGAATGACAACTGGAAGTCCATGATTGGTAATAAACATTTATTTATTGAGCATTTTAAAGACACTACCTGGATTCTGAGGGGCTTTTTCCTGGGAATTATAAAACCCTCGATATTTTGGGGTTTACAAATAAGTCTATTTATTTGAGTTATAAGAAATGAAGTAATGCAATAATTTTATTAGCAGTTTACCAGTTTTACTAGTAAGGTTACAGAAATTAAGTAGACATCTGGAGTATTACGTAAAACATTAAGTAAGACACTTAAAAAACATTAAGTAAAGATATTTCTTAAATAGTTGTGGAAATTTTCCTAATTCCTCTGTTAAACATTGTTTCATCGTCATTTTCCTGTATTGAAGATGCATCTTATCTCATTTTCATGCCCCGGTGCTGGTGTTGTGCATTTCTGGGAACAGTAATGAAAGAAAGAAGGTTAGTAAAGACAAAAAGTGGCAGGTAGAGTTTGTCATGTTTGGAGGATCACAGAGATGATGGTGAATTACAGGCAGAAAGAATAACAAAGTTTGCTATTCCTTTATCACTGGTTAGGAATCAGTGTTGTGTTTTCTTTCTGCTGTGACTGACTTTAGAATTATCCCTGCACTAATACTCCAGGGTGAAAGAATATTTTATATCATGTTTTTAAACTTAACAGTTAAAATACAGGGCTGGTTAGAATAATTTGAATGAATGGTACTAGATACTGAGGACAGTTCTTTGAGTTCTTTGATATAATTTCAGTCACATCTCAAGTTCATCTCAAATTACCAACCCTAGTAACTTAGTGTCTGTCAATGGCAAGCAGAATAAAGAATTACTAAAGATATGCACTTCCTAATTTCTCATCTCTATGGATGTGCAATTCTGTATTGCAAAGGGACTTTGCAAATGTAATTAAGTTTAGGATTTTGAGTTAGGGAGTTTATGATGGATTACCATGTGGATTCAAGACAAGTATCCACAGTCTCTTTTTAAGGGAAAGAGGGAGGATGGAATCAGGGTTAGATAAGGAGGTATCAGAAGAGAAACAGGTTGATATGATGTGAAGGGGACATCAGCCAAAGAAAAGGCAGCTCCTAGGAACTGGGAAAAGTAAGGATTCTGTCCAAAAGTTTGTAGGAATTAAATTCTGCTCATACCATAATTTTAGCTTCTGGATACATTTCTGAACCCCAAACGATAAGGTCATTTATTTATAGTAATTTGTTACAGCAGCAATAGGAAACTAAGACAGTAACTTTGAGTTTTAAAATTTCTACAGCTGAAATATATGTTATAGAGTTTATGATGTTAGGGTAGAGAGAACATCCTTTCTCTTTGCTTAATATTTTCATGTGAAGGGTACAGTTTAGTGTTGACATTCATAGTTTGTCTGCTCCCAGGAGAGTGAATACGCATTGTTCAACCATCTCGCTTCGTATTTGGTATGTCTGTCAAGAGGAAAATGCTCTCCCTCTCCTGCTCCCACACATGCCTTTGTTTCCCAATGCATGTTAGTGTCTAAATCTGTTCTGTCCTTTTCCCCCCCATTTTCTTTGATTTTTTTTTGGCCATACTAAACAATCCTCAAGGGTTACTTTTGGCTCTGCACTCAGCAATTACCCCTGGTGGTGCTCAGGGAAACATGTGATGCTAGGGATTGAACATGGGTTGACTATGAGCAATACAAATGCCTTACCCACTATACTATTTGTCCAGCCTCTGTTCTGGTCTTTTTCTTTTTGATTTTTCCTTCTCTCTCTAAAGCAGGATAAAGAGGTGTTGTTTATGGAATTCCCTGAAACATCATTCTTCACACATGTAGCCTCTTTTTCTCAAATATGTTATTTACGTATGATTTCTTTGTTTAGTTACAGAGAACATTTAAGGTGGCTTATCAATATAATTAAGCATGAGGAACAGAGAGTAAATGAAGGAGGGATCTATTAGATGGAACTGGAATGAGACTAGAATGTAAATTCATTTGATGAAAGTATATTCTGGTGCTGACAGGGGGTGTGGTTAGGAACCACCAAAACTTTGACTCTGAGTTTCTTTACAGTGTAAGTAAAGATGGAAACCTAATAGAATAAAAATTAACTGATTTATGGATTAGGTAACAAAACACTGACTTAGGTTATTTAAGTGTAATAACACTATTTTAAAAACAGATTGCAGAAAACTTCTATGTGTTTTTCAAAAAGAAAACATATATAAGGGAGTGAACAAGGTTCTAAATGTTATCTAGAGTAAAATGACTACATACCTTCTAATCTATTTATTGCAATAACCGTCAGTGTGAGTAATATAATACAACACATTTCTTTCATTTACTTTGAATATTTTTTGGGTTTCTACTGTGGATAAGAGCAAGACTTGTTACTATGGTACATCCAGGTAAGCAAAACTAGAATTATCTTTGTCTTCAAGGGCTTCTGTCTAGAATTACTTGTATTAGATACTATACAAATAACTCCATACTAGAAATATATACATTGTGAACTGACTATAAAGCAGGTGACTCATTTTAGGTTAGGAATCAGGAACAGCTTCTTTGGGGATGGGACATATTACCTGTGGCCTCAAACAAGATCATGCTCAGCCTCAGTCAAATGAGCATGACAAAGAATGTATACACAGTGAAAGAAATTAGGAGTGTGTGTGTGTGTGCATGTGATTTACTAATAAACACACACATGCATGTGTTGTGGAACATTCTAGGCAGAGGAAGCAAGACATTTCATGAGATAGAGAAAATGAAAGCTCAGAATGGCGACAGGAGACATGTAATCAATTAGGAGGAGAGAGCAGACAATGGCCCAGAAAAACTAGTGTATATTACTGTAGAGGATAAGCAGTGAGAGGACTTTGAAGGATTTTGAGGAAGGAAGTGACATTTTCTCATTTATTTTTTAAGACTGCCTCCTCAGACAGAAAGCAACAAAGTATTAAGAGCCTATTTCGATGACCTTTGGAAAACTGGTGCTTCCCAAGACTAGGTTGGTGGTGGTAGGTGTATAAAGATGTCCCTATGGTAGTGGGCAGAATGATGCCTAAGTAGATGGCTTACTATACTAGAGAATGTTTCTTTTTATTTCAAACTCTGAATTGAATCCTAATTCAATTTTGACCATTTCTTTAACTCATTGGCTATAGCAGTTAAATTAGTTTCATGTGAAAATGGGGCATGTTTCTTAAGAGACATCTCTAACAAGATTCTACTTAAAGCAGTGACTCTCAACCTGGGAGCACCCTGTGTCAATTACAACTGAATCTCGGTGATTGGAGCCTAGGTATAGATATATTCTGAAGCTTCCCAAGTGGTGCCATTATGCAGCCAGTGATTTAGAATCACTTACTTGCAGCAGAAAATTGACGATAATATGTAACAAATGAGGTCAGAATTAAATCCAAAATTCAAGGTTGTAAACAATTTGGAGAAAAAATATTTCTATTAAGGTGAGGTTTGAATGGAACCAACTGCTTGCAATTTTTTCTAATCAGCACTACATAGTGAAAATTAAATGATGATTAAATGTAGGAAACAAATGTCCTAGCAAATACTTTCAGCAGCTCTTGTTAAATTTACCTAAAAACTTGAGATTTACTAATAAAGGCAAATTCTTAGGCATGGCATGAATCAAAATGTAGTTTAATTGGACTGAAAGGTTTCTTTTGTAAATCATTCCTGAGACTTGCATTTCTGAGCCTAGGGTGGTTGCTCAATGGTAGTTTATAATAGGACTACCACAGGACGGATCTGTATCCTGTGGCTGCGCAAAGATTCCCAGGACTATGTAATTGTTAGTCCTTAGCTATCAGAAATGATTCATGAATATACTGAGTGGCAAGTTCTCAGTATTGTGCCAATTTTACAGAGGTAATTAGCCTTGTCAGGACAGAGAGAGTTGTGGACATATCGTCTTCCTTCTAGCATCTTTATATACCTTCATATGCTTCCTTAAAGTGCCCTGAACTTCTCAGCATTATGTAGATGAGTTCTGACTGTATTTTTCAGTAGATGTGCAAAGATGATTAGCATCTTTTCATAGGGTCCTACAATCCTGATCACATTGATCAGTTAGGAGTTTTTATATGACCTAAATTAGATGAATTGGGATTAATAAGATTCAATCCAGATTTTGGGGTTGTAGAGGAATGAATCTGTTTAAAGTGGAAGTGAATAGGTAAGTAGGTAGCTCCAGAAACTTCTGGTAGCAACCTTGGTCTGTAAAAGAAATCTCTTTGAGAATGGAGTCCATCTAAAAAGGTAGGAAAGTAACTTGTCTCAGTCATGAAAAAGCTTCATCTGAAACTAATAATACCCTTGTAAGTTGTAGTAGCATAAGGATTGTGTCTGCCTTGTGGACTATGACTCCAATAAACATTTGTAAAATGAATTAATGATAAACAGAATTTGAAAGAGAGTGATATTTTGGAAGAGAAACCAGTATTGAGTCTACATAATTTCAGAAGAACATTAGCTAACAAATCAAACTCACATTATTTTTCTGATATTGAAAAGCTACTTGAAATAGCAGAATATGGACTTTATTTCTAATTACTTTGAAATGACAAAGGGAGCTAAGTGGAAAGAGCAATAATAAATAATAAATCTGGCCATGAGTTGGATGAGAGGGAGAAAATGCTTTCTTTAAAAAAAAAAATGACAATAGTGTCCAGGAAAATCTGACTCAGATTTAAAGCATGTAAATCAACGGGTTCCAAAACTAAAGTATTTTTTGTCATTTTCTTAGCTCTACAAATATTCTACTTCATTTGATCACATTTACTTTGAATAGGACTGGAGCGATAGCACAGCGGGTAGCGCGTTTACCTTGCATGTAGCCAACCTGGGTTCGATTCTTCTGTCTCTCTCAGAGAGCCCAGCAAGCTACCTAGAGTATCCCACCCACATGGCAGAGCCTGACAAGCTACCTGTGGTATATTCGATATGCCAAAGACAGTAACAATAAGTCTAACAATGGAGATGTTACTGGTGCCCGCTTGAGTAAATCAATGAACAATGGGACGACAGTGCTACAGTGCTACTTTGAAATAAATTATAAAAAATTTCCTCATATTTGAACATGTAGAATGCTATATCTTGTTAGAAAACACTCTCACTTACATATCTGATCAAATATTTTTAATTGATCTCTAATGTAGTATTGGGCTGGAGTGATAGCACAGTGGTTGGGCATTTGCCTTTCACGAGGCTGACCTGTGTTCGATTCCTCTGCCCCTCTCAGAGAGCCCGGCAAGCTACCAAGAGTATCGAGCCCACGCAGCAGAGCCTGGCAAGCTACCCGTGCGTATTGGATATGCCAAAAACAGTAACAATAAGTCTCTCAATGAGAGACGTTTCTGGTACCCGCTCGAACAAATCGATAAGCAATGGGATGACAGTGACAGTGACAGTGAATGTAGTATTACATTGAGGACTATAAGGATGCCTTATATAGCGAATCTGTCTCTCATCCATAATCATAAGAGAGAAAAGAAATAAGACTTATTAACGGCAATTTATTAATGGCAGAGAGTCTCTTGCCCCCGCACCTGGCTGTTTTCCCCGGGGCCCCTCGGACGGGGTGGGCTCCAGCTTCCCTCCCTGCCCCGAGCAGAGCTCCCGCAGCTGAAGACCTCGGAGCCTAGCCACAGCCATGCTCAAGGCCCCTCTTCACATGTTCGGATGAGCCTCACACATGAAGATACCAGCAGAGGAACCCAGGTGTATGGGACCTGGAGCTGAGACCACCAAGCCTGCTCAGATCGGGACTGGGCCTCATCTGCCCAGATTTCCTATTTTTCAGTAGCTAGGCAGTCACACCCAGGGACTGCCCCTGGCGCCGTGTAGTCCCACCAGTGGCCCACACCCAGAGACTTAAAACCAAGCTCCTGGAAGACATCTTATAACCTAGTTCTCCCTCTGGGAGAACCTGGCAAGCTACCGAGACTTTCCTGCCTGCATAGGAGAGCCTGGCAAGCTCCCTGTGCTGTATTCATATGCCAAAACCAGTAACAATGACGGGTCTCATTCCCCTGACCATGAAAGAGCCTCCAATGTGGCATGGTTGGGAAGGACAAGTAAACAGAGGCTTCTAAAATCTCAGGGCTAGGACGAACGGAGACGTTACTGAGACTGCTTGAGAAATTCAATGATCAATGGGATGATGATGATGATGATGATGAAGATGAATGGTGATTTTATCCAAGGACATATTAAAATATTAAAAAATAGAACAAAAGTAGATTACATTTGCAGTGGAAGTCTATATTCTGATACTATTTGGAATTAAGTTACTCTTCATTTGTTCTTATTTGAATTTGTAATAATTTCCTCCTAATTACTAGAACATACTAGATTTTAGTTTACAGAAAAGAGAGAAGTAGAAACAGATGAATGATATAAGAGTTAGAGGACTTGTTAGATGACTCAAAGGACAGGAGTACATTCCTGGCATGTATGAACCTCTCACCGCATGGCCCACAGAGCACCATGGCTATAGTCCTGGTCACCCTCTACCTCTAACCCCAAGTTATATCTTGACTCCTACTGGTCAAGGAAAAACTATGTGCAAGAAATAGGAGATAAAGATAATAGATAAAGATGATAGATAAAAAGAGCCAAATTTCCTGAATACTTGCCATGTAGTCGACCTGAGTGCTGAATTATCTCACCTAATTTCCTATTTCAGCAGTAACAGGGAAAGAAATCTTTTTAATACAATATCTCCCTAATAACACACTTAAAGTATGAGTCAAACCTGAGGATCAAATGCAAGTTTGTTTGATTTCACAGCCCAAACTTTACTCACTATGTAGTTTTAATAAAAATTCCAAAGAAAGCCATCTTTGCCCCAGTAGGCCTCAGCCTCCATGCCTGACCTCTACCATCACTGGAGGCCCACATCCACCCCCAAACCCTTCTCTTACTCATTTGATAGAGGAGGCTTCCTGGCTCATATTCCTTGTGTATTTTGGGACTCAGAAGTGGATTCCACTCTGTCTGGTCCCCTGCTCTCTCTTCCCCAGCATGCTTCTGGCTCAGCAGGCCTCATCTAAATACCTGGCTATTTTTTTCCTGTTATTATTTCTTTTTATTGAATCACTGTGGACTACAGCTATAAAACTTTCATGTTTGAGTTTCAGTCATACAATGATCCATCACTCATCCCTCTGCCAGTGTACATTTTCCACCACAAATGTCCCCAGTACCCCTCCCCCACCCCTGTTCAACCCCTCCCCTCGCCTCTATACAATTACCCTCTTATTCTCTCCCTCTACTTATGGGTGTTATGGTTTGCAATACAGATTACAGATGACGAGAGGCCATCATGTTCGGTCCTTTATCTACTTTCAGCACACATCTCCCATCCAGAACCATCCCTCCAACCATCATTGACTTATTGATTCCTTCTCCATCCCAGCTGCTTCTCCCCAGCTCATAAGGTAGGCTTCCAACCATGGAACAATCTTCCTGGCCCTTGTCTCTACTATCATTGGGTGTTAGTCTCATATTACGATATTTTATATTCTACAAATGAGTATAGTCATTCTATGTCGGTCCCTCTCTTTCTGTGCAAGTTGATGTGTTCATTGACAGTTTTCGTGAAGTTAGGATAGGCTAGGTTAGTTGAGTATTAACATATAGTAAGTAAGATGATCAGGGAGTTCTTCAGAGGAATGAATTCTATCAATTGTGGCCAAAGGACAATGCATGGAATGGTAAAAAAAAATAACTGCGGCCGCTCTGGAAAGAGGCCACGCCCACTTTTTAGGCCACGCCCCTAAGATGAGGACACGCCCCTAACCAGCGGAGTGGGGATTGGTCAGGAACCGCGGCGGCGGCAGAAAGGTGCCAGGCAGGGGCTTCAGGACAAGCCCCAAGCCGAGGCAGGCAGAGGCGGGGAGGGGGCTTCTCCGCGCTGAGGCAGGCTCTCCAAGGGATTGCCTATTTACCTGCAGGGTGGAGATTGGTCATCGGTCCCTCTCTTTCTGACTCATTTCACTTAGCATGATACTCTTGATGGCCATCCACTTACAAGCACATTTCATCTTTCCTAAATGCTGCATAGTATTCCATTATGTAAATGTACCAAAGTTTCTTTAACCAGTCATCTGTTCACAGGCATGCAGGTTATTTCCAGATTCTGGCTATTGTGAACAGTGCTGCAGTGAATGTACAGGTGCAGATGTCCTTTCTACTGTGCTTTTTTGCACCTTCGGGATATATTCCCAGAAGTGCAATACCTGACTCTTGTAATTTCTTCAGTAACACATTCATACCTTAAGTTGCTCCTCTAACCCACATACTTGAATTCCTGCTATGAATCCTCAGGGTCTCATTTTAGGTCCATTTTCTGCCAACAGCACCCCTCAACACCCTAAAATTTTTAACTTACTTCCATCCCCACTTCTGCTGAAAATTACTTGCAAAATAGTAGTGGTGGCCAGAAACCAATAAAGGCATTAACAGTTGCCTGATATAGGGAATAACACCTGATCACTGCTCAGACAAACTGTAATTTGAAATTCTACCTTTAGCATTCACAGAGCATTAGAAATAATGAGAAAACAAAATAATTCAGCAGTTTTAGCAAATAGGAATAGAAGTTCAAGTGAGTCCTCAAATTCTCCAAAAGTCTGGACACTGCATGAGGATGACCTCAGAACACCAGTGACTCCTCAAAAAAACTGAAAGTTAATTGAAATGAACAAAACATTGGACGAGAGATTTGCTTAGCCTGAAAAAAACTGATGAAAACTATTAAAGAGTAAATTCAATTAGAATTGAAGGAGTTAATGAATATAGTAGTGAGCCACAGCTGCAGAATTAAAGAAGCTGTAAACCAAATCAGTGAGCTTGAAGACAAAACAGAAGATATTATCAGAAAAGTAGAGGCAATAGAAAGGAGATGCAAAGTATTTGAAAAAATATATTTAGTGTAAGAGGGAAAATCTCCAAATCAGAGAAATACCAGGAGAAGAGGTAAAAAGAGAATGAGTGAGAACAGCCAGTGGAGGAGATAATAGCTGAATGTTTTCCCACTCGGAGGAGACCAGTGAGTGTACAGATTAAGATGCCCACAGAGTAGCAAACAAGATAAGTTTAAAAAACCAACCAACCAACCAACCAACCAACCAACCAACCAACCAACCAACCAACCAACCAACCAATCAACAAAAATAAACCCAACACCAAGACACATTGTAATACAAAAAGGCAAGAACCAGTGTGACAATGGTGATGGGTGCTAGGGAGTGCTAAAAGGTGGAGAAGTATTAAGCATGAAACCCTATCAGTAACAGTAATGTAAACCACAGCACCTAAAAGTTATAATCTAATTGCCAACCATAGAGGTGGGCTTGGGGTAGGAGGGGAATTAGGCACATTAGTGGAGGGCATTTGACACTGGTGAAGGGATTGGTGCTGGGATATTGTATGCCTGAAACCCAAACATGAATAATGCTGTAATTCACAGTGACTAAATAATTAAAAAAAGACAAGAACCAAAAGGAGAGATTATGTTAAGTGACAAGAGAGAATGAAAACCTCAAATACAAGGGAAACAACAAAAAATTCAGAATGAATTTCTCACACAAAATCCAACAGGCAAGAAGAGTATAGAATAATATAGTCAAAGAACTGAGAGAAGAAAACCTTCAACCTAGAGTCCTTCACCCTGCTAGACTGTCATTCACATTTGAGGGAGAACTGCAAGCTTTCTCGAACAAACAAGAACTGAAGACATTTCCTGCATTTAAACCAACTTTGAAAGGAATATCGTATGACATCCTATCAATAATTTATCTAAATGTCAATGGACTGAATGCTACTATCAAAAGACACAGAAGGACTAGATGGATCAGCAAACAAAATACAACTTTATGCTTATAGGAACCACATTTGAATTCGTGAGATAAGCAAAGATTTAGAGTGACAGGGTGAAAAACAAATAGCTATCCTGGCTTCAGACCAAAAAAAAAATTCAAGCTAAAGAAAGTAATAGATAAGAATGGACATTGAATACTGGCTAAGGAATTAATAGATCAAGAAAATCTAACTCTTATCAACATACACATCAAATGAAGGGCAGCAAAAATTATAAGACTATTTCTAGGAGACCTAAAAAGGTATATCAATAGAAAAACAATAGTAGTGGGAGATATTAACATTCCCTACTATCATCGTTAAACAGATCAATGAGATAAGATATTAATAAGGAAACAAGAGTCTTAATTGAGGAATTGGAAGAATTACAATGAATTTATATATACGGGACACTCCACCCTCTAAAAGCTGAATTTTTAACTAGTACACATGGGATGTTATCCAAGATAGACCATATCCTAGGGTATAACTCAATTTCCCATAAAGTTTCAAAACTAGAAACCACATTAAGAATCTTTTTATCACAAAAACAAGATTGGGAAAAAGTAAACTTTGGAAGCTGAACAACATACTCTTAAAATAAAAAAAGAGTTGACACTTTAAAGGAGGCAATAATGCCCTAGAACCGTAAAAACACAGAAAAGAATAAAGAAAATTTACTTAATTCTCATGTAGGAAAAAAGTATAATTTATATTTGATGCATTTATTTGGTATTCTTTTCACACACATTTGGTATGTATACCCATGTCTGAACAATTTTTAGTTTTAATAGTGTTGTTATTGGATATACTATGTTAAGTTATTTAGTATTGTACTGTGTAGTTGTATGTTGATGTGTGTAGAGAAAGCATTAATATTTAAGTTACATTTTATTGCATCTACTATTTTACAGGAGCATCCACTCAGCCTTATACCATCATTTTCAAATCATCATGGGATCATAAATGTTGTTTTAAAAAAATGAATGTTTCATATTACATTGCATTATACTTACATGGATACATCAAAATTTATTAGAATCAGTTCCAAAAGAAATTATTGAGTTAGAGAGATAGTACAGAAGGTAAAGCACTTGCCTTTTATGTTACCACTTTGGTCAGGACTCTGGTTTGATCCCTGATACCACATATGGTCCCATAAGGATGGCCAGCATCACTCCTGAGCACAGAGCCAGAAATAGCTTCTGAGTTTCTGAGTACTGCTGGGAATCGTTCCAAACCTCCCTCCCACCGTCGCTCTCCCTCCACTCCCCCAAAACACGAATTTGGTTCAGGAGATAAGATGGTTAGGGTGTATGCCTAGCATACACCTGAGCAGGATTTGATTCCCAGTCATTTTGTGGTCACCTGTATCACCAGATGGATCCCATAGCACCACCTGGGTGACCAGTTATTTGCAGCAACTGCATGACCAGTCAACATCACTTTCTTGGGCCCTTGCACTGAACCATTAACTAGATTGGCAGAGAATTTCAGTGAGCTCGGGTCCTCCTGAGTTCTGCTTGAGAGGTTCTTGCCTCACCCCATCCTCCCAAGCGGTTAAACTAAATTAAATTGAGAGAAAATTTCCGTAACTTACCAGGCTCTTATTTATTACTGCTTGATGTTCAGCCAACACTCATAAATACTTGAGTTTAATTTTTTTATTGCATGTTGTGCTTTAACTTGTGCATAAAGAGAGGGGAGACTAAAAGAAAAATAATATAAAATCCAAGGTGAATAGTAAGAACATGAGAAGAAGGGAGAAGAGAGAAAATGAGTATTTGAGAAGGTTATGGGGAACAAAAGTGTGGTTAGGGCTTTCCTAGAGTCTGGCTTAATTCTTTGGTTGTTGGGAGGAAAGAGGTAGGCGTAATGGGGTGGGGGCATAAATACACTTGAAAATGGAAATTCTTTGTGCTTTGGAAATTCTTTTGGGTATAGTAATAATTAGTGCAGTCTCATTAGCTACACAGTTTATAGGTGAGAGAACTAGGATGAGAATGCAGATCTATATAACTCATAGCTTGAATTACTACCTTCTTTGAAGTTGCGGATGGTCTGAGCCACTGCATATTCTCTGAATCTCCTGCTATTGGTGGTGGTTAAGAGTTTTACAAGTGTTCTAGACTCTACCAGTTTGAAGCATTTACTCAAAAAGAGGACATAATTTCAGGTTTAGAACTGATTTATACTTAAATCAGATATGTACTGCTTAAAACATTTTTTTAAGCAATGCATCTTGTACATTAATGTAGCCAGTTGTTACTTCTCACTATCTTTTCAATAAAGCCAAGAAATCTTGAGTTTTCTCACATGATTTATTTTACACTTTGATGACTCAGAGGTAAGTTCAGAAATAGTCATCACTGAGATGGTGAGATAGTATAGTAGGCAGGATGCTTGCCTTGCTTGCATCTCACCTGTGTTTGATCTCCTGTATCTGACGTCCCCTGAGTCCTCCAGGAATGATCCCTGAGTGCAGAGCTGGGAGTAATTCTTCTTCTTTTTTTTTTGCTTATGTATTTGTTTATTTTTACTGGAAGTCTGTACTTCTTTTTCTTTTAGATTGTATTTATCCATATTACATAATATCTTTTAAAAATTTTATGAATCATTGTGAGATAGTTACAAACTTTCATGTTTGGGTTACAATCACACAATGTTCAAACACCCATCCCTCCACCAGTGTACATTTCCCACCACCAATATCCCCAGTATACCCACCCTTATCCACCCTCCCCCTGCCTCCATGGCACACAATATTCCCCATACTCTCTCTACTTTTGGACACTATGGCTTGTAACACAGACACTGAGAGGTCATCATGTTTAGTCCGTTATCTACTTTCAGCACACATCTCCCATCCTGACTGATTCTTCCAGCCATCATTTTCTTAGTGATCCCTTCTCTATTCCATCTGCCTTCTACCCTCTGCTCATGAAGCAGGCTTCCAGCTATGGGGTAATCCTCCTGGCCCTTGTATCTACTGTCCTTGGGTGTCAACCTCACGTGATGTTATTCTATATTCCACAAATGAGTGCAGTCCCTCTCTGTCTGTCCCTCTCTTTCTGACTCATTTCACATAGCATGACTCTCCATATCTGACCATTTATAAGCAAATTTCATGACTTTATCTCTCATAACAGCTGCATAGTATTCCATTGTGTAGATGTACCAAACTTTATTTAACCAGTCATCTGTTCTAGGGCAGTTGGGTTGTTTCCAGATTTTGGCTATTGTGAACAGTGCTGCAATGAACATATGGGTACAGATGTCATTTCTACTGTGCTTTTTTGCATCCTCAGGATATATTCCCAGAAGTGGTATTGCAGGGTCAGATGGAAGCTCAATTTCTAGTTTTTGAAGGACTGTCCATATTATTTTCCAAAAAGGCTGGACCTCTTTGGCATTCCCACCAACAGTGAAAGAGCATCCCTTTTTCCCCACATCCACACCAATACTAGTCGCTTTTGTTTATTTTTACTGGAATTGTGTGCCAGTCTCTGTGGTGTGAGATATCTCATTGTTGTTTTGATTTGCATCTAGCTGGAAGTAATTCTTAAGTACCACTGAGCGTGGCCCCAAACCAAACCAAACCAAAACAAAACAAAAATCCAAAACAAAACCTTCATATAACAGAAACAACATCACTGAAAGAGTATAAGCTGCTTTAGCATATTGATACATAGAGCGTTCTTTAGAACTTATTGCAAACACTTTTAAGAGTTACACTGCATTTGAAAGTACTTCTTTGTAAAATGATAAACATTTAATTGTAGTTTTTAAATGACTCTATTTTACTTACTAAATCATTGATCAACAATTGCTAAGTTATTTTTTCTGTGTTAATTTCAAAAGGGCATAGTAAGGTTTTGCCAAAACAAATGTAAGAATTGAAATTTTATTTTATTTTTTGGCTGGAGCGATAGCACAGTGGCTGGGCTTTCGCCTTTCACGTGGCCAACCCGTGTTCGATTCCTCCGCCCCACTTGGAGAGCCCGGCAAGCTACTGAGAGTATGGAGCCCGCACAGCAGAGCCTGGCAAGCTACCCATGCGTATTGGATATGCCAAAAACAGTAGCAATAAGTCTCTCAATGAGAGATGTTACTGGTGCTCGCTCGAACAAATCGATGAGCAACGGGATGACAGTTTTAACTTGGGGGACCATGTCTGGTAGTTCTCAGACTTCTTTCTGTGTGATGCTTTTGGTGATCCTAAGGGACTGTGTGGTATATGGGACTAAACATGGGTCCCCCACAAGCAAAACACTAGTATTTTTAGCTATCTCCCAGCCTGGTAAGAGTTTTTGAAAGCAAGGAAATTAGAATGAAAAATTTAATGAAGTAAAACATAAATGAGCAACAGCACAGTGGGTAGGGTGTTTGTCTTGCACGTGGCTGACCTGGGTTCGATTCATTCGTCCCTCTTGGAGAGCCCAACAAGCTACTGAGAGTATCCCACCTGCATGGCAGAGCCTGGCAAGCTACCCATGGCATATTTGATATGCCAAAAATAGTGACAAGTCTCACAATGGAGATGTTACTGGTGCCTGCTCCAGCAAATTGATGAACAATGGGACTACAGTGCTACTGTCATACAAAGCAAACAATCTACACTTTGGTTTACTGACTGACTCATAAAATGTAGATCACAAATTTTATCCTGAAGATTTTCAGTCTACATGAGGAGATGCACAGAAAGACTCACAATATCCATGTGAGTTCATAGAGGGTCACACAAATAATAAACACTGGACACTGTAATTTAGATTTATGTCTCTCTGATCCTGAGTCTCACACTGTTTTTAAAATGCTGTGCTGCTGTGTATACACACAAATTCTCACAAGTGAGTGGCCTCTGTCAGACATAAGTATAATAACATCAAAACCAAAAAATTGTACACCTGGAAAATCTTTTATTTATTAAAATAATGTTTTTACTCTCCCCCCAATACTTAAGAGGTTCTTGAGATACTCTGGGCCAATCCAGCCAGATGGTTCAATGCTAAACTTGAGAATGCAAAGGTACTTGGACCCTTTGGTGCCAGGAATCACCGTGGCCTCCTTTATGATCCCTGGAGACTGCACCAGTGATTCTCAGGAGAACATCTGATGCTGGGGTTTGACCTTGGGTCTGGCACATGCTTTGCATGCTACACTATTTCTCCTGCCCTGAAAAATAAACTTTTATTTAGTCTTATGACCTTGGGAAAATTTATTTGAATCTCAGTTTCTTTGTTTATAAAACTGGGAACTTAATAGCTTTGCGGTATTTTTGTGAGGATTAAAAATAATATGCATGCACGAATATGATGCTAATATAATCTTTGAGGTTTGACAGGTATTAAAAATAATAGTCATAATTAATTGTCAAGGTTGCTTATTTTTGACCAGGCATTACTTTGGTTTGATGACAATTCTGATAATTTCACATATGAAATTCATAATAGCAATCATAGCAAAAATTTAGTGACTTCTTGTAATGTGTCATTTACAAAGCACTTTTCCTGAGCCTGTATTTCACACAATTCTCTCTAAAAGCCTATGAAGTTTGAGCTCTATCATTTCCATTATGGAGTTGATGAGACCGAAGATGAGAAGTTAGTAAGAATTTCCTGTTTCATAAATGAATGTTGCACTGTTCTGAGCAGGAATAGGTGCTATAAACCAATTAAGGTTAGTCAGTTGTAGAAGTTACTTATTTTGATGCTGGCTTTTTCTTTTTTTTTGGGTCACACCTGACAATGCACAGGGGTTATTCCTCGCTCAAGCATGAAGGAATTACTCCTGGTGGCCTTTGGGTGGGGCATATGAGATGAACCTGGGTGAGCTGTGTGCAAGGTAACTGCCCTACCTGCTGTGCTATTGCTCCAGCTTGATGCTGCCTTTTTCATACACCTTAGAGACAGAGCATCTTTTGTGCATCTATGTAAATGACTGGTACTTGGGTGGAAAAGAGTTTATGGTTCTCCTAGCCACATGCAAAAGAACATCACTCTTCCAGAGTAGTTAGCATGATAATGCACTTCCATATCACAGCATGATTTATCAGTTAAGACTTCCTATCTTGCTGGGGAGTTGTTTTGTGGCAAAAGTTTTTAAGTTATCTTTGTTATTTAGGCAAAATATGTTGTAGGTCATTGGATCAAGTTTTTTGCTGGTTATTCAAGTTTCATGTCAACATATCATTACAAAGACCAAGGGAATAGGAAGAACTAGTCTTAGAGCTCCTGGGACAGCTACTCTAATTGAGAGATCAGTAAATAGTGATCCCAAGTCCTCATGACTTACAAGGAAGAAATACATATTTTTCCTTTCAAAAGGCTCTAATCAGAATGGTTGTAGGGAGAGCTTGGAGGTGTATTTGTTCACTTTCTTTTTACTTTGAGATTTTTTTCCTTCAAAATTTTAATTAAAAAATCAGAAGGCACAGCGTTTCTTTTGTCCATTATCTCCTTTTGAATGTTTCTAAGCCAGTGAATTCCTTGCATTGGTGATATGGATGATACAACAGACACCCTCTATGGGCTTTAAATGCAATGTTTAGTAGAAAATGGACCTCTTCATTTTTGAATTGTTAGAGCTTTATCATTTGTAAAATAATACCACAGAGTTATTTTACAAATGATAAAGTTTCTGTTTAAGTTTTCTTTATATCTCTGAGCCATTTCCCTTGGTAACTGTATGACAACTTCATGTAAGGTCTGTTGATTTGGTTTATGTAAGGACACATGAGTTTTCCCACAAAATAATGAGGCAATTGTTTATCTAAAGAGAACTAAAGTGAAGAAATTTATGAAGATCGCTAGTGTTTGCCTTTCTAGCAAGGCCAGGCATCATCACACAGAGAAAAGGGGTGCTTCTTCCTACAACCTCAATTCTCACTAAACACAGCCAAGTGAGAAGACTTCATTTTCACATTAAAGCTAAGAAGGCTATATTGTGGGTAGGATGCCAAATTCATAAAAATATTAAAGATCAAACATGAAACTTGAAAAAAATTTTCTACTTGTGCATGCTGGGTTTTCTCCTCTCCCCTAGAATGAACTTCCTCCCCCAACTATTGCACTATTGCTCACTTTCCTTTGGGCTTATCCACTTCTGTGGGATTTACCTTACAGTCATTTTCCACCAAAAGTCATTTGGTAGAAAGTTTTGAGATGTATATGATTCCACCGTACTCACTTAATTCACTCAAGTGTAATGTAGTCTTTAAAAATGGCATTTTTATACACTACATGATTCATTTATCTTTATATCATTGAATCTTCTGGCCTGAATATAAATTAGTTTGACATTTAGTTACTGGCTAAGTGCCAACAGGGACTCTGCTTCAGCAGATGCCCTGCAGATTCCAGGCTGACATTCCAGATAGCCCTGGGTGCCAAGCCTTACTTCTTTTCTCCTATACAAGTAAACATGTAACTAACAGTTCTGCAAAGGTAACTGGATATTGATATCTCTCATTGACAAAGCTGAAGAAAGAGCATAGACATTTCACCTCAGTGTCTTTTGCTAGTACTTTTGCTAGTACTTGCTTTTTTTTTTTTTATATCAATTCACAAACTCTAAACCTTCAAAGTAAAGTCATCAAAAATGGTTGACCAGCAAGTCATTCTTCTGAATATGTGCCAAAAGATGGGGGAGCAAGCGTTTGTTTAAAATATAAAAATAAAACTGGCAAGTTATTCATTGATGGGATTAAACATCTCTTCCTTTTTCCTCTTTCTGTTCAGTATTTATGGCCTTATCAAAGAGTTAGGAGGATGCAAACAATTTTTTGATCTTTGCTTTCCCAGAAAACTCAGAAGATAGGGGTGGAGTGAAAATACATTGGGTAGGGCATTTGTCTTGCATGCAGCCGACCTGGGTTCTATCCCTAGCAAACCATATAGTGTCCTGAACACAAACAGGAGTGATTCCTGAACTGAATCAGGAATAAACCTTGAGCACTAGTGGGTATGGTCCCCAGATTAAAACAACAACAACAACAACAACAAACTCTTAGAGGATAGATGATTGGTGCTATTTAGGTAGCACTGCACTTTGGCTGTTTTAAATCTACACTTCAATGTTTATGTAAACCTCTAAAGACTATGAAATAACACATACAGCATGGCTTCCTGCTATACTTGGTTTGATCTAGAGTAAGGAAGATTTTGTTGACTATGCTAGAAGTCATAATAACTTTAAAGGAAATTTCCAGGGCATTGTCTTTGATATCTAGAATTTATATTGTATTAGTCATTATTTCTCATGAATGCCCTGGGAAGGAAGTGAATGAAACATTGTAAGAGGATGTGCAATGGATTGAATTAGAAATCAAAAGCTTTAAGCATTTCATTACTGAACATATTCTTAACAAAGTGTAGTTTTAATATCATGGAACTATTAACAAAAAGGGGAAAAACAAGCACAGTGGCATTTATTATAAATATCTTAATTACACTAAATAAATTGAGTAATTTTCCTTGAGAAATCAAATTGCATGCAGAAAAATCCTGAAATAGCTAGAATTCATTCTTTTGACTTCTGTAAAGTCAGTGGGTATTTATTTATAAAGTGTCCATTGTGAGACTTAGTGACAGTTTCATAAAGGGGTCCTGCAGTTTGTGGGCATGATTTTTTTAAGTTTCTGCTAGGCATCAAGAATTTATTTCCTTACGTTATGCTGCTATCATGTACTTGGTATAAATATTCTAGCATTTTTCTATTTCTCACAATTCCTCTTTTGCCTAGAGCATGTGCATCTTCAGCTATATCATTTTTCAAACTCTGAAATCAATCAATCAGCAAGTATTTGTTATATTGTCATTGCAGCAGTCTTTTCAGGAATTAAGCATTAATTCCTGAAGTAGAAGATTTCTGTTCAGATTATTTCTCATAACTAACATTCATATGTCATGCCAAAAAGCACTTAATGGTTTTGATAATAAAAAATAGCATCTTAGAGAAGATGGAATATTTATTTTAAACAACTACATTCAGATCATTGCAGAAATAAAACATATTAACATGTCATTATTAAAACATTTTTGCATTTTCGTTCAATCATGAGTCACCTCCAGCTTTTTCTTTTTCTTATTAACCAAATCTAATTCTCTAGGGTTTTTAAAAAAATTATTTTTAATGTTATAAAGCATTTTCTCTACAATTCTACCATATTTACAGACACTTACCACATAGAATAAAATATAAAATTCTGTGATATTTTGTAAAGAAAATGCAGATCAAAACCAGGGCATCTGTGAATTGGAAATACCCAGTAGTGAGATTCAGATAATCACAAAAGCTTCTATATTAGTTATTTAGAATTTCATCTCTCAGAATGATAGAGAAAGTCTATGAGATTTCCATAATGTTTCTCTAATAACAAGGTAAATTTATTAGATAAGCTCTTTTCTGTTTCCTTAAAGTGACTTATTATTCATTCAAATAGAATATACTCAACAGTATATAGTGACCTAGTAAAATCACTATTTGGACTCTAGGTGCACAGCACCTAGCCTAAGACATGGTTTTTATATGGAGATAAGCATGGCACAGAACATCAATTCTGCCACTTGCTCTTGAATGCTGTGACTGTGAACCCGGTTTCCTAATTGTATTGCATTTTTGTCATTTCCAGAAACGGAAAATCGTAGATATTTCCCAGGATCACCACGATAAAGGAGTGTTAGGAAAGTTCTCACCATAGTTTCCAAAGCATGAGGAAGGTTTCAGGAACTCTTTGCTGACTATTTTCCTCCTAAGCACGATTAACGTGTATACAGTTCAAGACTTTCCCTTGACCCTGAGTTTAACAAAGCTAATTTTATACCATGCTGAAGATGATTATTGCTCTAACAATTTCCAGATCTTCCTAAAAGTGGTCTGCTTTAAACTATCTATAAATCTCTTGTGCCTGAATAACTCTTGTTCTTATATGAGGGACTACAACAGGTAGTGCTCAGGGATCTTTCCTGGCATAGCTAAGGGAACCACATGCAGCCCTGGGGATCAAGCATGGCTGACTACTTGAAAAGCAAGTTCCTTCACCCCTGTAAGATCTATCATATTCTCTTTAGTGACACTTCTAAGCTGAATTTGACTTCAATTTTATAAATATTCCCAAATTCTATAAATTTTTCTGTAATTCTCACAATGAATTATCAAGAATTTGTGCATATATGAAAGAATTTCCAAGTTAAGCCATGATTTGCTAGTGGAAACAAAAGCTATGAGGTAAAAATTTATTTGAACAAACCTAAAGTGTGTTCAATATGGTTTCAAGTTTACCAATGTCTGACAGGTTAGGACCAACAGTAAGAGCAGGGAGGGAGAACAGTAAAGTCTTAAGCAGTGATAAAAATTCTCTTCACAGGACTGGAGCCATAGTACAAGAGGTATGACACTTGCCTTGCATGTGGTTGACTGGGTTCAATACCTGGCATCACATATGGTCCCCTGAGTCCTTCCAGGAGTGCTCCTTGAGCATAGAGCCAGGAGTGAGTCCTGGCACAGCCAGGTATGGGCCCCAAACAAACAAAAATTTCTTTCACACCTACATTGTACTTGCTATAGATGCATGTGAAAAATCTTCTGATTTATCATCAATTCCAGGTGTGATGGAGATGGCTTGAGGAGACATGTCGATCGATTTTCAAGAACTTTGTAATAAAATTTGACTTTAGAAACATCTACCAAATTTTTCATCAACCTTTTTTATTTATCACTTTTTTTTATCTTTTAGATATTATTTGGAAAGCTAAACAAGAAACTGTCTTCTGGAGCCATAATTAAACTGAAACTTAAGTGTGTAATTGGAGGTTTTGACTAATTGCTAACAGAACTCCATGTTACATACCACTCTTGTTATTGGCCCAGGAGGGAAGCCAGGAGAATTTAAGAAATAATAACTCTCAAAAATGTTTTAATGCAAAAAATTAATGTTTTCCAGAGATCATTACTAACATTTATGCTGTTTCAAGTGTTGTGTACAGTACTTTGGAAATGAAATAAAATTCTTTTTAAGTTTTGAAGCTCTCATCCAATAAACTGAGCTGGTTAATGTTTTGTCAGATCATTCTTGCTGAGTTATGTCATATTGCTTCCTACTGGCTCCAAACTCTTAACAAAAGAAAAATTTATAATTTTTTATGTTTATATTTCCATTTGTTTCTATAGGCAAACTGCATTTCATGAAGCATCATTTTCTTTCTTTCTTTCTCTATTGTCTCATCAAGGTCCTTGAATAAAATTTCTCATATAAGGGTATGTGTGTGTTTGTGTGTGTGTGTGTGTTTCAAACCTTTATGTAGAAAAAATTCTGGACCTTTTACTGTTTTTTGGCCACCAGACAACATTCCATATCATGTACAACTTTAGAAAAGTTATTGCAGTTGATGTAGCTGGGTGTGATGGTTTGCCTAGGTTTTATTTGCAAACCATCTTGTAAAAGCAAAGGTGAGATGTGAAGTAATTCATAAAACCTGAATCCTCTCATAGTAACTTTAAGTCTTTCTTAAAATTTGTGGCAATTTAAGAGGCTTTCTGGAATCAGTGTAGAAAGAAGAAAACAGGGAGATTTGATATATGTTAAAAAATTGTGAGTGCTGATTTTAGATAATGTTCTAAAAATTGAAGAAACATATTTAGGAAAACTTTCTTCTCTGTTCTATATGCACAATTTTCCTCTGGGAAAATGTTTATCCATGTAAAGCTATTTATTAAAAAATTAATAAACTTGTATTTTAGTACATCTTCTCTTGGAAAAACAATTCTTACTCAATTATTCTTTTTGCTTTTTTTGGGTCACACCTGGCGATGCACAGGGATCACTCCTGCCTCTGCACTCAGGAATTACCCATGGCGGTGCTCAGGGGACCATATGGGATCCTGGGAATCGAACCTGGTTTGGCCGAGTGCAAGGCAAATGCCCTACCCGCTGTGCTATTGCTCCAGCCCCTAAATTCTTTATATATGTGTGTGTGTATATATGTATATGCATATATATACCATCTATCTATCTATATATATGACAACTGGTTTGCAACACTGTATCTTAGGAGTGACTGGAGTGATAGCACAGCAAGTAGGGCGTTTGCTTTGCACCTAGGTTGGATTCCTCTGCCCCTCTTAGAGAGTCTGGCAGGCTTCCGAGAGTATTCTGCCCACAAGGCGGAGCCTGGCAAGCTACCTGTGGAGTATTCGACATGCCAAAAACAGTAACGAGTCTTACAATGGAGACGTTACTGGTGCCCGCTTGAGCAGATTGATGAGCAACGGGATGACAGTGATACAGTGATCTTAGGAGTAGAGGTTTAAAACTCCTTAAATGTTTGTTACCACATAATGCCCACCACTAAAGTACAAATATCCCTCCACCATAGTCTATTAGATTTACTCCACTATTTCTTTTTTTTAATTAAAGCACTGTGATTTACAGAGTTATTCATAGTTGAGTTACAATATTGCAGCACATATTCCACCACCGGGGTCAACCTCCCTTCACCAATGTTTTCAGGTTCCCTCCATGTTGCCCCCCCCCCGCCTTTTTTTTGGGTGGGGTGTGTGTTTTGTTTTGGGGCCACACCAAGCAGTGCTCAAGGCTTACTCCTGGCTTTGCACTTGAGTACCATGAGGATTGGCAAGAATTGAATCCTGATCTGCCATGTGCAAGGGCAAATACCCTACCTACTATACTATCTCTCCGATCGATCCAGCTCTTGACAGGAACCTTTCTACCTTTGGTCGTTAAAGTTTGGGTCTCTTGATTTCAGTTTTGTAGACTCAGTGGGTGGGATATTTGACTCTGTTACCTCAGTTCTTTTTGTAGTTTCTAGTAGGATTAGAACATTTAATCTTCCCGTTTAAACAAAGTTTTAAAATAGAAAATCAGAAACAAACACTGTTGTCTCTGTGGAATTAATTACCAACAACAGACACACTTAACTCTAATATCAATGACTGTTGTAATTTGAATAAATATATGTTGCCACTTAGAGTACAATTATATTTTTAAAGCATTTCTTTAAAGAGGATTTTATCGGGGCTGGAGTGATAGCACAGCGGGTAGGGTGTTTGCCTTGCACGTGGCAGACCCGGGTTTGATTCCCAGCATCCCATATGGCCCCCTGAGCACAGCCAGGGGTAATTCCTGAGTGCAGAGCCAGGAGTGACCCCTGAGTATCGCTGGGTGTGACCCAAAAAGCAAAAAAAAAAAATTAAGAGGATTTTATTCTAAGTTTTTAATATTAAAAGTTTGAAATAATTGGAAAAGTTTAAAAAGGATATACCCTGTACCTTCACCTAGAAACAACAATGTTAAAAATTTCCCACAATGCTTTCCCCTCTCTCTTTTTCTCTCTCCAATTACTTGCATATAATCCCCTATTCAAAAATAAAAGGTTTTTAAAAGCGAATTGTGTGTATATATGGAGACATTTAGCCATATGTAAATAATTTATGTACTTTAGTAACAGCTTTAAAACTGGTATTTCTCCACATAGCCAGAATAGTATTTTGTATCCAAGAAAATAAACATTACTCTCCAAATAACAACCAGAAAATTAGTATGCATTAAAATGCTCTTTCAAGGATATGGTGGATGATAAAAATTAGACATTTGCTGCTGATCACATTGTGATACATATAGATGTCAAATTAATGCCGCATAACTGAAAACTATATAATGATACAAAGTAAGCTTATTCCAAAAACATTCCAAATTACAGCAAAATATCTTCAGTCATTTATTTTCCAAGTCAAGGACCAACCAGATTTATAATAGCATTTGATATGGTATTCTTTCTAGACCTGTCTTTGCCTTTTATTTTCTACTCCTTATCATAATAATTATTTTAAAAATTAAAATTTTAAATTTAAAGCACTGTGATTTACAAAGTTATTCATATTTGAGTTTTAGTCATACAATACTGCAGCACAGAGCCCACCACCCTCTTCCAATGTTCCCAGGTTCCTTCCTATATTCGATCCACACCAGTCTTCCCTTCTTGACAGACACCTAAGTTCCATTGTTAAAGTTTGGGTCTCTTGATTTCAGTGTTGTTGACTCAGTGTTTTGGGTATTTGGCTCTCTCATTCCTGAAATCACCTTTGTACCTTAATCCTCTGACCTGGCCCTCATTGCTTCTCATCTGCCTCCTCCCCTCCCCTCCCCTCCCCTCCCCTCCACTCTTTACTTTCTTCACCCTTTACTCTGGGCATTGAGCTGGGCACCGCCCACCCCCCCACCCCCTTTGAAACATGGTATTCCCTTATCCAGTTCTAAATACCACATATGTCATATCATCCTGGGTTTATCACATTAAATGAAATAACATGAAAGAATAATACCCCTTTTCTTTTCTTTTCTTTTCTTTTCTTTTCTTTTCTTTTCTTTTCTTTTCCTTTCTTTCCTTTCTTTTCATTTTCTTTTCTCTTTTCATTTCTTTTCTTCAAAGGTCAGTTTTCTTATGAGATGTATAATATTCTAGAAATAGTAATAGCACTGTAGCACTGTAATCTTGTTGTTCATCGATGTGCTAGAGCGGGCACCAGTAACGTCTCCATTGTGAGATTTGTTGTTACTGTTTTTGGCATATTGAATATGCCACAGAGCTTGCCAGGCTCTGCTGTAAGGGTGGGATACTCTGAGTAACTTGCCAGACTCCCTGAGAAGGACGGAAAAATCAAACCTGCGTCAACCGTGTGCAAGGCAAATGCCCTACCCACTGTGCTATTTGGTGTATTTTTAAATACTTTAGAATCACAAAAGTAACAGTCAAAGAATTTTGTCTAGTGTGTTAGTAAAAAGTTATCAGAATGATGTTTTTATATTAATACAGATCCCCCAGAAGATTTAGATTAAATAGAATAAATTTGGCAGGAACAATACTATTTTGGGATCACAATGTTTCTAAGATTACTGGGTTTTCGATATTCTAAAATCCAAATAAAGGGAAATAATTTCTTTAACAGGTCATCATTCCTCAGTGAATATATTTGGAAAATGGTTGGGAATGCTGATTTAGGTCTCACAAGAGAAATAGTAGTTTAAGAGATTAGAGTATCTACATAAGGGTGTAATCCCATCAATGGCCAACATCCTGAGACTATAAAACCAAGCTCCCGGAAGCGTGTGGCTGTGATGCGGCTGCCTGATATCTGATAGCCTAATTCTCCCTCTTGGATAACCTGGCAAGCTACCGAGAGTTTACTTCCTGCACGGGGAAGAGCCTGGCAAGCTTCCCGTGGCATGTTCATATGCCAAATACAGTAACAATGATGGGTCTCATTCCCCTGACCCTGAAGAGACTCTAATGCAGCACCATAGGGAAGGACCAGTAAAGAGAGGCTGCTAAAATCTCAGGGTTAGGAAGAATGGAGACATTACTGGGTTGCTCAAGCAAATCGATGATCAACAGGATGACAGTGATACAGTGATACATAAGGATGTAGATGCAGATCTGCAGGGGCAGAAACTTCATATTCTTTCCACACATACAAGTTCAGGATGTTTTTAGAAAATAAATAGTAAAAATTCACTTACTAGTGAAAAACCAGAAGTGAGGAAAATAATCTTTTGTTTTTTTTGGGCCATATCCAGCTGTGCTCAGGATTTATTCCTAATTCTGTACTTAGGACTTATTCCATTACTCCTGGCAGACTCAAGGTACCATACGGGGTGTGAGGGATTGAACCTGGATCAGACACATGCAAGGCAAGCACCATATTCACTGCCCCATGTGTAAACAAATAATCAGTTTCAGTAGCTATTTTATTTGGTCTAAACTTTTTTTCATGATCATATATGAAGGCATATGTGTGTACGTGGACATATGTGAGTATACACATGTATACTATATTCAAGAACTTTATTATTACTATTATTTGGTTTGGAGCCACTCTTATCAGTGTTCAATGCTTAACCCTGTCTCTGTGCTTGGCATCACTCTAGGTGGTATTCAGGGAACCACAGAGGTCACGAGGCATTAGATCTGGGTCAAATGCGTGTAAGGCAAGGACCCTACCTACTCTACTATTTCTCTGGCACTTGTAACCAACAACTTTCAGTTTGGTGGCCAGCAAGATAGTAAAGCCAGAGAGATATTACAGGGGAATCTCTGGGACCACATATGGTCCCCAAGCACCACCTAGAGTGATCCCTGAGCACAGAGCCAGAAGCAAATCCCGAACACAGCCGGGTATAGGCCAATAACCTAAACCCAAACCCAAATTCAAAACAAAATATAGACAAATAAATAAACAAAAACCCCCAAGCTAAGCAGACAGGAAGAAAAAGAAACAAATGGAATTACACCAAATTCCTATTTTTCTTTTGGATGGTTTTCAGGGAGGGGATAAAACTTTGCAATCATGGTTACATAAAGTGCTGCAACGAAATATTATTTGAATAGCAATAAATATTAAATTGATTTTCACAAAGTCTCAAAAGTCATCTTACAGTTGAGATTTTTTTCTTGTGCGACACCTGACAGTGCTCAGTGATTACTCCCAGCTCTATGCTCTTGGATCACTCCTGGTGGGGTTTAGGGAACACTATAGAGCATCAGGGATTAAATTCAGGTTTGCCATGTGCAAGGTAAGTACCCTATTGCTCTGTTCTCTAGTGTTGAAAGAAATGCCTTAATAAAACACATAAAATTGTGTAACTAATGACATAGAAAATCGTATGAGCATCTCTCATAAGGGGATGTTTGTCAAAAGATAAAATTGATGGCCCCTGCGAGAAACAGCCCCCAAGTCAGAGCCCTGCGGGCTCGGGCTCTTCAAGACCCCTATCCTCACCTTGCCACTGCTGCCAGTCTTCTTCAGCAGGGCCCTAATTCACACATCCTGCCCAGGTTGCGGGGGCATGTCCTTATGTCAGAAGGCGTGGCCGCCCTCTGAAGCTGCTAACGGGGCCGCAGTTGTTTCTCCCCTCTCATTGCATTGCTCACTTACGTCACAATCTATGTAACCTACTCCTTTGAAGAACACCCTGGCTTTCTTATCACTATATGCCAATCATCAACTACCCTATCCCATCCTAACTTCATAAAAACTGTCAGTGAACACAAGAAGTTGCACAGAAAACCTTTATAAAGAGATTGCAGCCTCAAGTCTTCAATAGGGGCCCTACATAAGCCAGGAAGAGTGCCTGAGGGTAAGACCTATAACAACATGAAGAAACAGTGAAAATTCCCACCACCAGGAGAGAATGAAGAAAAACTCACAGAAGCCGCAACAGGGACTACCCACAAATACAGCCTCCTCTCAGAAAGAGAATTCAGAGAGGAAATTGTGAAGATGATTGTCGATCTCAAAGCAACTATGGAACAGACATCCAATAAATTCAGGGAGGATATGAATGCAGCATTGGAACAGACCACCAAGATAATACGGGAAGAAACGAGAGCAGAAATCTCAAAGCTATGAACAGAAGTGACTCAATTAAAGGAATAAGTAGATGAAAAAAAAAAACCCAGTAGGCACCCTCAACAGTAGAATGACTTCATCCGAAGACAGAATCAGTGAGCTTGAGGATGAGCTACAGAAAGCATATAGGCAACAACAAATAATGGCAAAAGACCTCAAAATGGCTCTAGGGAGAATCAGAGTCCTAGAAGATGACCTCAAGAGGAACAACATAAGAATCATTGGAGTACCAGAAGCACAGGGTACTGATCCCAATGAAAAAACCACAGTCAAAGACATCATTGCTAAGAAATTCCCAGAGCTAGAGAATACGGGCATTCAGATCCAAGGAGCGCGAAGGGTGCCAGCTAGAAGAGACCCCAATAAAAAATCTCCAAGGCGTATCATAGTCACCATGATGGATGCCATGGATAGAGACACAATACTTCAAGCAGCAAGGTCAAAGAAGGAAATCACATACAAAGGAGCACCCCTTAGATTTACAGCAGACCTATCAGAAGAAACCCTCCAAGCCCGAAGGTGGGATATAGTGAAAAAACTCAATGAAATGAATATCTCACCAAGAATACTTTATCTGGCTAAGCTCTCACTTAAACTTGAAGGAACCATACATTACTTCACTGATAAACAACAGCTCAGGAACTTCATAGACTCAAAACCAAACCTAAAAGAAGAACTAAAGGGGCTACTGTAAGACAAGGAAAAAACCTACGAGAACAACAAACCCTACAGAAAGATGACACAAAATCACATGCAATAACCTCTCTCAATGTCCATGGCCTAAACGCACCAATTAAAAGACACAGAGTGGCAAAATGGATTAGGAAACAGAACCCAACATTCTGCTGCCTACAAGAAACACACCTGAACAGTCAGAGCAAACACAGACTCAAAGTCAAAGGATGGAAAATGAACCTGCAAGCAAACAACTCCCTCAAAAATGCTGGGGTGGCCATACTAGTATCCAACAACATAGATTTCAGACTGAAAAAGACTAGAAGGACAGTAAGGGTCATTTTCTACTCATCAAGGGATATGTACAACAGGAAGAAATCCTAAACGTATATGCACCTAATGAGCGACCAGCTAAATACTTAAAACAACTCCTAGCAGAATTTAATGGGGACATCACTAGCACCATGATAGTAGTTGGAGATTTCAACACTGCCTTATCACCTCTGGATAGATCAACAAGAACAAAACTCAGCAAGGAAACAAAGACTCTGAAGGAAGAAATGGAGGAGAGAGGGCTAATAGACCTATACAGGGATTTACACCCCCAAAAGAAAGAATACACTTTTTTTCCCAGTGCACATGGAACATTCTCCAAAATAGACCGCGTTCTGGGTCACAAATCATACCTCAATAGAATCGGGAAGATAGAAATTCTATCAACTATCTTTTCAGACGATGATGCACTGAAGATAGAAGTTAATCACACACAGACGTGGAGAACCAAATCAAACACCTGGAAGTTAAACAACTCATTGTTGAACAATGAGTGGGTCAGGAAGGAAATAAAGGAAGAAATCAAAAGATACCTCGAAACAAATGAGAACGAAGACACAAGCTACCAGAACCTATGGGATGCTGCTAAAGCTGTGTTAAAAGGAAAATTTATAGCCCTACAAGCATTTCTCAGGAGGGAAGAAAGGGCCTACATAGATCATTTGACTTTGCAGCTCAAGATCTTAGAAAAGGACCAGCAGAAGGAATCCAAACTGGAGCGAAGGAAAGAAATAAAACTTAGAGCAGAAATTAACGACATGGTAACCCAAAAAGCAATCTGAAAGATCAATGAAACAAAGAGCCGGTTCTTCGAGAAAATAAATAAGATTGATAAACCACTAGCAAGACTCACAAAGAAAGAGAGAGAGAACCCTAATAAACTGAATCATAAATGAAAAGGGGGACATTATAACAGAAACTAATGAAACTCAAAAGATCATCAGAGACTACTTTGAAAGTCTGTATGCCATAAAACAAGAGAAACTAGAAGAAATGGATAAATTCCTGGATTCCTACAATCTCCCAAGACTGAACCAAGAAGAATTAGAATACCTGAACAAACCCATTAATATCAAGGAAATTGAAACTGTAATCAAAAGTCTCCCCCAAAACAAAAGCCCAGGCCCAGATGGCTTCACCAGCGAATTCTTCCAAATATTTAAAGAACACCTGTTGCCAGTTCTCCTCAAGTTTTTCCAGGAAATTGAAAAAACAGAAACTCTCCCAAACAGTTTTTATGAAGCACATATCTCCCGAATACCAAAAGCAAATAAAGACACTGCTAACAAGGAAAACTTAAGGCCAATATCCCTGATGAACACAGATGCGAAGATCCTCAACAAAATACTAGCAAATAGAATCCAACAACTCATCAAAAAGATTATACATCATGACCAAGTCGGATTCATCCTGGGGATGCAAGGATGATTTAACATACGCAAATCAATCAACATAATCCATCACATCAGCAAAAGTAAAGATAAAAACTATATGGTCATTTCAGTAGATGCAGAGAAAGCATTTGACAAGATCAAACATCCATTTATGATGAAAACTCTCGCCAAAATGGGTTTTGGAGGAACTTTCCTCAAGATAGTCAAAGCCATCTATCACAAACCCGCGGCAAGCATTATTCTTAATGGAGAAAAACTAAGGGCCTTTCCTCTAAGACAAGGATGCCCACTCTCACCACTTCTGTTCAACATAGTACTGGAAGTACTTGCGATAGCAATTAGGCAGTAAAAAGACATGAAGGGCATCCAGATAGGAAAGAAAGAAATCAAGCTCTCACTATTCGCAGATGACATGATTCTATACTTAGAGAATCCTAAAACCTCCATTAAGAAACTCCTAGAAACAATAGATTTGTATAGTAAAGTTGCAGGCTATAAAATCAATACCCCAAAATCCATGGCATTCCTATACTCAAACAGTGAGATAGAGGAAAATGACATTAAAAAAGCAACGCCATTCACAATTGTGCCCCAGAAAATCAAGTACTTCGGAATCAGCCTAACTAAAGAGGTTAAGGATCTCTACAAAGAAAACTACAAAACCCTACTCTATGAAGTAAAAGAAGACACGAGGAAATGGAAAAATATTCCCTGCTCATGGATAGGAAGACTTAACATTGTCAAAATGGCAATACTCCCTAAAGCACTATACAGATTCAATGCGATCTCCATAAGAATACCCATGAAATTCTTAAAAGAAATAGACCAAGCAATCCTGAAATTCATATGGAACAACAAATGCCCACGAATAGCTAAAGCAATTCTTGGGGAAAAGACGATGGGAAGAATCACCCTCCCCAACCTTAAACTCTACTACAAAGTGATAACAATTAAAACAGCATGGTACTGGAACAAAAGTAGAGCCACAGACCAATGGAACATGGTGGGATATCCCTACACACCACCCCAATTGTATGAACACCTAATCTTTGATAAGGGAGCAAGAAATGTGAAGTGGAGCAAGGAAAGCCTCTTTAACAAATAGTGCTGGCATAACTGGTCAACCACATGCAAAAGAATGGGCATAGACCTCGACCTGACACCATGCACAAAAGTCAGATCAAAATGGATTAAAGACCTCAACATCAGACCACAATCCATAAGGTACAATGAAGACAAGGTCGGAAAAACCCTCCACGATATTGAAGCCAAAGGTATCTTCAAAGATGACACTGAACTAAGCAATCAAGTAGAAACAGAAATAAACAAATGGGATTATATTAAACTAAGAAGCTTCTGCACCACAAAAAACACAGTGACCCAAATACAAAGGCAATCTACAGAATGGGAAAGGATATTCACCCAATACTGATCTGATAAGGGGTTGATATCAAGGGTATATAAGGCACAGGTTGAACTCTACTGAAAAAAACATCCAACCCCATCAGAAAATGGGATGAAGAAATGAACAGAAACTTTCTTAAGGAAGAAATACGAATGGCCAAAAGACACATAAAAAATGCTCATCATCACTAATCATCAGGAATATGCAGATCAAAACAACTATGAGATACCACCTAACACCACAGAGACTGGCACACATCCAAAAGAACAGAAGCAACTGCTGTTGGCGCAGATGTGGGGAGAAAGGGACCCTCCTATACTGCTGGTGGGAATGCCGACTAGTTCAACCCTTCTGGAAAACAATATGGTTGCTCCTCAAAAAATTAGAAATCGAGCTCTCATTTGATCCAGCAATACCACTTCTGGGAATATACCCTGGAGAGGCAAAAAGATATAGTCAAAATGACATCTGCACATGTATGTTCATCGTAGCACTGTTTACGATAGCCAAAATCTGGAAAAAAACTGAATGCCCAAGAACAGATGACTGGCTAAAGAAACTTTAGTACATCTACACAGTGGAATACTATGCAGCTGTAAGAAAAGACGAAGTCATGAACTTTGCATACAAGTGGATCAATATGGAAAGTATCATGCTAAGTGAAATGAGTCAGAAAGAGAGAGACAGACATAGAAAAATTGCACTCATCTGCGGAATATAAAACAACAGAATGGAGGACTAACACCCACAAATAACAGAAATAAGTACCAGATTTGCTCCAGGGCTTAAAGACCAGCCTCACATGCTGGGGGAAAGGGCAGCTCAGATAGAGAAGGGAATACCAAGCAAAAATGTGGTGGGAGGACCTGTTCGGGATGGGAGAATTGTGCTCGGAGCAGACTATAGATCGAACACGTTGGCCACCCAAGACCTCCGTTACTAACCACAATGCCCAAAGGGAGAGAGGGAACAGAAGGAAATGCTCTGCCAAAGAGGCGGGGTGGGGAGGGGGATGGGGTGGGAGTGGGTGGGAGGGATGATAGGGTCATAAGTGGAGGACGGGCACTGGTGGAGGGATAGATACTCAAGCTGTATATGACTGAAACACAAGCACGAGAATATGTAAACCTGTATTTGTACCCCCACGGTGATTCATTAATAAAAAATAAATTAAATAAAAAATTAAATTAAAAAGCCAAAAAAAAAATAAAATCGATAAGCTAAAAAATGCAAAAAAAAGATAAAATTGATAATTAGAGGATTTAAATATTTACAGTAATAGGGATGAGATGACTACAAGTTTATTATTTAAGTTATTTTCCTTTGTCACCATTATTACCCTGTCCCTGAAAGTCAGAGACAACTAATATTACTCTAAGGGAAATTTTTCTTCATCAATTTCCAGCTACAGTTAAAAATGTGTGAATTATTATTGTATAAGTGAATTGGTTGATTAAGTTATAGTTGGATGCACTGTAGTCCAGTTCATCGATTTGCTCAAGCGGGCACCAGTAACGTCTCCTTTCCAAGACTTGTTACTGTTTTTGGCATATCGAAGACACTGCCAGCAGGATACTCTCAGTAGCTTGCTGGTGTTTCAGATGAACGAATCGAACCCCGGTCGACCACGTACAAGGTAAATGCCCTACCCGCTGTGCTATAGCTCCAGCCCTTTGGGAGCTGCTTCTGGAGCTGTTTCATGCTGACAGAGGGGTGCAGACCCTGCCTGCACAAGGGGTGAAATCTCATGCTACCTTGGTTTCAGTGGGCCCCAGGCAATGAATTGGTTGGGTTCCTGAAGTTATCTGAAAGATCAGGTCAATTAGACTGAGTGACGTCACTTTGAAGTGATTAAACCCTGGAGAAGGTCCTTGCTGATCCAGTTAGGGCAGAGTGGTTTGCTGTCTTAGAAATCATTAGAGTTAAGAGGAACCAAAGCAACATAATGCCTACCCATTTCTATCACAAAAAATAATGAAAAGGAATAACTTCACCCACAGGTTTAGTTGATAGAAAATGACTTCCTGCATCCAGATTTTTCTAATGGATTTACTTTTTTTAATTAATTTATTTTTTTAAATTAAATCGATTTTATTTCAAGGCCAGTTATATAGCAATTGATTCTTTTACATATGAGTATCATATGATTTTTTTTAAAACTTTTTATTAAATCACCATGTGGAAAGTTACAAAGTTCTCAGGTTTATGTGTCAGTTATACAATATTGAAACACCCATCCTTTCACCAGTGCCCATATTCCACCACCAAAAACCCCAGTATACCTCCCGCCCCCACCCCCTACCCCCTACTGTATAACTGATGAATTTCACTTCATTTTTTCTTTACCTTGATTACATTCCATAATTCAACACAAAACTCACTATAGTTGTCGGAGTTTCCACTCAAGACAGACAGACTTACTACCAAGGAAGCATTTGATAATTAGTTTTCCATTGCTGGAAATGAAGAGATATGTAGCCCCACTGCTACAAGTACATAACTCTCTCTTTTTTTTTTCCTTTTTCCTTTTCCCTTTTTTTTTCCCCCTCATCCCCCTTCCCGCGCCTCATAGTATGGTGTATGCCACACCGCGTCAGCCAGCGTGGGGCTTTTGCTTAGTTCACAGTCCAGAGAGGTGGTTGCTACATTAATAACCTTCAATATTTCAACAAAAACTTACTGTTATTATTTGGAGTTTCCCCCCCAAGTCAGACCTGTTCCAAAGGAACCGATTCACATTGCTGACAATTATAGATGTTAAGTTTTGGATTTCTGTATAAAGTCCAGGGAAAATTCTGCCAGAAATGACATAGCCCAGCTCACAGTCCCAGTGCATTGCTGTAAGAAGTCTCTGGAATCAAAGTCTTTAGGCGCAGAGGGTCCGCTTCACGCTCAGTGGCTCCGGATTTATCTGGGCCGAGGGCATGCCGGTTACGCCCCCTTCCCATGAGTTCCTGGGAGCCCCAAAAGTAAAAACCGAATACCTCTGGGTTTGGAGTCATAGAAGATGGCACCTGCCACGTGGGTGCCGCCAACCCGCCGTTTTCTGTGCAGGAAGATAGGATGGGGAGGAAAAAAAATCCACCCCCTGGCAGCACAGAGTTGTAGCCCAGTTCACAGTCCTAGTGCATTGCTATTGGATGCTGCGCTGGATGCCCGAATGTGTTAGATCTCTGGAATCAAAGTCTTTAGACGCAGAGGGTCCTTTTCTAATGGATTTAGAAGCACCAAGCCACTTCTCAGATTGGAAAAGCTATCCATCCACTGAAGCAATTAGAATCTGATTCTTACAAAAACCAAGTTACAGAAGCATGGTTTTCTCTCCACTTTCATTTTAAAACTTTGCCAGATGGCTTAACAAACCTGGCTTGTTCTTTTGCATAAGCACAGTAAGATTGGAGAGCTCTCCATTCGGGGTAACCCATTATTTACTGAGAAGTCCTGGGAGTTGGGGTTGGATGCAATTGGAAAAAATGTTTTTCCTTGATAATAACTTCAATCACTTCCAAAACTGTGATGGGGTTGAGGGTCTAAGTACTAATACTAGGAGTTGAAAAAAAGGAACTCCTCTCCAGGGTGGGGGTGAGAGATAAGGTGAATATTAACTTTAGAGGCCAGAGAATGATGGTGAAATCAGGGAAGAAACGGGCAGTATTTTTGAAGGAAGCAACTTCTAAATATATCCTAGTAGGAACTGATTGTACTTATTAACTGCTTTGTGAATTTGGTATAAAGTAGGCTTGGATTTTTCACTTGGTAATAATGGTTTGAGGTATATTATCAACAGTAAAACAGTACAATTACAATTATGTCTTTAGAATAGAGTGTTTTAATATCCAAATGTTCTTATTGTGAGTCTTTTTAAGGTCATAAAAATAGATTTACATAGTTGATTAGAAATGATTCTTCTTGTACTGCAGCTGGAAGATCTGGGCTGTGGAGAACACCCTCTCCCCTCCCACACCTGATTCTGAGATAATGCCAACAACTCAAAGGCATTTCCACTCATGAAAGGAACAAGTAGGCTGTGTGTACAAGTTAGAATACACAAAGCGGAGACCTCCAGTTTTGTGTCCTATTCCTTGCACCCAAGCATCAATATTGCTTATGCAAGGATGTAGCACAAAGAAGTATTAGCTGCATTCTTAGAGATGCAATCCTGGGTAAAGTAAGATGTCTCTGCTTTTATGCTTTTGTTGTGTCTTGTAGTTAATTGCATCTATGCCATTCTGTACTTGTGGAGCTGTTAATAAATAAAGCAATTTATTGCTAATAAAACAATAACAGTTTTAGTATTTTCCTCTATACAAAATATTTTGTTATATTATATAATTTGTGAATTATTTGGGTTGTTTGCTTAGTACAGATTAAATGCCTAAGGATTTTTATAACTTTGAGTTCTCAAGAAGATAGTTTACTTCCTAGATATCTGGTTTCAATGCAAAATTACATGTTAGAGTTTAAGTAATAATGAATTTTCACTATATATATCTTTTCCTTTATATTGCTTTTATTTTTTTAAGTCTTTTTTAAATTTAAGAACTGTGATTTGCAAAATCATCTATATTTGAGATTTAGGTATATAATATTTCAACGCCAAGCCCACCACCAGTGTCAACTTCCCTCCACCAGTGTTCCCTTGTCTTCTTCCAATCCCAATCCTCACTCCATTCCCACCTGTCAGCTTGACTGGCACTTTACAAAGTTTCAGTGGTTGCAGGTTAGATCTCATATTTCCAATTTTGTTGAATCTGTATTTTGGATATATGGCTATGCCACTCCCCCACATCACTGGTACAACTGAAGCCCTGATGTCTATTCACCCATTACTTCCCATTCTCTTCTTCCCCATTTGACTTATTTTTTCTTTTTGTTATTAATTTATTTACTTAATTTAATTATTATTTTTTAATTGAGGCACCATGAGATAAAGTTACAAAGCTTTCATGATCGGATTTCAGTCATACACTGTTCCAACACCCAGCCCTCCACCGGTGTACATTTACCAATAAACCCAGTATCCCTCCTACCACTCCCACCACCAGCCTGCCTTAATGGTTAGCACTTTTCTTCTTTTCTCTCTCTCTCTCTCTCTCTCTCCTTTTGGGCATTATGGTTTGCAATACAGATACTGAGAGGCCATAATTTTTGGTCTTTTACCCACTTTCAGCACACATCTCCCAATCCCTTCCTACTACCATTGTCATGGTGGTCCATTCTCTATCCCAATTGCCCTCTCCCCCAGCCCTTGAGTCAGACTTCCAATCATGGGCCATTTGTCCTGAACCTTGTTTCTATTGTCCTTGGGTGTTAGTCTCATACTATGTTTTTTCTCTTTATATCTCACAAATGAGTGCAGTCATTCCATGTCTGTCTCCTTCTGACTTATTTCACAATACTCTCCATGTCCATTCATTTATAAGTGAATTATATGACATCATTTTTCCCCTAACAGCTGTATAATATTCCATTGTGTAGATGTACCATAGTTTCTTTAACCAGTCATCTGTTCTCAGGCACTCAGGTTGTTTCCAGAGTCTGGCCATTCTAAACAGTGCTGCAATAAACATACAAGAGCAGATGTCATGTATGCTGTGTGTTTTTGCACCCCTGGGCTATATTCCCAAAAGTGTTATCACTGGGTCATATGGAAACTCAATTTCTAGTTTTTATTGCTTTCCAAAATGGCTGGACCAGAGTCCCTTTACTCTGCAATAGTGCCTGGGCTGGTTGTTCTTTTTGATGTGTGCTAGTCTCTGGGTGTAAGGTGATATTTCATTGTTTTGATTTGCATCTCCCTGATGATGAGCGATATAGAACATTTTTTCATATGCCTTTTGGCCATTTGTATTTCTTTTTCTTTTTTTTGTTTCTTTTTGGGTCACACCTGGCGATGCTCAGGGGATACTACTGGCTTTGCATTCAAGAATTTGTTGGCAATCGAACCTGGGTCAGCTGCGTGCAAGGCAAATGCCCTACCCACTGTGCTATTGCTCCAGCCCTTGTATTTCTTCTTTAAGGAAGTTCCTGTTCATTTCTTCTCCCATTTTTTGATGGGGTTGGAGTTTTTTTTTTCTTACAAAGTTCTACCAATGCCTATGTATCTTGGATATTATCCCCTTATATGATGGGTATTGTGTAAATACTTTTTCTCACTTCATGGTCTGTTTCTATCTTCATCACCATTTCTTTTGAGGTGCAGAAGCTTCTTAATGTAGTCTCATGGGAGTTCTGCCTACCTTTTTCCTACATGTACCTTATGGATTTAAGTCTGATATTGAAGTCTTTAATCCATTTTGAGGAACTTTTGTTTCTGGCATTAGACAGAGGTGTGAGTTCATTTTTTTACATGTAGCTGTCCAGTTTTCCCAGCATTAATTTTTGAAGAGGCTTTCTTTACTCCACTTTACATTTTTCCTCCTATATCAAAGATTAAGTGATCATATATTTGTCTATGTCAGTATATTCAACTCTATTCCATTGATCTGCAGGTCTGTCTCTATTCCAATACCATGCTGTTTTAATTACTACTGCTTTGTAGTACAGATTGAAGTCGGATAAGGTGGTGCCTCCCATCATCTTTTCCCCAAGGATTGATTTAGCTATTCGTGGGGATTTATTGGTTCATATAAAATTCAGGAGTGTTTTGTTTATTTCTTTGGAAAATGTCATGGGTATCCATATAAGGACCACATCTCACATGATTTCTTTCCTTCTATGTACTCTCTAAACATGAAGGTCAAGGGAGATCTAGGCATTCCTCTTTTACTACAATACATTTTCTCATTCAGTATACTATATGCCACAGACAAATAAGATGATCTTGTGTTTGTCTTTCTTCTTCCGGTTTACTTCACGAAGCATGATATTGTCCCATTCCAACCACATTGCAGCAAATTGTATGATTACATCATTCTTTGTAGCTGCATAGATTTCCATTGTCTATATATACCAAATCTTCATAATCTGTTCATCTGTTTTTGAACACTTAGGTTGATTCTATATCTTAACTATTATACTGAATGCACTAGTGAATAATGGTTGCAAAATATATTTTAAAAGAGCATTATTTTAATTTTACTCTACTTAGGGTAAAGGAAAATTGAAATGAGAGTGTAGAAACTTTGAAAGAACTTTTATAGGTAATATAATATTTTCTTAAAAGACAAATAAGTTGAAGTCATTTTGGAATAATGAAACTAAGCCCTAATCTGAAAACTAGAGTTGTATAAAAGAGTTTGGGGTTTCTTTTTCTCTGTCTACACACACACAGACACACACACAGACACACACACAGACACGCCAGTATCAATAATAAGATGAACTGCACTTTTTCTTTCTCTCTTTTCCTCCCTCCCTCCCTCCCTCCCTCCCTCCCTCCCTCCCTCCCTCCCTCCCTCCCTCCCTCCCTCCCTCCCTCCCTCCGTCCCTCCTTCCCTCCCTCCCTCCCTTCCTTCCTTCCTTCCTTCCTTCCTTCCTTCCTTCCTTCCTTCCTTCCTTCCTTCCTTCCTTCCTTCCTTCCTTCCTTCCTTCCTTCCTTCCTTCCTTCCTTTTTTTCTTCCCAGGGAAAGAGCCAGTACTAGGGATTGAACCAAGTTTGATCAAGTGCAGGCAAACATCTTCACCTGTCTCTCTGGCTTTTTAGCTTCTCTTTCTTATCATTATTCCTAGAATCACTTCATCTCTTGTCTTTTTTCTGAAACTTGATGTGAAAATGAGAAAAGAGCAGAAATTATGGGAGTGATAGAGAAGGGCTGCTGATTGTACCAAAGAAAGGTTTCCAGTAGAATAAATACCAAGGATATGGGGCTAAAAGCAGCTTGTCTTTTGGACTGGATAAATAGTGCAGTAGGTAAGGTACTTTAATACAACCAATACAGCTTCAATCTGTGGCATTCATATGGCTCTTGAGTTCCAACAGGAGTGTTCCCTGAGCACAGAGCCAGGATTAAGTCCCAAACACCACTGGGTGTGGGCACCAAACAATAAATAAATAAAATATAAATTAGATTTAAAAAAAATGTCTTTGAGGAATTGCAGAATCAAAGTTTATTTAATTTTTTTTTCTTTCCATAGATTTGATAGACATTGGTTAGGGGTAGAGTGTCTTAGACCTGATTAATTCAACAAGAAATATACAGTCCTTCCTCATTCCTCTTTCATCACAATGTGGTTTTTATAAGTGAATTTATGTTTAACTTATGCCAATCAAATATTTCTTTATTTTTTCTCAGTAAAGGATAAAATTTAAATAGTATTAGCATAAGGCTTGTCTTATCAGGAGCTGCTTGTCATGTTAATATTCTACTGTTTTTTTCCTTTAGAAAATGTGCTTTTCTTCTACAGTAAAATTAACCAAATAGTGAAAACTCTTAATGCATACATCAAAGAAAGGCTTACAGTGCTTTAAAAAATAAGTAGCAAAAACACATAAAAAGATTAAAACTAAAAATTTATGAGTTTTTCACCCTTGAGTATATTATATATTTCAATTCAGACTATCAAACTTAAGAATTATAAAAAGAATTATGAAAAGAATTATAGAAAGAAAAATTATAAAAGGACATCAGTATCTTTTCTATCCTTCAAAATCATTAATTTTAGTTACTTTGGTTAAAAGTTGTTGTGCCCAGTTACAAATGGACCATTCTGTGGGATGATCCTTCTAATTATTATCAAAACACTTTACTTGGTACTCTTTTTCTCTAGGCTGTGAGTTAATTGTAGGGTTTGTGGGAGTAACCAGATGTTGGCTGTAAAAGTAAAGTTAAGTGTCTGTCATAGAAAAGAAATTCTCTCCCTCATTTCACTGGGAAAGCTTCTAAACTGTTTTATGGTGTAGTTAAGAAAGCTGAGCAGAAAGAAAGTTTATAGTGGAATTACTGTGACTGTAAAAGCAAATAAAATGTGTTTCCCCAAATGTTGTCTAGATACTTTGAAAGCTATGTGTCTATTAATCTGTTTCCAACCCCCCTTTTCTGTACCACTGTAAGCATTAACACTTGTACATCCGTTGAAATTTTGGAAGTCAATCTAGAATCCACATGTAGAATTAATTAGATACTACATGAGTTAATTTTATTTACTGTGTATGATTAAGGTTAGTTAAGGGTGTAGAAGGTTTAAAAAACTACAAGACCTCTTATAGTTACTTCAGGGTTTATTTGTAGCTTGGAGCTGAAGATTTTTTGAGTGTTCCAAAAATGCATAGTTCTATATCTCACTGGACTAAGATATATTTTGCAAAACTTGAATTTGAGACATGGTTTACTAAATTGGAGGTTGCTAATTTGGAAGTTTGGCTGAGAGACACAATGTTAAAGAAGTTTTTGATGTGTTAACTGGTCTAAAAAGACATAGGTCAAATGGAAGCTCAATTTCTAATTTTTTGAGAATCTTCCATTTGACCCAGCAATACCACTCCAGGGAATATATCCTGGAGAGGCAAAAAGGTATAGTAGAAATCACATCTGCATTTCTATGTTCATTGCAGCACTGTTTACAATAGCCACAATCTGGAAAAAAGCAGAGTGCCCCAAACCAGATGACTGGTTAAAGAAACCCTGGTAAATCTATGCAATGGAATACTATGTAGCTGTCAGAAAACATGAAGTCATGAAATTTTCATATAAGTGGATCAACATGGAAAGTATCATGTTGAGTGAAATGAGTCAGAAAGAAAGAGACAGACATAGAAAGATTGCACTCATATGTGAAATATAAAGTAGCTGAGAGGTACAAGCTTGCAGTGATGCAATTTCTGGCAGATATTTCTCTGGACTTAGTTACTAAAATACAGAAATACAAAACCATATTGTTTTGACCTCATATCTCTTCATTCTCAGCAATGGAAAACAATTTATCAAATGCTTCCTTTTCAGCAGGTCCGACTTTAGGGGGGAGAAACTCCAAATAATAATAGTGAGTTTTTTGTTGAAATATTGAATGTAATCAAAGTAAAGTGAAAGTAAAGTGGAATTTATCAGTTACACAGGCGGGGTAGGGGGCTGGGGAGGTGGGGGGTGGTGGGAGGTATACTGTGATTCTTGGTGGTGTAATATGTGCACTGGAGAAGGTATGGGTGTTCGAGCATTGTATAACTGACACTTAAACCTGAAAGCTTTGTAACTTTCCACATGGTGATTAAATAAGAAAGACATAGGATGCTCTGTAATAATCTATAAATCATCTATAAATGTTAGATACATTAATCTAGCAAGATTAGTGTATCTGTTATAATAACAGAATATTCAGTTTATGGTCACCAAAGGGATCAAGGTATCTTTTATAGTACTAGAGGATATGTTAATCAAGGAGTCAAAATTGACTATGCTCTTAAAATCAACAGATGTGAGTCCTTGAATTATTAGGAATACCCAAAATTCTACTAAGTCTGGATCAAAAGTGTACTCTATTTTGAGATCTCTAACATGATACAGTATAGAAAAACCTAGAAATAACTGAATGGAGATCTATTAAAGTACATATTTACAAATTGAGTATTCTCATATTGATGGCTTCAGTCATAAAGATTGACATAACTTAAATAAGGGAAAAATAGAAACAATCTAAAGGTGATTTATTAAATATTTTCACATCCTTTTAGAACAAGATACCCATTCATAACAAAAATTAAAAAACATACTGTGTGCTGGCTGTGGATTTGAAATGCAAATTGTTTGTGAATGACTCTAAATAAATTTAGGAGAAGCTGGATATTAAAATGGAGATGAAATAGGTTAAATGTCTGTGAAGAAAGTTGGAAAGCCTTAGGAGAGTTATTTGAGGATGACAGAATTGGAAATTTCCTTGGTCTTCAAATACATGAACAGCCCTAATTTGGAAGATGACAAGGAGGATCTCTTTGCCTCTGGTTAGATGAAGTGAGAGGAAATGGATTTGATCTGCATACAGTTGAAAAGGTTCAATTTACCTTAAAGGAAGTTCTTGCATGGTTATTAAGAGAAGAAATGGATAAAATGAAAAGGATGAAACCTCTACAACAAAGTTTGTGCTTAATATTGACACTTAAGATTTACCACTTTCTATTCCTCTTCAAAAGTTTGGCAAAAAGAGTATTTACTATTGAAAATTCTTAAAACTTTATTTACTAGCTTGATCTATTGCAAACGTCATATGAAAGTCATTTTAGTTGGGAAAAGAAGCATTTAAGGTTCACACATTGCAGACTTATCCAATATGAACAGAGACAAGTCTTGAGAGGAAGCATATCCATTTTTCTCTAATAACTCTTACTTGACAAGTACAAAGTGCCCCATTATAAATATACATGAAAAGATTCATTGTATTTTTTATAAACATACTGACTAAAAAATTAGTATATTTTCTAGCAAATGAATGGCTGAGTTTTATAAACATAATTCTTAAGAGTTATATTTATAACTGTACACTTTAAGGAGATTATGACTTATGCCTTTTCATATTAATTCATATCATCATTTGAGAACTTTTGACTTGATACAGAAGAAATCAGAGAGAAGGAAATAGGTGAGTCAGATTAGAAATGAGGGGGAGGAAATTACAATAGACATCTCAAAAATACAAACAATCATCTGAGATTACTATGAACAACTTTATGCCACTAAATTGGAGGACCTAGTACAAATGGATATACTTTTAGAACCTTTTAACTTCTCAAAATTAAGTCAGGAGGAAGCAGATAGTCTGAATAGCCTATTACTAGTAAGGCAGTCAAGACAGTAATAAAAGATCTACCCCCAAGCAAGATCCTGAGGCCATATGGATATACTCATGTAAACACTTCCAAACATTCAAAGAATTATTACCCCTCCTCAAGCTTTTCCAGAAAGTTGAAGAAATAGGAGCCCTTCTGAACAATTTATGTGGACAATCCTTACCTTCAATTCAAAACTAGAGAGGGACATTTCACCAAATAAGAAAATTAAAGACCAGTATCCCAGATGAACATAGATGCAAAGATCCTCAGTAAAATCATAGGAAATTAAATATAAAACTACATTAGGCAGATTATATACCACAAGCAAGTGGGAATTCCAGGAAGGCAAGGAGCATCTAAAATATGTGATTTAATTAATGTGATATACCAAATTAATAAAAAAGCTAAAAACATGTTATTCTCCATAGATAGAGGAAGCATTCAACAAGACTCAGTAGTCATTAATGATAAAAAAAAAACTCTCAGCAATATGGGACCAAAGAACTTATTTCGATATTGTAAGGGCTCTATGCAACAAACCCACACCTGGCACCATACTGTCACTGTCATCCCATTGCTCATTGATTTGCTTGAGCAGGCACCAGTAACATCTCCATTTCGAGACTTATTGTTACTGTTTTTAGCATGTCAAATATGCCACGGGGAGCTTGCCAGTCTCTGCCACGCGGATACTCTCGGTAGCTTGCCCAGCTCTCCGAGAGGGGTGGAGGAATTGAACCCGGGTTGGCCGAGTGCAAGGCAAATGCCCTACCTGCTGTGCTATCGCTCCAGCCCTAGGGCACTGTAGTGATCAGGGAAAAATGAAAAACCTTTCCCCTAAGATTAGGGAAGACAAGATGTCCACACTCTCTATTATTATTCAATATGTATTGGAAGTCCTTGCTATAACAATTAGGCAAGAAAGAGAAGTTTAAGTGATACAAAATAGGAAAGTCCATTTATCACTATTTGCAGCTGACATGAGATTGCACACATTAGGAAACCCTAAAGAAGCCTCAAAAAAACTCCTAGAAATAAAGTAAATTATTTTATTTTTAATTTACAACTATTTTGCTTTATACTTTATATTTTATTTACTTTACACTTTGCTATAAAACTCCTATACCAAAGTAAATAATCAGCAACAAAATCAATGCACAGAAATCTGTTACATTTCTACATTTAAACAATTGTTATTGATGAGAAAAAATTTTAAGAAGGATTGCATTTACAAGCATGGATAAAAGAAACCTCAAGTGACTAGGTATCAATTTAAAGAAAATAAAAGAGCTATTTAGTGAATACTACAAGTCATTGCTGAAATAAGACAAAGGAAATAGAAATATACTTATTTTTATGGATTTGAAGAGTCAACATCATTAAAACGACCATCTTACTCAAAGTAATTTACAGATGCATTGCAACTCTGTGACACACTTCGATTATAGTACTTGTAGACACTTGGTTCTGGTCCTCTGGGAGTGTATATTTTTTTGGTGATGTGGGAGATCACAAATGGCAGTGCTGGTGTGATTTACTTAAGCCTGTGGGGGCAGTGCCAGGAATCTAACTGATGTCCTCTTGCTTGCAAAGTGGGTGCTTCATCACTGAGTTACATCCTTGGGCCTATTATTCTCTTCAAACTATTAAAAAAATCCCATCTTTAAAAACCCTTGCTGAGCCTTTCTTATTTGTTAGAAGGGATGTTGTTTCATTCATGAGTTTAAAAAAAGCCAATTAGATTTCTAAATTTATTTGGATAGAATCTTGTTTTAGGATAACTATAGATGATATAAGCAGGTTTAGAAAATGAGCACAATTTAACAAGGGATGTTTGGCCTCACCAAAGAGGCAACATTTGTACTGACAGACTTGAATCCCAATTCTGCCACTTCCTAGCCATGGGATGTTGGCTAAGTTACTTGCCTGAATTTCACGTCTTGAAGGGGTATATGAAATGGTGATACTACTTATAAATAATCTGAAGCTCAAGGAAGAGAGCAAAAATAACACAGGCTGACATTTAAAATAATTTTCTAAGTAATATTAGAAAATTACTATTTTATCAATAAATTCCAAATACTTATTGAAAACATAATGAAGTCATTTTGTTCATTACGGTACATTTTAAGCCCACTTGGAACATTATTTTTTGCTTGCTGACAAGTGCAATAGTATTCTGAGGCTTGATTTACTAATCTGTATTGAAACAGCTGGAGAGACTCTCGCTGGAGAGCGTCTAAAGGAAGACTTATTTCTCACCACAGAAGGGCTTGTCAATTCAGTGTCCAGATTAGGGGTTTGAGTGACTGGTAGAAAATTTTACCCTTTCCAGTATTTCCAATTATCTTTCAGGTTCCAGTTTTAAGCTCCAGCAGAAACTATTTTGGTCTTCAAAAAATGGAAATTTAAGCCATTTTGTTTTTCCTCCTTTCCTCCGAATGTTAGGTCAAAGCATGAAGAGAAGAATTTGCTGAGGGGAAACAGGTGTTTGTATTCATTTCATAATTGTAGGGCCGAGAGGATGTTGAAGAGCAATAATAGACAGAGCTTCCCTCCAAACCTCCCAGTCCTTGTTTCTTAAGACTCTGTTCTTAAGTGAGAGCAGGTATTCTCAAATATCCCTCAATGACCTCTCAGAAAGTCTCACAGTGGTGCTGGACACTGTTTTAGGGACAGCTGGCTCAGCAAACAGCAATTTACAATTACGCAGCCTTGCCAACCATGCCTGAGGCTTTTCTTTTAGCAGCTGGTGCTCAGTGCATTTGCCTTGTTAGTTTCCTAGTTTCCTTCCTTTCTGTTATGCTTTAGCAATTCCCACTTAGCTGTTCTGAGTCTCCAAGTTTTCTCTGCCTACCTTGCGTTAACCCTCTCCTAACACTTGCTAATCGTCAGCCTTAAGTATTGCGATTTCTCACCATCTCATTTATTTTTTCTTTACTGTCTCGATCATCTCAGGTATCGGTTCAGATCTTTTAAAAGAACATTTTGGCTCCTCTTTTAGGAAATTGCTAGCTGTTTCTGAGGGACATCAAAGAACTTTCCTGTTGCACACAATCTCTCCTATTAGAAACTTCAAGTCAGGAAGATTCTCCCTGTCTTTCCTTCCCACTATCCCCAATCTCCTAGTCTCTGTCTCTGTCTCTGTCTCTGTCTCTGTCTCTCTCTCTCTCTTTCTCCCTCTCTCTTTCTCTCTCTCTTCACATACACATACACAAATCTATACATCTGCATCTCTTTTAACTTCTTTTTTACTGATTTATCATAAAATGTCCCCTTGAGGCTTTTTATAGCCAACTTTATAGCATAAAGAAGTTAAACTTGCTAAATTACATTAGACCAAGCTATCTGAACTAATGATAGCCAACGGTTGTGAAGTATAAAATGGTAGTTTCATAGGCTCTGTCACACTTAGGATGTGTGTTGAAATGTATATTTATATCTTGTTCTCTAAAGGGGTCTGGTATCGAGTTAAGGGCTCCTGACATAAGGGACTCCATCTTTATTACCCTCCCAGCTTTCAGCAGGAAGGGACCTCCTCTTTATTGTCCCAAGAGTCAGGTGTAACCCATTAACAAGTACAGCCCTCACAAAAAAAGTGTAGTTCCAGGAATCACCAACCCCCCTTTGTGATTGTCCCCAGTAACTAACTGCAAGCCCATTGTTCTCTATGACCATAAGGCACCTTAACCATGAACTATTTTTCTATTTTCCTTCAGTAGCTTGCTTTGCTCATCATAGCTCCTATTTCCCCTTACCCGTTATATCCCTTGATTAGCTAGGATGTGAATTCTGCCTTTATAACTTAATCCCTAACTGGACTCGGCCATGAGTTCTTTGGGATGCTAGTCTGCTCACAGTCCGCAGCTTTTGTAATCAAGATTCCCAGTTTGGTTTCTCTGAGTGGACCTCATTTGTGTCTGGCAAATTTCTCACACAACAGTATAGTATGAATTAAATAATCTGCATTTTACAGGTAGATTTTTCTGATGGCAAGGTAAACTTTTTAAATACATGTATGTTACTTTAAATTCAATAGTACCTAATTTGAATTTTTTAATGGAAGTTTATATTATTTATGTAGTTCTACTGCATCTTACGTAAGAAGTGATGTAAGGTTAGTGATGGTAAAGATTCCTAAAATCTTCTCTTCATTTTGGCATAGAGCTAACCTCTTGTACAATTGTGTATGACCTAGACTCTAATTTTTCTCTGAGGAAATGTGAGCAGAAGTGATGTACGCCCCATGCACAGCACCCCTCGACTCCTTACCCTCACTCTCCCATATTCTTTCATCGTCTAGCTATAGAAACCTAGGAAGACCTACACAGTAGCAAGAGTCATAGACAATAAAATGCAGATCCTTGAATGATCACGTAGAACAGAATAATCTCATCAACTTGAACACTTTCATAGGTCTCCTAGATAAGCAAGAAGTATCCTGATAAGTTGAATTATCATATATATGAATCTGCATATTGTAAAACATTATCCTTTGCAGGTAGTGTCATCATTACAAATGCCTAAAAGGAGTGTGGTATTGACTTAACCTGTAAGTGGCAGTTGGAAAGGTAAAGGAACAGACTGAGAAGATGTTATACTGAGGCAAAATATTAGCATAACTTAATCTGAAACCTTGAAGGCAAACTTAGTTTCAATAGCATCCATTGAACTCAACTACATATTGTAAGTAAAAAACTAGTGGGGTGGTTGGGCTGGAGCAATAGCACAGCAAGTAGGGCGTTTGCCTTGCATGTGGCTGACCCATGTTCGATTCCTCCATCCCTCTTGGAGAGCTTGGCAAGCTACCGAGAGTATCCCACCCGCACGGCAGAGCCTGGCAAGCTATCCGTGGTGTATTCGATATGCCAAAAAAAGTAACTACAAGTCTCACAATGGAGAGGTTACTGGTGCCTGCTCGAGCAAATTGATGAACAACAGGACAATAGTGCTACAGTGGACAGTGCTTTTACTTGCTATGTTTACCAAGATGTTGCAGGAAGAAAAAAACCAGAATTGGTTGTTTTTTTAAGCAGAGATTGATATAACACAGATATTAATGGCCTTAGGGAGTTGAAAAATTGATGACCTGGATTCCACAAGTAGAAGATACACTGAAAAAAGGATTTTAAGAAAACTGCAGTTCATTTTTCAATTTAAGGAGACTCTGTTCTGTGTCAAAGTAAGACTCTGGGTATTGTCCTCCGACCTACGCCTACTTAATTTTATTGCTTGAATAATTATTATTAATTTGGGCATTGGTTGTAACAATGTTTCCCACAGTTGGTGATATTAGGGGACCCTTGGAGTGATCCAGGGGACTGTAGGAGCCTTAAGTGGAATTTGGGGGGAGATGTTTTCTGACTAATTGCTTAAAGAAGGCAGATGGTAGATTTTAAAGAAAGCATAAAATGATTTTTTTCTTCTCTTTAAAGAAAGGCAGATTACTTAAATTTTGGAAACTCTTATAGAAAGTAGAAAGGAAAAAGATTTTTTTTTAAAAAAGGGCTTAGCAAAGACATATTTTGGTCTTGATATGGGTCTGATGCATGGAAATAATAAGCCTAGTAAGTTTTTCAGGATTGAATCTCCAAAGAAACTCTATGAATAAATATGTTAGTGATTGTCAAGTAATACTTGAGCCCCCACACTGCCCCAAATAGCTATTTGGTACAACCTCAATAAAGATATGTTACCAAATACCCAACTGAGATGTTACGCTTTAGAAAATAATAGATGAGGAAGAAGAAAGCCCCAGAGACATGATCCAACAGTTTTCCCAACAGAGGTTGAGAAAAATGGATTATGGTATTTCTCTCAGAGAATAGCATCAGGGTTAAATTCAAGAAACTTTTCTATTATAAAAAATTTTCCCAAAGATTACATCAGGATTCTATTATTAATATTTCTTTTCGCTTCTTACCTTTACTAAAAGAAGTTTTGAATATTTTAGTCATATTATACCTATTCTACCATTGTCCAAGTGATAATTGTGTATAGGGCACAGGCAATTAATTGTGTATGGGCACAGACTCTTCTATTAAAGAGTTACGTTTCCATAAAACAGAAATAAACTCACTTGTATCATCATCTGGAGCAGTGACAGAATGTGACTCTGGGTGGTTCTTTTTGAGAAAACAACGAATAATTTTACTTATAGGGAAAAGGTATGTAAGGATATTGGGGGGATGCTGAGAAATCTAGTGAAGTCAGAGAAAGCTAAATTCCACCACAGTTCATTTTCCTTCTTTAGAGCATAAAGTGGGTTTATTTTACAAACTTCCTTGTCAGAGGCGTGGCTTTTATTCACTGAATTATTTTTGAGGGATATGAGAATTGGGCTATACCTGGCAGAGCTCAGGGTTTATTCCTGGTCCTTTCATTTGTGTACAGGAATATCTCCTGGTGGTGCCAAGGATTGAATCAGGATCTACTGTGTGCAAGGTATGTTCCTTAATCTTTATATTATCTTTCTTCACCCTAAGTTATTTCTTATGTATTGTGATTTTCATATCATGTTTCCTGTGACTACCAGATATAACCTGTACAACTTTCCACTCAAGATTCTTCATGTTCATTCTCAGTAGACTGGTTGAATATAGATGACTAAGAGATCCTTGGAGATGGCATGATAATATTATGGAAGGAAGCTTGGTCCTTAAATGGATGAATGGAGAAAAGCAGATCCATTTATTTGAAAATCAGCCCGGGCCCATAACATGAGCAAGGAAAACCTTACCATGGAGTTACTCCTTAGATCTCTGAATCTTTTGATTGTAAAAGATGAAAGCATATTACTGTGCACTATTTACCAGTGGGTTTAAAATAATAATAATAATAATAATAATAATAATAATAATGATAATAAATAGTTTATGTGTTGTACCCTTTGCTTATTCTATTACAAATTTACACATGGTGCAAATTGTTCAATGTATTTACACTTTATATAGCACAGCAGGTAGGGCATTTGCCTTGCACCCGACCAACCTGGGTTCGATTCCTCTGCCTCTCTTGGAGAGCCCAGAAAGCTACCGAGAGTATCTTGCCCACACGACAGAGCCTGGCAAACTACCCGTGGCGTATTTGATATGCCATAAACAGTAACAACAATTCTCACAATGGAGACATTACTGGTGCCCGCTTGAGCAAATTGATAAACAACGGGATGACAGTGATGACAGTGATTTTCCTGATAAGGAAAATCATAGCACGTCCTGATCTTTCTGACTAGGTAATGAATTAATATATAAAATGCTTCAAAAACATGTAACTAATAGGAAGGCCTATGTGAGTACATAACTACTATTACTGTTGTTAATACATACCATAGTAGCATCTTTTCACATTAAGTACTACCAAACTGTGGAATCCCTCATAGCTGGAATGACATCCATCTCATGGAGAGAAGCTATAATATGAACTCAGACAATATATGAGCAAATGCACATGGCTCAGGTCCTTTGTTTTCAGAAAATCTGGGCACATATAATAAATTGGTAGACTACAGAGTGCTCAGGAATGATGCCAGGACATTCTGTGACTCGAAATTGATCCCTATTGGACTCATGATGGAACTTATTCTGACTATGCTATACTCAGAAAAATTAACTTTTTGAATCTGGCTAACTAACCCATTGAGTGGTCCAAATTCTTGTTTGTGGGAAAACAAATTTTGAGCCTCATCAGAAGCTGTTTTATTTCAAAAAAAGGTCAGGCCTCTGTAGTTCCTTCAGGATCTTGCACATAGAATCAATGAGGGCAATTGTTTTTGTGGAGTTTAATTCCCTGTACCTTCCTGAGAGGCCTTATGTTATTTGTTTATTTCTTGCTTCCTTTTAAGAACTCCCCCCAAATATTGACATCAAATATACTGAGCTGTTCCTGAGTAAAACTTGTTATTTTTCCCCACAAGAAGTGGGAGTGATTGCAGAGTTTGAAAAATTATCATAGATATAAAGAACATATAATAATATATATAATATATAATATATGAATATAATATATATATATTTTGTGTGTGTGTCTGGAGTCCAATTTCAATGGGTAGTCATGCAGTAAAATTTAGAAAGATTCTCCTAGCCTTCTCTCCAGTGAAAAGAAGCTTATTTTGTGCAACTAAGTCTTGGCTTTAGAGAGTCTGCTCACTGAAGCCTGCATGTGTGGCAGTCCTTGGCTTGTTGCTAACTAAAGATGGAAGGCAGAGGGTTAGACACTGCAGGTGCATTTTTAAACCTTGGTAGCAGAGCATAGTTTTTTATTGGGCTACTCCAGCCAAATAACTTTCTCTTCTCTTTTAAAAATGTTCCTTCTTTCTTACTCCAAAGAGATATACTTCTCTGAAGTCAGTTCTGGCGTTCTGAATATAATTTGAATTTCTGAAGCATCTGAGTGAGCTTGTTCTTGCAAGTATCTCAGTGTTGTAAAGGAGCTGTTCATACATTTGCTCTAACATGTCTTTTGTGTAATCTACGAAGCATAGAAAAAGTATCATACACACATTGCAGTCCCTGCAAAAGATATATTAAGAGTTGGAAACTTATAGAACTGAGTTAATGATTCAAGTGGCTCATTCTTGTCTCCTTCACAAACTTCTTTTATATTTTGTATATAGTTAACCATTTGATGATTTATTTTATATTCCCATGAAAGTTGCTTTAAATTTCCTTTGACTTACAAAATATGAATCCTATCATTCTCCAGAGATATTCAGGTGACTTCAGAAGGGGCAACCCCCCCACTTTAATAAATATTTCTAATTGATCTTGATGTCTAGAATCTTGTTTTATTTGATCTTTATTATTTTATATTAACACTCACTCACCCCTATACAAAATCACATGTACCCTGACTTACTCTGTGTGTTTGGCCATGGTTTCTTTCTCTGCCAAATGTTGTGATTATTAATATTGTGATTGCATCAACCATGGACCAATTATGACTTAATTAGGTTGAAGAAGTTAGAATTGACATTCAGGTATCGTGAAAACAGTTTCCTTACACATTTCACATGCTGATAAAAAAACTGGATTCCTGCTCTGCAGCCCATCCAGGATTCTCTACTTTACATGAAGTATGTTAATATCCTGCATAACCTGAGTTCACAAATAGTAACAGTGACTTTTGGCAAAATTCTTAAGAGGAGAGAGTCACAGACAAAATCAATTGTAATGCACAAGATGATAGAAATGGCAAACCATGCACTTTATGCACATTTCAAATGAAATGGACTTATTTTCATATATTGTATATACAAAAATACAAAATCACTGATACAATTTAACTAATTTGACATGAAGATTACTAAATTAAGAACAAAATTGTTATTCTTATATATGTCTTTGCATATATCTTATATACCCATGTGAAAACATTAATAAATAGCATTTTTGTTTTGCTCTTGGAATACACCCATCAGTGCTCAGGGTTTATTCCTGGCCTTTCATTCAAGGATCACTCTTCAGTACCACATGGAGTGCCAGAGATCTAATTCAGGTCAGCCACATGCAAGGCAAGTGCCTTACCTATTGTACTATCTCTCTGGTCTCCATAAGTAGCATTTTTTTTTGGTCAGTGAGAAATCTGCTACAAAACTCAAAGCTAGAAGATAGATATGATAAAGAGAAGATGGGAGAAGAAATATTGTGCCATAGTAAGATATAAAAGCTTGCTAAGGTTATCAGGACATCTTGAATGACCCTGGAAGTAGCAGGAAGCAGGGGCTATATGTTTTTCTTATGAAAACATGTGTGACTCTTTCTACTATCATACAGTTACCTGTAGTTCTTAGTCCTATCCATTAGCTGCAATTGGAGTTACTCAAGTTCTTTATATAGGACCTATTAGTTTTTGTGTGGACTGCCCAAAATTTTGGTAAGCTTTTGAATATAATGCAAATGGAGACTTTTAATTATATCATGCCTGTTTCCAAATTAATCTATTCTAGAGTCATACTGTTCAATAGATGTGATATCGTTCACTTAGTTAAAAAATTCAGTACTGGGACCAAAGCAATAGTACAGTGGGTAGTGTGCTTGCCGTGCATGTGGCCAACAATTCCCAGCACCCCATATAGTTCCCTGAACTTGCCAGGAATGATTCATGAGCATAGAGCCATGAGTAAGCCCTGAGTACCATCAGATATGTTCCTTATACCTGGGGAACACCCTCCACAAAAAAGAAAATCAGTACTTTATTATAACTAAAGTAGAGATGAAATGGTTGTTTAATATATAAAATAGTTCAAAAAAAGAATAAGTTTAATGAATATTTTCATATGTCCATTCCTAAAAACATATCTATAGGACCAGCAATTTGTTCTTTCATTTATGAAAATTGGAATGCACCAAGAATTATCTAAATATTTGTGGAATATGATGGTTAAGATATGCTAATTAATTTATTCAGTGAATATAGTAAGTCTAATATCTTTTTTTTTCTTTTTGGGTCACACCCAGCAATGCACAGGGGTTACTCCTGGCTCATGCACTCAAGAATTACTCCTGACTGTGCTCGGAGGACCAAATGGGATGCTGGGAATTGAACCCTGGTTGGCCGCGTGCAAGGCAAATGCCCTACCTTCTGTGCTGTCGCTCCAGCCCAGTAAGTCTAATATCTTATTTAGAAGTTTGGAATAGAGATTTTAGCAACATAAGATCCTTGCCCTTATGAAATATATATTCCAGTGTGGGTTAAAAATGGTAATTGAATAAATATTACTACGGTGTTGGATAGTGTTAAATTTTATGGACCAAGATGTAGCAAGACAAAAAGATTAAAGAGTGACTGCATGTGTTTGTGTTTGTGTTTAAGAATATGTTGAAGAACCTTTATTGCAAACCACAACACCTAATCAGAGAGAAAGAACAAAAGGGAATACCCTGCCATAGTGGCAGTGTGGGGTGGGGGGAGACGGGACTGGGAAGGGGGGGTGGGATGTTGGGTTTACTGGTGGTGGAGAATGGGCACTGGTGAAGGGATGGGTTATCAAACTTTGTAAGGGAGAAACATGAGCACAAAAATGTATAAATCTGTAACTGTACCCTCACGTTGACTCACTAATTAAAAATAAACTATAATAAAAAAAAAAAAATAAAAAAAAAAAAAAATAAAAAAAAAAAAGAATATGTTGAAGAATGTGGTTAATATAGGTAGAGGGTGAGAATGGAAGAAACATGATATACTGGGTGATAAGCAAGTTGGGTATCTTTAAGGAAAGAAGTAGTAAGTTGGGTATGAGTAATATCAAAATGACTTGGGTGGCTGGATCAGAAACACTTTAAAAGGAAAGTTAGGGGATGAAATTGTAGAGATAATAGGGACCAAGTTATGGAGTATTTGTAGACCAGGATAAAGGACAGAATCTGAATGTGAAGGGAAAACACTGAAGGATTTCAAGTTGTGAATAATCCTTCTACTCACAACTGTGTGAATTGACTATAGGAGGCAAGATTAGAAGTGGAGAAATTGGAGGTCATTACTATAGTTTGAATGAGAAATGATGGTTACTTAGATAAGCACTGTAGCACTGTCCTCCTGTTGTTTGTCGATTTGCTGAAGCGGGCACCAGCAACGTCTCCATGGTGAGACTTGTTACTGTTTTTGGCATATTAAATACACCACGGGTAGCCTGCCAGGCTCCAGCATGCGGGCAGAATACTCTTGGTAGCTTGCTGGGCTCTCCAAGAGGGGCGGAGGAATCGAACCCAGGTCAGCTGCATGCAAGGCAAAGACCCTACCCGTGGAGCTATAGGAATGAAGGTAATGGAAGTAGTGAGAAGAGATAAGAGTTGAGATGTATTTTAGATGTTGTCTTATTTGTTGGAAGGGATGACAATGGTTTGGATGGAGGGGGAGGAAGATGTAGTCAAAAAAAGAAAGGAGTTAAGAATAATACCAATGTTTTTTTGTTTTGAGAAACAGAATAGAAGATAATAATATGTACTTTCATAGGGAGGTCTAAGGGAGAAATAAGCTGAGGGGATTAAAGAAATTCTGTGCTATGCCACAGAAACTGGTACACATCAAAAAGAGCTGCCAGTGCTGTCATGAATGTGGAGAGAATGGGACTCTAATTCACTGCTGGTGGGAATGCTGAATGGTCCAATCTTCCTGGAAAACAATATGGACATTCCTCAAAAAACTAGAAATTGAACTTCCATATGACCCAGCAGTACCATTCCTGGGGATATACTCTAGGAGCCCCAAAGCATAACACAGAAAAGTCATCTCCACTCCTATGTTCATTGCAGCTCTACTCACAATGGCCAAAATCTGGAAACAACCCAAGTGCCTAAGAACAGATGACTGGATAAAGAAACTATGATAAATCGACACAATGGAACATGACACAGCTATTAGAAAAAATGAAGTCATAAAATTTCCTTATGCAAGGATGGGTATGGAGAGTATAATGTTAAGTGAAATGAATGAGAGGGAGAGGGACAAACAGAATGATTGCACTAATTTGTGGGATGTAAGAAAACAAAATATGTGAATAATAATCAAAGACAGTAGAAATAAGGGCCGAGAGGTTTAGTTCATAGTAGAAATCTTGCCACAAATGGGGAGGGGGGTGCAGTTACGACTGAGAAGGGACCACTATGAATGGCAATGATAGCTGTAAACGATTACTCTGGATAAGAACTGAGTGCTGAAAAAAAGTATATTCATGATATTCATAATCCGTTCAATAATAGTATTGAAAACCATAGTAACTAATATAGGAAATAAAGGAAAAAGACAGATAGAGAGAGAATAAGTGTCTGCATAGAGGCAGGCTGCTGAGGCTGGGGGTGGGAGGGAAACTGGGGACATTGTGGTGGGAAATATGCACTGGTGAGGCGATGGTTATTGGAATAACTTTGTATCTGTGTTTCTCATTGTGACTCAATTAAAAATTAAAAAATTAAAAAATTCTGTGCTTGAAAGATAAATTGTGAGAAGCCTATTAAATCTCCAAATGGGCAGTGATGTGTGTGTATGTTTGTGTGTATATGTGTGTGTATAGTTACTGGAAAGTACTGTAGATACAGATGCAAATTGGAGGTTCATAAATGAATCAATGTTCAAGATTATGAGATTAGATAGAATCTGTTAGGGAATGTGCATAGAAAAGACTGAAGTACTGAAAACTGTTGCATGCTAACATTAAGTGGCTGGGTAGTTGGTAAAATAGCAGAGGATATAGATATTTTCCAGTGATGGAAATGAAATCAGCAGAATTTAATAATTCAGACATCAAGAAAAAAAGTTTCACAAAGGAGGTAATAGAGGGGGCTGGAGAGATAGTTCAGCAGGTTGGTAAGGCTTGCCTTGCACATAGTAGACCCAGGTTTGATCCCTGGCACCCAAACGGTCCCCTGAGCCCTGTTGGGAATGATCGCTGAGCACAGTGCCAGGAGTAAGCCCTGAACATGGCCAGATGTGGCCTAATGAACAGCAAACAAATAAATAAACAAAATAAAAAATAAACAAATAAAAAGGAAAATTAGTGGGCCATAAAAAAAATCTAAGAGATCAAGTAAGATCAGGCCTGGGAACCAAATACTGGATTTTGGAAAGGTGCAATTCTTTTTCTTAGGCCCTCAGGCATAGTGGGAGTGGGAAGGTAAAGAAAAAGATAAATTGCTATGCAGTGGTAGGAATTATGTTCTAGAAATGTCAACAGTTTTCTGGCTATGGGTTGAAGATAGAGCAAGGAACACTACTTTGGGAGTCAAGAAAAGTTGCATGGAGGAGAAGAACTTTTGAATTCTTATAGGAAGGAGGAAGAGAGAACAACTAAGATTTATAAAGACTAAAAGCACATTTTTTAAAGTTGGTTGCCATTTTTCTTCTTTAGTGCAAAATTAAATTCTTCTAAAAGTGAATATCCCCCTACCAATATCCATTTACATATATTTCTAGTTATCAAAATACATATATTTAAGGGCAATCAATAATCTATCATACTATATTTGGAGAATACTTTTGGGATTATGTTCTTCTTATTGTAGTCTTTATCTTTTAGTTATATTTTTATTCCTTTTCACACTTGTGTTTCAGTGTAGAACCCTTTTATTAATATTTATACCTATCATATATCCTACACTCATCATATGTGATATACTATTTGAAACCTTTGTGTAAATTAATTGTCTCGATGACTGGTTAAAGAAACTTTGGTACATCTATACAATGGAATACTATGCAGCTGTTAGAAAAGATGAAGTCATGAAATTTACCTATAAGTGGATTAACATGGAAAGTATCATGTTAAGTGAAATGAGTCAGAAAGAGAAGGATAGACATAGAAAGACTGCACTCATCTGTGGAATATAAAGTAACAGAATAGGAGACTAACACCCGAGAATAGTAAAAAATAAGGATTAGGAGGTTTGCCCCATGACTTGGAAGCCAGCCTCACATGCTGGGGGAAAAGACAGCTCAGAGAAGGGAACACCAAGTAAAGGGTGTTTGGAGGACCGCTCGGGTTGGGAGATGAGTGCTGAATAATGTAGACTATAGATCGAACACAATGGCCACTCAATGCCTCTATTGCAAACCACAACACCTGAAAGGAGAGAGAGAGAGCGCAAAAGGGAATGCCCTGCCTCAGAGGTAGGGTGAGGGGAGGAATGGAGTGGGAGGTGGTGGGAGGGATACTGGGATCATTGGTGGTGGAGAATGAGCACTGGTGGAGGAATGGGTACTTGATCATTGTATGACTGAAATGCAAGCACAAAAGTTTGTAAGTCTGTAACTGTACCTCACGGTGATGCACTATTAAAAAATAAATAAATAAGAAATTTGCATGTCAATGGATCAACATGGAAAGTATCATGTTAAATGAAATGAGTCAGAAAGAGAGGGACAGACATAGAAAGATTGCACTCTTTGGTGGGATATAAAGTAATAGAATGGGAGACTAACACTCAAGAATAGTAGAGATAAGTACCAGGAGGATTACTCCATGACTTGGAAGCCAGCCTCATATGTTGGGGGAAAAGGCAGCTCTGATAGAGAAGGGAACACCAAGTAAAGGGTGCTTGAAGGCCCGCTCAGAATGGGAGATGCTTTCTGAAAATAGACTATAGACCGAACATGATGGTCACTCAATACCTTTATTGCAAACCATAACACCCAAAAATGAGAGAGAAAGCAAAAGGGTATGCCTTGCAACAGAAGCGAGGTGGGGTGGGGGGAATGAGGTAGGGGTGGAGGGAGGTATACTAGGATCATTGGTGGTGGAGAATGGGCACTGGTGGAGGGATGGGTACTTATCATTGTATGACTGAAATGCACGCACAAAAGTTTGTAAGTCTGTAACTGTACCTCACGGTGATTCATTAATAAAAAATTATTGAAGATAAATAAATTCTGTCTCACACGCTATTCTGATGTATTTGCTGTCTGCTTTTCATATATGATAAAGAAGGCACACAGAAATGAAATAACTGTTCAATACCACTCAGTAATAATGTAAGAGCTAGTGCTAGCACAGGCCCAGCCTTTGGTGCAGTATGCTGTTATTCTATCACCATTAGCCTGTCTATTGATGTAAATCTTTAAGAAATAGGTTCTAGTTGACTTAAACTGCAAAATTCTAAGGACCCAATAGCTCAGTTTCAGGCTTCCATTTCAAAATGGGCCAGTAGAACCCAGAGTCTAGATAATAGATATATTTCCACTTGGAGAAAAGAGTATCAATTTTTTTGTAATTGATTAGAGATTACCATCTGACAGCCTAAGAACTTAGATTCAATAAATCATATATGGGGAGGGTGGTGGTAAAAGGAGCTAGAGTCTTTGTGATGAAGAAAGACTTTTCTACTAATGGAAATGTTCATTTCATTGTTATCATAGATGTGTGTGCCTCATGCTTGTATTTCCTTTATAACCTAACTGAAAGAATATCAAATGATTATAGACATGAAAAGGTGCAAAGTAGGTAGTAAACATAAACATGTAGGTAGTAGAAATACAGAACACTCTGATCCTTAGGGAATCTAGTGATGGATCACTCTTTGATATCTAATGTTTTTAGAGCTGATTTCTTTTTCGATGGGTAGTTTTATCCTCTTTCCCCTGACACTACCATCATTGAGTCACCTGATAGCTGGAGATTAGAATGCATAATTTCAAAATCAACTGATAGTTCTGCTCTGAATAGATTCTGAGCCTTATCTTTGGTCTGGTTACTGCTAGTTTCTTTTGCCTTGCAAAAAGAAGGCATAGAACAAATAATCTTGTTAAAATGCTTAATAATATATTCTATTAACTTTTAAATGATTATTTTTTGGGGTCTCTCAGTAGTGCTCAAGGGCTTCCTGAGTCACACTTAGAGGTATTTGGTGGGCAGTGTTGTGCGGAACACTGGACTCTGACCTCATGCATATGCCCTTTTATCTATGTCCCTGGTTCACATTCTAGTAACTTTTTAAAGGTATACATTTGTTAATTCTGTAAGTTGATATTTTTCAAATTAATTGGCTTACTTTTACTCTGTTCTCTTTAAAAAATATTATCTTCCTGGGAATTACTGGTGAAGGGACAGGTGTTGGAACATTGTATGACTGAAATCCAATCACGTACAACTTTGTAACTGTATCTCATGTTGACTCAATTAAAAAATTCTTTTCTAAGAATAGTTGTTATAATTTCAGAAATTATCAAGGAATCCAATGCTAGAATTTTCTCTTAATTTCTATAAATACATAGAAAATTTATTTTCTATAAATAAATTTATTTATAAGAAAACTGCTAAAAAAAGGATCATATTCTCATTGTTGTTTCTTCCTGTCTTCTACTTAATATCATAAATCATGTCAATGAAGGAGTAGAAGAAGGGGATGTAGGTGATTGTTTAGCACTTGAAAAGAAGCTACTTCCTACAGAAAGAGGAATTCAAATCACCACAAAGCAAAGCCAACACTCACACAGGTTTCCTGTGGGCCATTTCCCTTGTCTCAAAGCCAAGGTGGTAAAGAAGAACTTTTCCTCTAACAAAACCCCAATTCTCTGAGAACTTCCTATGTAGATCACTATGTAAGAAAGTTATAAAAATTTATCTTTATGTTGAGAAGTTTTAAAATTTAGTTAAATGTAAACTTTTAAAGTTTTCTGAACTTGTTTTTGAGAAACTTAATAAGGGGAAAAAGGGAAAGTAAAAATGGAAAACTTAGATAAGGGAGCCACTAACAAAAAATTAAGAACAACTAAAAAATGTTCTTGAAAGACTGAAATTGTGACTACCACATCTTAATTGTCTCGATTTAAATATTTTGTCCTTTTGGGGAATATTTTAAAATAAGTCTTACCTTTCATTTTACTTATTAAAACATATCAATTAAAGACATTTCTTCTAACCCAAGATATATTTCCTAATTGTTAGTTAGAACTTTTAAACACTTTCCTCAAGAAAATGATGTACAATGGAACAGCACCAATAGTTATTGAAAAAGTGGATATTTTAATGTTCAGTAATCAGCATTTTCTTTCATGGATGCTGTGAGATGAAATATAAAAGAAGCAAGAACATTCCTTTTACCATATTTTTTGAGTTAGTGTTGATTTTTCTTTTTCTGTAAAAGCAAATTGTGATGCAATTACATTATAAAGGTTCCCAATAAAAAGTTTAGAATCTTCAGGATAAAGTTGAGTAAAATTTCTGGCTGCAAATGCTAGAGGATAGTTCAATGTATTTCCTCAGTGTTATGTATTTGACTTGATGAAGGAAAAGTGTCATAATACAAATGGATTTTTGTCATAACACAAACAGAACAAATTGTTCTATCAATTCCAGCAAAGTGCTTGGTTCTATTTTTTTCTAAGCCACCTGGTTACTACCAAGCTGGCAACCGATAAGATACTAACATGAGAAATAAGCCAGGGCCCTCTGAAGTGTGGGTATTGCCCTGGCATTGCTCACATCCCACACATCAACTTTCCCACTTTTCTTACCTGCATAGTGGTCAAACACAGTGGGCACGTATTCCTCTGGGAAGGCATCATTGGCGTAGCTCATCAGCAGGCAGGTTTTTCCCACAGCACCGTCCCCCACCACCACACACTTCAGCATCTTCTTCTCTTCGTTGCCACTACAGCCACAGCTGCTGTCATTTCTCTCCTTGCAGTTCATTCTTGCAGTTCCAGCTGTGGCTGTGCTGCTGCTGTTGCTTCTCCTGCTACTCCCGAAGCCCATGAAGAAGGGAAAGTCAGCGGCAGGCTGCGTTCACTCACTTTGAGTACCGTGGGATCAGAGAGACATGTCCAACGTGGCTGGCATGTGCCCTCTGGTTGACCATGCTGGTAAGGAAAGGTAACACCCACTTGGACTGATGGAAAGGGTCTGTCCCGTTTCCCTATCAGCTGAGTTAAGAAGCCCTCATTTCACTTAATTCCAGGGGACTCCCTGATTGTCTAAAAATTTCAACTGTCAGAGATTTTCTTTATGCACTTCTTTCCTCCAGCTTAGCTAAAAACACTGGAATTCTGCTAAATCTTCCCCATTTTTAACTTCACGGCTAACATGGAGGAAAGCTAGGCTTTTAAATGGAGTTTCCCTTTGCTTCCTTCAGCTTGCTGAGTGTCAGGAAATCATGGGTTTCCTGCTGCATTCCATATTAGGATCAGTGGGCTGGGAAGGCTGCAACAATGGAGCTCTGTGTGTGTGTGTGTGTGTGTGTGTGTGTGTGTGTGTACTTCTGGGGAATGCTGCCAGGACACGGAGTGGGAAAACACTAGGGTCCCACTGCAGACTCAAGCTGTCAGACTTCCTGTTTCATCCACTGCTGGGAGGCTGCTTGCCTGTGGCAGGCTGAGAAGAAACTGATGGAAGGATGGAAACTGGGGAGTACTGTCTGCTTTAGAAGCAGAGGGAACCGTTTAAGTGAACAGAGAGAAACACATCAGCCGTTGTAGGATAACATATGACATCATCCCTCACTGAGTCACCAGTTAAAAGCTCTGTGAATTAAAAATGGGCAGTTCTTCACATACTTAAATGAGACATCTTAAGCAATTTGTCCTTGCAATAAAGACGAAACCCTTCCAGAGTCACATTGTTCCAAAAAGAACTATTTTATAGACCATAGCTATAATATGTGTGATTCGTTTCTAAGCTGCCACATTTGAACAAAATGCACAAATGCATATTACAGATCTTTTTGTGTGTTTGTAACACATAAGAAATCAATCAGATGTGGGATCTTTGCATCTTATTAGCGAGTGAAAACACACGTGCTTGGCTCACACTCCTGGAAATGAAAGTGTGGGGAAAAGCTTTATTAGTTTGTTTCAGGTCCCCAAACACTGCTTGGACTTTTCCTTTTTTATTTAGTCTTTTCCTCTGGAGTCAGCCTGGCTCTCTTCAATTACAAAGGAGTCATTGGCAGCTAATTTATTTGTCTGTTGGGTCACTCAAAATGAAGCCCCTTTGAAGCCCTCTATTTGATTAATGTACTTGATCTTAGAAGAGAAGTGGAATTCTGAAAATGGTTTTGACAAATAGGTGAAGTACTTTTCTGATAGAGGAACTGTTTATATGCAATTTCCAAGCTTTTGTTTTTAAAAATTTAGATTGAAAATTGATTTGAGAAGGTTACTCTTATGATAAGCTGAAAAAGTCTGTTTTAATAGGTGACTATCATACACCCATATATGAGTGCATGTATGGATTTGCTTGACTATGGATGTATATGCATTATATACTCAGGTTCTCTGAAAAAAGTTGTCTTTTTCACTTAGATATAAAGTTAATGAGAAAAATAAAGTCACAACCTGGTTAGGTCCTCTAACTGTGTACAGTTTGCATGTTCTCCTGGTGTCTGTGTGCATTTTATGCAAGTACTTCCCTTTCTAAAAGATATATGTTATATTCAGTTTCTATGGTAAAAGTGGTTTCATGTGTTTTGCTTAAAGTCACAGTTTTCATGAACCTACCTATAATATTAAGTGGAGTTTACTCTATAAAATATATAGCTTCAAATTTTTTCTGGTTTGCATTGAAATTACACGTGCCATATACAATGTCCTAAACTTTCTTTCTTTCTTTCTTTCTTTCTTTCTTTCTTTCTTTCTTTCTTTCTTTCTTTCTTTCTTTCTTTCTTTCTTTCTTTCTTTCTTTCTTTCTTTCTTTCTTTCTTTCTTTCTTTCTTTCTTTCTTTCTTTCTCTCTCTTTTTCTCTTTCTTTCTTCCTTCCTTTCTTTCTTTTCTTTCTTTCTTTCTTTCTTTCTTTCTTTCTTTCTTTCTTTCTTTCTTTCTTTCTTTCTTTCTTTCTTTCTTTCTTTCTTTCTTTCTTTCTTTCTTTCTTTCTTTCTTTCTTTCTTTCTTTCTTTCTTTTTCTCTCTCTCTTTCTCTCTCTCTTTCTTTCTTTCTTTCTTTCTTTCTTTCTTTCTTTCTTTCTTTCTTTCTTTCTTTCTTTCTTTCTTTCTTTCTTCCTTCCTTCCTTCCTTCCTTCCTTCCTTCCTTCCTTCCTTCCTTCCTTCCTTTTCTCTCTCTCTCTCTCTCTCCTTCCCTCCATGTTCCATTATTTAAAATAACACAATTTTTTTATTCTTTTATTGAATCACCATGTGGAAAGTTACAAAGCTTTCAGGTTTAAGTCTCAGTTATACAATGCTCAAACACCCATCCCTTCACCAGTGCACATATTCCACCACCAAGAATCACGGTATACCTCCTCCCTTCCCCCCACCTCCCCAGCCCCCACCCCACATGTGTAACTGGTAAATTTCACTTTACTTTCACTTTACTTTGATTATATTCAATATTTCAACAAAAAATTCACTATTATTGATTTGGAGTTTCTCCCCCCTAAAGTCGACCTGCTGAAAAGAAAGCATTTGGTAATTTGTTTTCCATTGCTGAGAATGAAGAGATATGAGGTCAGGAGGCCGCACTAGCAGCCGCACAGTTTGGGATTTCTGTATTTTAGTATTTTAGTAACTAAGTCCAGAGAAATATCTGCCAGAAATCGCAACGTTGTAAGCTTGTATCTCTCAGCTACTTTATATTCCACATATGAGTGAAATCTTTCTATGTCTGTCTCGTTCTTTCTGACTCATTTCACTCAGCATGATACTTTCCATGTTGATCCACTTATATGCAAATTTCATGACTTCATGTTTTCTGACAGCTATGTAGTATTCCATTGTGTAGATATACCAGAGTTTCTTTTGCCAATCATCTGTTTTCAGGCACTCTGCTTTTTTCCAGATTGTGGCTATTATAAACAGAGCGGCAATGAACATGGAAATGCAGATGTCATCTCTACTATACCTTTTTGCCTCTCTGGGATATATTCCCAGGAGTGGTATTGCTGGGTCAAATGGGAGCTCAATTTCTAACTTTTTGAGAATCGTCCATATTGTTTTCCAAAAGGGCTGAACCAGTCGGCATTCCCACCAGCAGTGAAGGAGATTATATCCATAGTGTGTGTGTGTGCCTGTGTGTGTGTGTTTTGTCATCAACATTGAGAATGTTAGCAATCACTGTGTCAAAGAAGAGATTAATGCGATGACAAGTCATTGACTAAACATCTTCTCTGTTTTTGATTTTGGGTCATACCCTGTAGTGCTCAGGGCTTGCTCTTTGCTCTGTACTCAGGAATCACTTCTGTCAGTGCTCAGGGGACCATATGTCATACTGGGGATAAAACAGGGCTTGGCTGTATGCCAGGCAAGTGCATTAATCCCAGTATTAACTCTCAGGCCTGAATCTTAAAAGTTTTTTTGCAGAGGTGATACTTATACTCACATCCATTGTCCAAAGCAAGTCATAATACTCATAATAGAGTACAATAGGGTTGCAAGTAAAATCCTGTCATGAATCAGAGAGAAGAAAGCCCAATATCGATGAACAGTCTGAATAATTTAGCAAACTGGAGATATTCTAGTTCAGTTAGAATTCAGAAGTTAAATTATGTTTAGTGCTACAATGAATAATTTGAAGACATTTATAATTTGTATACTCTCAAATATGCCATCTAAAGTTATGTAAAATATAACATATAATTTTACTTTTATTTTGCCCAACTAAAATATTAGGCATATATGATGTTATAACTTGTAAACTTAGGCTTTTTTCTAGCAAAAGATGCTCGAATGTGAAGATGGAGTAATGATTTAAAGGTAAAGAAGTGAGTCTCAATCACTCCACCTGAATATGATCAAGACTTATTTAAGCACAATGTGAGTCTATCTGGTTGGAAAAACTTTGAGGAGGTTCTGACTTTAATCTTGTCTGTGAGCTCAGGCAATATACGTGACATGGAGTAAACAGTTTATTGGAATAAAGATTTTTAAGCCATGGATACCTGCCTATATTCCCCTGCTATAAATCACCTAAAATCTACTGATGATTTTATACTGAAAAAATTATGAAATTAGGTGAAATTTTATTATATATGTCTATAACTTAATCTTTGCAGAAACAGATAGAGCTGAAAAGTCATGCTGACTGATATTTTCACTACGATTTGAGATAAAGAGTTAAAGCAGTCAATTATAATTATTGAACCTAAAACCCAAAGATTTTTAAATCTGTTATATTGCATTATAGCAAAGATAGTCTATTCATAAAGAATGCTAACTTGATTTCTCAAATTAAGCTTACTCACTTCATCATTATTTGCTGCCTGATTCCAAATGGAATAATTATCAAAAAAAAACCACTTGAGATATCCTTGTAAATATGGCAAGATATTAAACTTTTAATAGTTTTCTATGGATTATATTGTTCTTGTAAGAATAAATTGTTTGAGATAGTAAGTGATTGACATTTACCATAGTAACAGAATTCAAAAAAATGTAAAGACATTTTGCCTTTGTTTTTGTAGCTCAACAAATCCATAGAACTGAGACCACTTTTTCAGATAAAATGATCAGGAGTATCCTTTAATCCCTAATGTTTATAGGTATCAACTTACAAGAAATCTAAATGCTATTAATTAAAATATTTCCACCAGATTCCTGTGCCTTGGGCCATGTTAATGATTAAATGTGGTTTTGTAGATTTTAATTATTTGGTTTACCACAAATACCATATTTATAAAAACGTATAAATGCATGATAAAATTTTGTTGGGTAATATTTCTTGATTTTTTCCCCTATGATCTCTTAATTGTGTGGGTCCTTCTTGTTCTATGAACTTTGGTTTCACATGGATTTCCTCAGACACCAATAGAACATTTAATAAATAAAATTCTCTCCTGGGGGTGGTGGTAATGTGGGAAGTGATGGAGGGAAACTGGGGTCACTGGTGTTGGGAAATGTACACTGGTGGAGGGATGGGTGTTGGAGCACTATATGTCTGAAACCTAATCATGAACAGCTATGCAAGTGTCTATCTCACAGTGATTCAGTAAAAATATAAAAATAAAACTCTTTTGATCACTTTTAGTTTTAAAGTGGTTTTAATAAAAGAGCCTAGACTTTCTCCCATCTTATTTTTTCTTCTGTGCTTGAAACTTGAAGTTCCACGGGGGAATAATGCAATTGTATTACATCCTCTGGTTCTGGATTGACCTCTCCATAGGAGACCATTTTGATGTCAGTCTTAGAAATGTGAGATGTGCTGTGGTTACTATGATTTCATGATCCTTGATCCAGTCGTGAGTCACCCCCATTCCCTCTCTGGGAGTAATAAGAAAATCAGGCCCCCTGTAGATATGTGCCTCATGTGAGGGGCAAGGAGTTTTAAGAGTGCTGTCAATCTCCCAGAGGGCCTAACCTTCCAGGTCAGTAGGGGATTGCTAACCTTAACAAACTGTCCTGGACTGACTTGGGTTGGAATTATTCCTCCCCCATGGGGAATGAGTCATTGCCCTCAAGAACACTCATGTATCTTAATTTTTTTCTGTCAGGCCACCTGTTCTTAGCTCCTATCTATGTTTATGTGATTATCATACTTTATAATATCATATAGTATTCTACTGTATATTACTTTATGTAACTTCATCATATACCATACATATCATATCTCTCATAATCAAATATAAGTTATGAATTTTATTTTTTATTAACCTACACTTAAAATTGTTATAATTTTATTTTTTAAAAAAATTTTTAAATTTTATTGAATCACCGTGATACAGTTACAAGCTTTCATGTTTGAGTTACAATCTCACAATGATCAAAGACCCATCCCTCCACCAGTGCATATTCCCCAACACCAACATCCCCGGTATACCCCCCTTTCTCACCCTCCCTCTGCCTCTGTGGCAGACAATATTCCCCATACTCTCTCTCTGCTTTTGGGCATTATAGCTTGCAACACAGACACTGAGAGGTCATCATAATTGGTCCATCATCTACTTTTGGCATGATTCCTCCAGACATCATTTTCTTAGTGATCCCTTCTCTATTCCATCTGCCTTCTCCCCTCCGCTGATAAAGCAGTCTTCCAGCTGTGGGGCAATCCCTCTGGCCCTTGTATCTACTGTCCTTGGGTGTCGGCCTTATGTGATGTTACCCCACACTCCACAAATGAGTGCAGTCCCTCTATGTCTGTCCCTCTCTTTCTGATTTATTTCACTTAGCATGATACTCTCCATGTTTATCCATTTGTAAGCAAATTTCATGACTTCATCTCTCCTAACAGTTGCATAGTATTCCACTGTGTAGATGTACCAAAGTTTCTTTAACCAGTCATCTTTTTTTTTTTCTTTTTGAGTCACAACCAGCAATGCACAGGGGTTACTCCTGGCTCATGCACTCAGGAATTACTCCTGGCGGTGCTTGGGGGACCATATGGGATGCTGGGAATCAAACCTGGGTCAGCCGCGTGCAAGGCAAACATCCTACCTGCTGTGCGATCACTCCAGCCCCTAACCAGTCATCTGTTTTAGGGCACTCAGGTTGTTTCCAGATTTTGGCTATTGTGAACAGTGCTGCAATGAATATGTAGGTACAGATGTCATTTCTACTGTGCTCTTTTGCATCCTCAGGATATATTCCCAGAAGTGATATTGTGGGGTCATATGGAAGCTAAATTTCTAGTTTTTGAAGGACTGTCCATATTATTTTCCAGAAAGGCTGGACCAGTCGGCATTCCCACCAACAGTGAAGTAACATCCCTTTTTCCCCACATCCACACCAGCACTGGTTGCTTTTGTTCTTTTGAATGTGTGCCAGTCTCTGTGGTGTGAGATGATATCTCATTGTTTAGATTTGCATCTCCCTGATGACTAGGGATGTGGAGCATTTTTTCATGTGCCTTTTGGCCACTTGTATTTCTTTTTTGAGGAAACTTCTGTTCATTTCTTCTCCCCATTTTTTGATGGGGTTGGAGGTTTTTTCTTATACAATTCTACAATTGTCTTATATATCCTGGATATTAATCCCTTATAAGATGGATATTGGGTAAATATTCTTTCCCATTTTTTGGGCTCTTTCTGTATTTTGGTCACTGTTTCTTTTGAAGTGCAGAAGCTTCTTAGTTTGATGTAGTCCCATTTGTTTATGTTTGCTTCCACTTGCATGGTCAGTGCTGTTTCATCCTTAAAAGATGCTTTTAGCTTCAATGTCATGGAGAATTCTGCCTACATTTTCCTCTAAGTAACTTATAGATTCATGTCTGATATTCAGGTCTTTAATCCACTTCGATCTGACTTTTGTGCCTGCCATTAGACAGAGGTCAGAGTACATTTCTTTGCAGGTAGCTATCCAGTTTTCCCAGCACCACTTGTTGAAGAGGCTTTCCTTGTTCAACTTTGCATTTCTTGCCCCTTTCACAAAGATTAAGTGGCCATATATTTGGGGGTCTGTGAACAGAGTATTCAACTCTGTTCCATTGGTCTATAGGTCTGTTTTTATCCCAATACCATGCTGTTTTAATAACTATTGCTGTGTTGGAGTTTGAAGTTGGGGAGGGTGACATCACCCATCTTTTTTCCAAGGATTGCTTTAGCAATTCATGGGCGTTTATTATTCCATATGAATTTCAGGAGTCTTTTGTCTATTTCTTTCTTTATTTTTTTAAAACTTTTTATTAAATCACCATGTGGAAAATTACAAAGTTCTCAGGTTTATATGTCAGTTATACAATATTCAAACACCCATCCCTTCACCAGTGCCCATATTCCACCACCAGAAACCCCAGTATACCCCCCACCCTCACCCCCTACCCCCTACTGTATAACTAATGAATTTCACTTCATTTTTTCTTTACCTTGATTACATTCCATAATTCAACACAAAAGTCACTATAGTTGTTGGAGTTTCCAACCAAGAGAGACAGACCTACTACATTTGATAATTAGCTTTACATTGCTGGAAATGAAGAGATATGTAGCCCCACTGCTACAAGTACATAACTCTCTCTCTCTTTTTTTTGCTTTTTCCTTTTCCCTTTTTTTTTTCTTTTTCCCCCTCATCCCCCTTCCCGCACCTCATAGTATGGTGTACGCCACGCCGCGTCGGCCAGCGTGGGGCTTTTGCTTAGTTCACAGTCCAGAGAGGTGGCTGCTACATTAAAAACCTTCAAAATTTCAACAAAAACTTACTGTTATTATTTGGAGTTTCCCTCCCAAGTCAGACCTGTTCAAAAGGAACCATTTCACATTGCTGATAATTATAAATGTTAAGTCGCGCGGACGCAGAAGTGTATAAGATTTCTGTATACAGATTTATACAGATTCTGTATACAGATTTATACAGATTTCTGTATAAAGTCCAGGGAAAATTCTGCCAGAAATTACATAGCCCAGCTCACGGTCCCAGTGCATTGCTGTAAGAAGTCTCTGAATTCAAAGTCTTTAGGCGCAGAGGGTCCGATTCGCGCGCTCAGCAGCTCTGGATTTATCTGGGCCGAGGGCATGCCGGTTACACCCCCTTCCCATGAGTTCCTGGGAGCCCCAAAAGTAAAAACCGAATACCTCTGGGTTTGGAGTCACAGAAGATGGCGCCTGCCACATGGGTGCCGCCAGGCCGCCGCTTTCCGTGCAGGAAGACAGGGTGGGGAGGAAAAAAATCCACCCCCGGCAGCACAGAGTTGTAGCCCAGTTCGCAGTCCCAGTGCATTGCTATCGGATGTTGCGCTGGATGCCCGAATGTGTTACATCTCTGGAATCGGTCTTTAGGCCCAGTTATGAATTTTCAAGGTATTTTTGTAGTTCTAGAAATGGATTTTTTTTTAAGAAACTTTCTTTGTTTCTTTGTCTTTCTTAGTCTTTCTTTGACAAACCCTTAATTATGCCTGAAGTTACTTATAAATTTTAGGCAAATTGGGATATTGTCCTAGGAAATAAAATTCCTGCTTGGTCAGTAATGGTAAAAGTTGGTTTTATTTTCTATTACATAATTTTTAAAAATCTTAAGTTTTTAAAAAATTTTTATTTCACCTTTTGTTTTATTTTCTGTTACATAATTTAACTCTGAATACAAGCCCATTGAAGAGAAAAAGTATTGTGACTCACCAACCTTTTAAAATATACTTTCATGGAAATCCAAATTTTAAAGACTTTTTAGGGTGCTTGCCTTGCATGTGGTAGGCCCTGGTTCATCCATGTACCACACAGGGTTCCTTGAGCAAAGAACCAGGAGTAAGCCCTGAGAAAACTGGATGTGGCCCCCAAACAAAACAAAACAACCTTTCAAGAAAAATTGGGCATAGAAAATAGTTAATAGACTTACCCAGAAAATTTAGGCATAGTTAATATTTAGAAACAAACCTACCATTGATTTCTGATCTTCCAGATTAAAGGGGTACTGTTTTGGAAGTTAGATTAAGTTTGAGGTTCTGGTTTTCCTGCATCAAGTCCATGAGGCAGAGAAGATTTTGTGAAGCAGACATTTGGATCCAACTTGAGTGCCTTAGAAAAGACTTCCCTTGTAATGTTAAGAGGAGAATCCTTGCAAAGTGTTTATTTTTCCAGGAAATCTTTATGGATTTTCTTTTTCTTTTGATATTTATTATTGTGCTGACTTCTGAAAAATACTGTGGATAATTCAGTATTGTCCAGTTTTGAATCTTTATATGTTATTTCTTAATTACATACTTTTTATAGTATGAGTGATAGCACAGCAGGTAGGGTGTTTGCCTTGCATGCGGCTGACCAGGGTTTGGTTCCTCTGTCCGTCTCGGAGAGCCAGGCAAGCTACTGAGAGTATCCCGCCCGCACAGCATAGCCTTAACTACCCGTGGAGTATTTAATATGCCAAAAACAGTAATAATAATTCTCACAATCGAGACATTACTGGTGCCCGCTCAAGCAAATCGATGAACAACAGAATGGCAGTGCTATAGTGCTACTTTTAATAAAATAATAAAAAGTATAATTGATCTTGTATATGTATATCTCATTATTCTTTGAAAGTATAAAGATAACTTGTTTTTACTTTAATTTTGTATGATAAAAATGCTATTTTCCCCAATTAAAAGAAAGTTATTCCTTAAAATTGTCTGTCTAAAAGCATTTATAACTAATCTCATTTATGGCAAAGTCAAGTACTTTAATTTATTTGTTAGTTAAAATGCGGAGCTTTCATGATTATTTCTGCTCGCTCTGTACTATTAAAAATTTATTGCTATTATATTTGCATTTTTTATTATGTCTCATAATATTTCCAAGGCTCAATTTCATTGACTTTGGAAAGTACTTTATAACTATCAAATTAAATTTCCAAACAATAAAGAATTTTTTTTTAATAACATGACTCAGAGTTTGAATCCTCTTGCATACTATTGTTCACTGTATGAAAGAGCAAGTACAATATATTATCTTAGTCATCAGAGTTCATTCTGTAGTGGTGGACATCAGTTATTTTTGCCTGTCTAACTTCTCTTTCCTCTTTTTGTAATAACACTCCAATTTTCCTCTTATTCTTCTCTGATGTTCAATTTAAGTTGTCCAGCTGAGACTCACCCTATCTATCAAGGCAGAGTGGTCATATAATTCAGGTTTGGTAACTGAGAATCATCTCTGGGGTTTTATCTAATACTATCTGGAAATGGGTGTTCTTTTCCTGTGATTTTTCTCATTGAAGATTAAATAAGCCTGTTCTTAGGGCCATTTTTGTCACAGGCAGAAAGATCTTGCCTGAGGATGATTATAGTGATTCTGATAGATGTGTATATATATATTTGGACTTCTTTAATCTTCCCCCAACCTATAATATGAATATTATTATAATCCTCATTTTAAAAACTTTAAAAATAGGGTAAGGGGCTGAAGAGAAAGCACAGGGATTAAGGTGCTTTCCTTGTGTGCTACTGACCCTGACTCATACAGCTATGGTTTCGCACCAAGCGTGATCCCTAAACACAGAGCTAGAGTCAGGAGTAATCCCGGAATACTGCTGGATGTGCTCCCTCCTAGGACACAAAATAAAGAAATATAAGGTCCCTTATTCCAGGAGAAAGGAGTATTGATAGAGTAATGAGTTGTTAGCCACCCCGTGGTCAAACTAGACCCCATTAGGATCTCCTCCTTATCTGTTGGATAACAATATCCTTGCTCTTCCCACAAGGATTTTAGGTTTATTGAGTTACCTCCACAACAGTGCTCCTGAGGTACACGCAATTGCATCCTACATTAATAAACCTATATTGCTTTTCTCTTTCCTTTATGTACTTTGTGTGGCTTAGCAATGTCCTTTTGGTATAGACACAGGCAAACAGTTGATGCTATGCTTTTGTAACGTGGGAGATAATTGGCTCCAAATATTTACTCCTATGCATCTGTCATATTTACCTGACTAAAGCCTCAGTGGCCCTTTCTTCCTAACACCCCCAGAGGAGGGTCTCAGTGAGGGACAAGGATGGACCCAGGGCAAACCACAAGCTATCCTGGCATAGAAATGGGACAGGCCAAGTGCCATGAAGCTTATTATAAGTCAAGAGCACAGTCATGGACAAATTCTGTTATGACCCAAAGAGAAGCGATTGGACAAGGACCCTGCTAGGGTTAGGAAGGACTAATCTCTCCTGAAGACTGTAGTCTGGGATCTATAGTGAGATGTCCCCACAAAAGCCACCTTATAAGCTTAACAGATCTCTTACTGTGTCCATTCTAGATAACTGCACTGCACTATAGCATTGTTGTCCTGTTGATCATCAATTTTCTTGAGTGGGCACCAGTAACGTCTCCATTGTGAGACTTGTTACTGTTTTTTGGCATATTGAATACGCCACGGGGAGCTTACCAGGCTCTGCCATGCAGGTGGGATACTCTCAGTATCAGCTTGCGGGGCTCTCTGAGAGGAACAGAGGAATCAAACCCGGGTTGGTGGCATGTAAGGCAAATGACCTATCCACTGTGCTATTGCTCCAGGCCAAACAACTAGAAAGATTCACTGTCACTGTCATCTTGTTTTTGCTCATTGATTTGCTTGAGCGGGCATCATTAACGTCTCCATTGTGAGACTTGTTACTGTTTTTGTCATATCAAATACGCCACAGGTAGCTTGCCATGCAGTCGAGATACTCTCCATAGGTTGCTGGGCTCTCTGAGAGGGATGGAGGGATCAAACCTGGGTCGCCCGCGTGCAAGGCAAATGCCCTTCCCACTGTGCTATTGCTCCAGCCTAGAAAGATTATTAAGAAATAAATCTATGATGATTGTCTATGGACTAAGGAAAGGAGAAGTACGCCCTTCGATGAAATTCAGCCCTTGAGTGCTCTCCTAGCAGGTTCAGATCTTTGTCTTAGTAGAGCTTTCAAGAAGTAAAGACTACAGAAACAATTAGAACCCATACAAAAACATGGCTTGACTTTATTTCAATAATTTCATTTAATCTCAATGACTTGCACTCACCAATTCACAGGTATAGAGTGGATAAATCACAAAATTGAATCTAACATTCTGCGGGTTACGAGAGATTCACTTGAACTGTAATGATAAACACAATCCAAGCAAAAATTAGAAAATTTAGAAAATAGTAGGCTGAAAAAAGGTGGATACAGGTACAAAACAGATTTAAGTCTGAGAACATTTCTGTAAAGTTAACTGACTTCATCAATGCCACGCAACTGCAAGTGGTAGATCTAGGATTCTAGATCTGACAGTCAACTTATAGATATTCTTATAGCTCCTGCACTATGCAAAAACAGAGCTGAAATAGAAATGACTCCTGATCGTACATTTTTCCCCCTTAAATCCATCTATTCCTAATATAACTCAGGATTTCCCTTCTGAATGAGCCAGTCCATTCTGTTAGCTGAATCAGTTTTTAAGGGTTTATTTATTTATTTATTTATTTTGCTTTTGGGGTAACATCTGGCGCTGCACAGGGGTTACTCCTGGCTCTGCACTCAGGAATTACTCCTGGCAGTATTCAGGGGATCATATGGAATGCTGGGAATTGAACTCAGGTCGACGGCGTGCAGAACAAAGGCCCTACCCACAGTACTATCACTCCCGCCCCAGGATTTATGTTATTGCATTTGACTTACATCTGAAAAATCATGGAGAATTCCTGGATAACCTTAGTTATGCCATATTACATTTTAAATAATTTATATAGATATGACCTGATAAGTTCATGCTTGTTGAATAGAACTATGTAATGTTGTGGGGACTTTTTGGATATATGTGTCATTATTTGAGTTGATTTCCAGTTTTTCTTGCTTTTGCTCTTACATGGTACTATATATTGACACCCCCAATTAGTCAAAACTCAGTGTGATAGAATTAGGAAATAGAACTCTTCAGAAGTAGTTCTTAAGTCAAGATTAAAGCTCTAATAAAAGACAGCTGAGAGTTTATTTTCTCTTCTGCCACAGTTAAGGCAATAACTTGTGATCCAAAAAGTAAGCTCTTATCAAATACTGATTCTAGATTCATTTTGGGATTCTTAGTTTCTAGTACTGTGAGAAACAATTTCCATCATTATAATAATCTGCATTATTCTGTTAGAATAGCCATGTGGTTAAAAACTGGATTTAACTCACTTAAGCCCTCTTTTGATAACTCTGAATCATCATTAAGCAATAACTTGTCTTCTTCAAATAAAAATGTTAGTAATCCCTCTATGCAGTATAGTTATGAATAAATAAAAGATCTAAGGAACAAACTAGAGCCCAAATAGCTTAAGCTAAAAGGACCTATAGTCATGTAACCAAACATTTCAGGGAACTGGCTTTAAGGTTGGATGATATAGAACTTAGTGTTATCAATAGGATCTAAGGTTGGCTGAAATAGGACTTAATGTTATCACTAGGATCTATTCTTGGCCTTTTGCTTTCGGGTCATCTCCAACCTTATTCTTTGCAAGTGGATTCCTGGCATTTCTAGTCCAATCCTCAGCCACAATGTAGGGAACGTCACTTCTTCAGCATGTGTGTGTGTCTAATATGTGCTTCAGATTTCCTTGTGCAGAAGTCTGTTTTTTCTCTGACTTGGGTAAAGTGAAATACACTGATGGGGGCCAGAGTGATAGGGCATTTTCTTGCACATAGCTACCTGGGTTCAATCCCTGGCACCCCATATTGTTCCCTGAGCCTGCCAGGAGCTACCCCTGAGCACAGAGCCATGAATAAACCCTGAGCACCACTGGATGAGATACACTCTACCCAAAAATAATATACTGGTGGGTTTAAATCAGCTAGACTCCTCGTCTATAAAGCCACAGTGCTAAAACTTGGGGAAGGGATTGAGAGAGGGAATTATAGATAGTATATTAGCACAGGAAGTGGGAAAAAAGTAATGGTGATAATAATACTGCTACTAGTAGTGTATTAATGATAATAGTAAAAATAAAATCCTGGATATTAATCTAGTACATTGTATTTGTTGGTACATACTAACATATAATTCTTACTACTTTTCTAAATAGGTACCATGAGAAGTAGTAAGAATTTTTTACCACTTGGGGGGTGGGGAAACAGTTCAAGTGGCAGCATACATGTATAGCATAAGCAAGGTCCTGAGTTCGGTCCCTGACATTATATCTCTCTGTTCCAGAACTGTTGAGATACCGGACCATTGTTCTTCACTGGGCTCTGTTGATCTCTGAACACTGGGAGTACTGTTGAAGTAGTCACTTATAAAAACCAAAAGTAAAAAAAATAAATTTTCATTTTGCTAGGAAATTATCCAGAGATAGAAATTCAGTTTACATATCTAGAAAGTGATAGAATCAGGATTCACACAGACTCTTTGGAAATTAAATGCTATGGAGGAAGCTATGGAGCCTGTTAGGTCACACACAGTATGGGATTTGATTAAGTATAATGTTGCAATTACTGTAATTACTGATGGGTTGAAATAGAAGTGTAATATTGATTGATGTACTTAAAAAGGACCAGCTAGCTTATGTAAGTAACATAGATAAAAGTATAGTGGAGAGTCATGGATAGGGAGAATCAATTGTCAAAATGGCAATACTCCCCAAAAATACTCCCATTATACAGATTCAACGCGATCCCTATAAGGATACCCATGACATTCTTCAAAAGGATCAAGTAACCCCAAAATTCATATGGAACAACAAACATCCACGGATAGCTAAAACAATTCTTGGGAAAAAGACGATGGGAGGCATCACCCTCCGTAACCTTTAACTCTACTACAAAGCGGTAACAATTAAAACAGCATGGTACTGGAACAAAGGCAGACTCACAGACCAATGGAACAGGGTGGAATATCCCTACACACAATCCCAAATGTATGATCATCTAATCTTCGTTAAGGGAGCAAGAGATGTGAAGTGGAGCAAGGAAAGCCTCTTTTGTTAAAGAGGTGCTGGCACAACTGGACAACCACATGCAAAATAATGGGCTTAGACCTCGACCTGACATCATGCACAAAAGTCAGATCAAAATGGATTAAAGACCTCAACATCAGACCACAAACCATAAGGTACATTGAAGACAAGGTCGGCAAAACCCTCCACGATATTGAAGATAAAGGTATCTTCAAAGATGACACGGAAATAAGCAATCTAGTAGAAACAGAGATCAACAAATGGGACTACATTAAACTAAAAAGCTTCTGCACTGCAAAAGATACAGTGACCAGAATACAAAGACTATCTACAGAATAGGAAAGGATATTTACAAAATACCCATCAGATAAGGGGTTAATATCAATGGTATATAAAGCACTGGTTGAACTCTACAAGAAGAAAACATCCAACCCCATCAGAAAATGGGGCGAGGAAATGAACAGAAACTTTCCCAAGGAAGAGATAGGAATGGCCAAAAGGCACAGGAAAAAGTGCTCTACATCACTAATCATCAGGGAGATGCAGATCAAAACAACCATGAGATACCACCTCACACCACAGAGGCTAGCACACATCCAAAAGAACAAAAGCAACCACTGTTGGAGAGGATGTGGGGAGAAAGGGACCCTTCTACATTGCTGGTGGGAATGCCGACTGGTTCAGCCCTTTTGGAAAACAATATGGACAACTCTCAAAAAATTAGAAATCGAGTTCCCATTTGATCCAGCAATACCTCTTCTGGGAATATATTCCAGAGAAGCAAAAAAGTATAGTCGAAATGACATCTGCACTTATATGTTCATCGCAGCACTGCTTACAATAGCCAGAATCTGGAAAAAACCCGAGTGTCCTAGAACAGATGACTGGTTGAAGAAGCTTTGGTACATCTATACAATGGAATACTATGCAGCTGTTAGAAAAAAGGAGGTCATGAATTTTGCACATAAGTGGATCAGCATGGAAGTATCATGCTAAGTGAAATGAGTCAGAAAGAGAGAGACAGACATAAAAAGATTGCACTCATATGTGGAATATAGAATAACAGAGTAGGAGACTAACACCCAAGAATAGTAGAAATAAGTATCAGGAGGTTGACTCCATGGCTTGGAAGCTGCCCTCACATTCTGGGGAAAAAGGCAGCTCAGATAGAGAAGGGAACACCAAGCAAAATGTGATTGGAGGCCATGCGGGGGGAAGGGTGAAGCATGCTGAATGTAGACTAGAGACTGAACACAATGGCCACTTAACACCTTTATTGCAAACCACAACACCTAATTAGAGAGAGAGAACAAAAGGGAATACCCTGCTACAGTGGCAGGGGAGGGTGGGGGGAGATGGGATTGGGTGGGTGGGAGGGATGCTGGGTTTATTTGTGGTGGAGAATGGGCACTGGTGAAGGGATGGTTTCTCGAACTTTGTATGAGGGAAACATGAGCAGGAACATGTATAAATCTGTAACTGTACCCTCACTGTGTGTCACTAATAAATAAATTTAAAACATTTTTAAAAATAATAAAAAATAAATTAATTAAAAAATAAATTAAAAAAGTATAGTGGAGAGAGAAAACAAGGAATCTGGTTACATCAATATAATTGAAATACAATGGTGACTTATATGAGAGGAGTAGCAGAGAAAGTGAAGATAAGAGGTCATATTTTGGATATTGGGGTGACCTAAATAATTTTCTTAAAGTTTGAATGTAGATTATAAAAACATATGGAGTTCAGGATAAACCCTAAAGATGCTTTGCTTATGCAACTGGAAAGATATTTTTTCCATTTATTGTGACTCTGAGTTTATATTTGTAGTTAGAAAAGGAAAATATTTCAAAGGAGATATGTTTATTAGATTAATGAAGGTCTGAGTATTCATTGGCTTACATATAAATGGTCCCCCCCTTTCAGGGTAAAATTAGGGCAAAAGCTGTACTTTTATTCCATGGAAAAAAGAAGAGATTTCTTGGGGTTAGCAGAGCAAAGGAGACTAAAAAGGAGCAAAGAGAGTTTTCGAGGAGAAACTCAGAGAATGTGGTGTCCAAGAGGCCAAATAAGGGAGGCACTTTGTGCTGAATACCATGATCAGCAGTGCTGAATGCTGCTGCTGAAGGAATGATGAGGAAGTTTGAGAACAGACCATTGGATTTTGCAACTTGTTGATCTATACAAGTGTAGGCCTTGGTGGAGTTGATGGAAACAAAAAACTGATTGGAGAGGTTTAAGAGTGATTTGAGATATAGTTGTTTTCTTTTATTGAAAGGAACGGAGGCCTATTTTATATGATGATGGAAAAAAATCACAATAAAAAGGAAAAATAATAATATAGAAGAAGGAAAGGGAATTGGTAGGAGAAATGTGCTCACTAGCTTTTACAATGAGGGACAAGATAAATGTAATTCTTCATGATGACCTGATGACAGCTTTATGTCATTGAAATATGTTTTCAAATGGCTTGTTGAAGTATATCTAAGAGATACCAGAATTTCAAATAGTCTGATGCCTTGTTCGAAATCTGGCATATCAGAAGCTTTAATATTGTGAGTAAGTTAAAGGATTTATTAAAAATACTAACCCATAGAGAAAAAGAATACATTGCTGAGATTTTTATTTTCCCCCAATACAAAATGATGACCTCGATTGATCACAGAAACAATTATGTTCTGTTGGAGTAAAAATGAAAACCATATCTAATTGTTATGGTAGAAACTTTAAAAATGTTCTAATTTGATGCTGTTATATTATGATATATTAAGTTGCTAATCTTTCTGTTTCTGTGTGTGATATGATATGTTCTTGATGGAACCTGACACAGCTTTAAAATTTATCTTCTTTGAGACATCACCATATACTTTGGCTCCATCTGCTTAATTCAATTATAGACTCTCAATTGGCATTTCTTGTGATCTAGGATTTTGTAGTTTATTAGAAATAGAAAATAATGTCTATGTGAATGGAAAGTGATTTAAAATGTTTTAGTGCTGGAAGCCTTAGTGAAAAAATTGCAAGTAACAATTTTTCTTCTCACATATATGTGACTATAATTATTTTTTAATTCTAAATGATATTCTTATTTTATACTAAAATAAAACTATGCTTCTATCTCTTTTATAGAGGTCATATTGTTGGTGCTGAGGTGTGAAGAGGTCCATTCCTAGTGATACTCAGCCTGATAGTGTAGGTATAACGGTTTGGTGCTTGATCCTGGTGGCTTCCAGGCTTAAGCATCATGATTCCGGCGATGCTTGGGGGAATATACCATGCCAGGGATAAAAAATGAGATACTTGAACACAGTAGGGATGTACTCAACAATTAAGTTATTTCATTTTTTATTTTTTGGCTTTTTGGGTCATACCCGACAGTGCTCAGAGGTTATTCCTGGATCTGCACTCAGGAATTACTTTTGGCGATGCTTAGATCCATACAGGATACAGGCAATTGAATCCAGGTAGGTCACATGAAAGGCAAATGTCCTCCTTGCTGTACTATCTCTCTGGTTCCCAATAATTGAGTTAGATCCCAGATATTTTTGAATATTTATTTTATTTATTTATTATTTATTTTATTTTTTTAAATAGTGAATCACTGTGAAGTACAGTTATATCCTTACAAACTTGCGTGTTTGCATTTCAGTCATACAATGATCAATTACTCATCACTCCACCAGTGCCCATTCTCCAACACCAATGATCGAAGTATTCCTCCCCCCACACTACGCCATCCCCCCCACTCCACCTCTGTGGCAGGGCATTCCCTTCTGTTCTCTCTTTCCTTTTGGGTGTTGTGGTTTGCAATATAGGCATTGAGTGGCCATTGTGTTTGATCTATAGTCTATATTCAGCATGCATCTTTAAACCCAAACGGTTTAAAGAAGACTTTAAACCGTTTTCTGACTCATTTCACTTAACATGATACTTTCCATGTTGATCCACATATATGAAATTTCATGACTTCATCTTTTCTAATAGCTGCATAGTATTCCATTGTGTAGATGTACCAAAGTTTCTTTAACCAGTCATTTGTTCTTGGGCACTTGGTTTTTTTTTCAGATTTTGTCTATTGTAAATAGTGCAGCAATAAACATACAAGTGCATCTGTCATTTCTACTATACTATTTTTGTCTCTCTGGGACATATTCCCAGAAGTGGTATTGCTGGGTCAAATGGGAGCTCAATTTCTAAATTTTTGAGAATTGCCCATACTCTTTTCCAAAATGGCTGAACCAGTCGACACCAGCTGTGAAGGAGGGACCTTTCTCCCCACAGCATGCCAACACCAGTTGCTTTTGTTCTTTTGGATGTGGGCCAGTCTCTATGGTGTGAGGTGATGTATCATTGTTGTTTTGATATGCATCTATCTGATGACTAGTGATGAAGAGTATTTTTTCATGTGCCTTTTGGCCATTCAGATTTCTTTTTTGAGAAAGTTTCTGTTCATTTCATCGCCCCATTTTTTGATGGGGTTGGATGTTTTCTTCTTGTAGAGTTCAACCAGTGCTGTGTAAATCCTTGATATCAACCCCTTATCAGATTGGTATTGGATAAATATACTTTCCCATTCTGTAGACTGTCTTCGTAATTTAGTCCTTGTTTCTTTTGAGGTGCAGAAGCTTCTTAGTTTAATATAGTTCCATTTGTTTATCTCTGTTTCCACTTGCTTGGCCAGTGGTCTGTCATCCTTGAAGATACCGTTAGCTTCAATGTTGTAGAGGGTTTTGCCAACTTTGTCTTCAATGTGCTTTATGGATTCTGGTCTGATGTTGAGGTGTTTAATCCATTTTGATCTGAGTTTTGTGCATTGTGTTATGTAGAAGTCTGAGCCCATCTTTTGTCATGCAGCTGTCCAGTTTTGGCAGCATCATTTGTTAAACAAGATTTCCTGGCTCCACTTCACATTTCTTGCTCCCTTATCAAATATTAGATGACCATATATTTGAGGGTGTGTGTCAGGATATTCAGTCTGTTCCATTGATCTATGGCTCTGCCTTTGTTCCAGTACCATATTGTTTTAATTATTACCACTTTGTAGTAGAGTTTGAGGTTGGAGAAGGTGATGCCTCCCATCTTCTTTTTCCCAAGGATTGCTTTATTTGTGGGTGCTTATTGTTCCATATGAATTTCAGGAGTGTTTGGTCCATTTCTTTGAAGAATGTCATGGGAATAATTATGGGGATTGCATTGAATCTGTACAGTGCTTCTGGAAGTATTGCCATTTTGACAATGTTAATTGTCTCAATCCATGAGCAGGGGATTCTTTCCATTTCCTCTCTTATTTCATGAAGTAGCGTTTTGTAGTTTTCTTTGTACAGGTCCTTTACCTCCTTAGTTTTGCTGATTCCGAGAGGAACTTGATTTTCTGAGGCATGATTGTAAAGGGATTGTTCTTTTCATGCCACTTTCTTCTCTCTCATTATTTGCATATAGAAAAGCCATGGACTTTTGGGTAATGATTTTATAGCCTGCATCTTTACTATACAAGTCTATAGTTTCTAGGAGTTTCTTGGTAGAGGCTTTAGGGTTCTCTAAATATAGTATCATATCATTTAAGAATAGTGAGAGCTTGATTTCTTCCTTTCCTACTTGAATGCCCTTAATATCTTTTTCTTGCCTAACCGCTGTTGCAAGTACTTCCAGTATGATATTGAACAGGAGTGGTGAGAGTGGGCATCTTTGTCTAGTCCCTGATCTTAGAGGGAAGGCGCTTAGTTTTTGCCAAATTATTGATGATGCTTGCCATTGGCTTGTGATAGATGGCTTTGACTATATTGAGGAAGTTACTTCAGTACCCATTTTGGCAAGAGTTTTCATTATAAACGGGTACTGGATCTTGTCAAATGCTTTCTCTGAATCTATTGATATTATTATATGATTTTTGTCTTCTCTTTTGTTGATATGATGGATTATTTTGATTGATTTCTGAATTTTAAACCATCCTTGCATTCCTGGGATGAATCTGACTTGGTCGTGTTGTATAATCTTTTTGATGAGTTGTTGAATTCTATTTGCTAATATTTTGTTGAGAATCTTTGCATCCATGTTCATCAGGGATACCAGCCTGTAGTTTTCTTTTTTATTGGTGTCTTTGTTTGATTTTGGTATTAGGGTGATATGTGCCTCATAGAAACTATTTGGGAAAATTTCTGTTTTTTCTATTTCCTGGAAAATCTTGAGAAGAACTGGCAATATGTACTCTTTAAATGTTTGGAAGAATTCGCTAGTGAGTTCATCTGGACCTGGGCTTTTGTTTTCAGGAAGACTTTTGATTACAGTTTCTATATCCTTGTTATTAATAGATCTATTCAGATATTCCAGATCTTCTTGATTCAGCCTTGGGAGAGGATAGGAATCCAGGAATTTACCCATTTTTTTTAGGTTCTCTTGTTTCTTTGCATACAGACTTTCAAAGTAGTCTCTGATGATGTTTTGAAGTTCTCTTTTTATCTATCCAGAGATGATAAGGCAGTGTTGAAGTCTCCAACTACTGTTGTGTTGCTAGCAATGTTCTCCTTAAAGTCTGCCAGCAGTTGTTGTAAGTATTTAGCAGGTCCCTCATTGGTTGCATATATATTTAGGAGTGTGATTTCTTCCTGATGTACATATACCTTGATTAATAAAAAAATTGCCTTCACTATCCCTTCCAATCTTTTTAAACCTGAAATCTATGTAGTCAGATACTAGTAAGGCCACCCCAGCTTTTTTTGAGCTGTTTGCTTCCAGGATTTGTTTGCTTGAAGGATTGTTTTCTGTGCTTTAACTTTGAGTCTGTGTTTGCTCTGACTGTTCATATGTGTTTCTTATAGGCAGCAGAATGTTGAGTTCAGTTTCTGAATCCATTTTGCCATTCAGTGTCTCTTAATTGATGCATTTAATCCATTGACATTGAGAGAGATTATTGTCATGGGGTTCTGTGCCATCTTTCTGTAAGGGTTTGTTGTGCTTGTAAGAGTTTTTCTTGTCTTACAGGAGCCCCTTTAGTTCTTTTTTTAGGTTTGGTTTTGAGTCTATGAAGTTCCTGAGCTGTTGTTTATCCATAAAAGAGTGTATCATTCCTTTGAGTTTGAGTGAGAGTTTATCTGGATAAAGTATTCTTGGTGTAGCGTTCATTTCATTGAGCTTTTTTCCTATATCCCACCATTGTCTTTGGGCGTGGAGGGTTTCCTCTGATAGGTCTGCTGTAAATCTAAGGGGTGCTCCTTTGTGTGTGATTTCCTTCTTTGATCTAGCTGCTTGCAGTATTGTGTCCTATCCATGATATCCATCATTCTAACTATGACATGTCTTGGAGTTTTCTTATTAGGGTCTGCTGGCACCCTTTGGGCTCCTTGAATCTGGATGCCTACATTCTCCAGGTCTGGGAATTTTTCAACAATGATTTCTTTAACTGTGGCTTTTTCATTGGGTTTGCCTCCTTGTCCTTCTGGTACTCCAATGATTCTAATGTTCCTTTTGAAATCATCCCCTATGTCTCTGATTTGTCTGAGGGTTATTTTGAAGTCTTTTCCCATTGTTTGTTGTTGCCTACTTCCTGCTGCCCTCTTCCCACCCCCCTCCCCCATGCCTGGCCATCTTCACCGGGCCCCTCAGAAAGGAACAAGTTGAGTTTCTCTCCCTACCCCTAGCAGATCCCGGCAGCCGAAGACCTCCAGAACCCAGCCCCAGCTGTGCTCAGGGCCACTCTCCACACACTCCAATGAGCCTCACACATGAAGGAACCGGCAAGGAACCTAGGTGTGTGGGACCGGGGCTGAGATCTCTAAGCCTGCTCGGATAGGGACTGGGCCTCCTCCACCCAGACCCCCCATTTTTCAGTGGCTTGGTAGCCACCCACAAACTTCCCCCAGCACTGTGTAATCCCTTCAATGACCAAGATCCAGAGACTATAAAACAAAGCTCCCAGAAGAGTGCATTGCAGAGTCTCTTGACCCTGTGCCTGGCTGTCTTCACCAGGGCCACTCAGAGGGGGGCGGGTTGCGTTTCCCTCCCCACCCTGGGCAGAGCCTCGGCAGCGGAAGACCTCCAGATCCCAGCCACAGCCATGCTCAGGGCCTCGGAGAATCCGGCAAACTACTGAGAGTATCCTGCCAGCATGGCAGAGTCTGGCAAGCTCCCTGTGGCGTATTCTATATGCCAAAAACAGTAACAATGATGGGTCTCATTCCCCTGATCCTGAAAGAGCCTCCAATGCTGCACTATTGGGAAGGATGAGTAAAGAGAGGCTGCTCAAATCTCAGGGCTAGGAAGAATGGAGATGTTACCGGTGCCCACTCAAGCAAATTGATGAACAATGGAATGATAGTGATGACAGTGATAAGCTTCCTGCAGCTCATCTTCAAGTTCACTGATTTTTTTGGCTGTAGCCATTCTACTGTTGAGGGCACCCACTGAGTATTTTATTTCATCTACTGAATCCTTTTTTCGTTACACTTCTGTACATAGCTTTCCAGTTTCTGCTCTCATTTCTTCCTTCATTTTCTTGGCTGTTTGTTCCACTGTTTCTTTCGTGTCCTCCTTTAGTTTACTGGATGTCTGTTCCACCCTTTCTTTGAGTTCATTGAACATCTTCAGCATTTCATCTCTGTATTCTTTGTTGGAGAGCTCATATTTGTAGGTAATGCCTATTGAGGCCTCTGGACTCTTTCATCATCCTCTCCTCATGGTGAGAATTTGTGCCATTTCTTCATGTTGTTGTGGTTGTATGGAGCTGTGATCTTCCCATTCCCTATCACTATTCCCTCTTGTAGTGGGAAAGGATTCTGGATGAGCTCGATCGATGGTGGTTGCCTCCCCCTGCCCCAACACCCCATTCTAGAATGTGTCCTTCCTCTCAGGTGTTTCTCTATGCCTGATGTGGAGCCTCCAGTGAAGTTTTTGAAAGATTTGATCATTTACATTGTATAGCTTCTTGTGTTCACAAGTATTTTGGTGAAATTGAAATAGACTAGTGGGATATTGGCCTACAGTGTTTGTGATAGCTAGGATGTTACTCTCAGAATTAGGTGATGAAGATTGAGATGTGACTCTAGATTACTGGGAATGGGGAAAATAAGCCACTGCCCCCAGTCGAGGCCATGCCCACTACAGTGGAGGCCATGCCCCCTGCTGTGGAGGCCACGCCCCCAGCCGTGCTGTAAGAGGAGGGGTCACACACCTGGGGGTGGGGCCAAGGTGGCCAAGTTGGCTAACGATGCATGACTTCGGGCAGTCAAATGGCGGGAGATTGTTTTTTAATTTTTTAATTTTTTTACTTTATAAATTTTTTTTAAAAATTTTAAGTTTTTATTAGTGAATCACTGTGAGGTTACAGTTACAGACTTATAAACTTTCATGCTTGCATTTCAGTTATACAGTGGTCAAGTACCCATCCATCCACCAGTGCCCATTTTCTACCACCAATGTTCCCAGCATCTCTCCCACCACCCCCACACCGTCCTCCCCCCACCCCACCCCACCTCTGTGGCAGGGAATTCCCTTTTGCTATTTTTTAACCTAAAATTTGTAGCACTATGTCAACTGACTGCTCATCGTGTAATCTTCAAATAATGAAAGTTGGAGAAACACTAAGTTAGGTCAAACAGGGACATGGAAGCTTTGGAAAAATGTTTGGATCATATTCTACGGAACTAGGAAGCTGCTGGAGCACATCAAATAGAAGACTGACATGTTTTATTAGTGTTTTTTTAAAATAAAGATTCTCTGGTTGTTGTCACAATTAGAGAGTTACAAATGTAGATTCAGAGATGCTAGTAAAAGACTAAACTTGTGAGGTGAAAATTTCTTGTATAGTAGCAGCAGCCAAGCAAACAATTATTTAATATTTATTGAGTGTTTACTATAAGAATGCTATGAAATAGATATCACTATCAGGATCAATTTTATAGATGTTGAAACTGAGTTATAGCCAGGAAAATTAACATACCCAAGGTCATATAGCTATGAAATCAGAGCTAACTTCTTGTACAGTTAGGTTTTAGAGTGCACATTTGATACCCAAATATTAGCCTTCTATGTGTTTGGTGGTTACTCAAGTTCACTCTGAACATACTTAGTCCTCAGATATTCGCAATGAAATTACTATGAAAAAGAGTGACTCAAAAAATCTCATTTCTAATACGTACATAATACTTTAAACTGCTTAATGGACAGCTCTCATGATCCATGGTCTTACTTTGATGAACATCATTTTTTGGGGGGGACGAGCTGGAGTGATAGTAATCAGATAGGGTATTTCCTTGTACACAATTGACTTGGAGTTCCAACCTCGGCAATCCATATGGTCCCCTGAGCTTGCCAGGCATGGTCTTTGAGTACAGAACCCTTTGTACTGCCCAGTGTGGCCCCAAAGTGCCCCCCCACTAATAACCATACTTATTTTTTATTTAGTTCTAAAACCCCCCAACATTATTAGCCAAATTTGTGAGTGCTGAAAATAATAGCTTTTCTTATTTTTGAAGTCTGAATAATCTCATATTTTAAGAGTTATATTCAAACAATTAAACTTTAAACCAGCTCCAAATATAAGAAAAAATTGCAAGAGTAATAAAAAGATGGCTAATAAATTTTTTACTCAGATTCACCAAATATTTAATTTTATTTAAAAAAATTAAAGTACATTTCATTTGCTTTTAGTTTAATAAAATTTTTTTAATATAACTGACCTCTCCTTTGTTGCTGTTGTTGCAATGGCTGGAGTTCACACACACTTACTTGTGGCTCTTGCTGGGAATTATACTTGTGATTATGGTGACCACACAGTTAGCCACAGTATTTGCAAGGGGTCACACACATTTAATTATAATAATTACACACATTCTGGTTACAGTACTTGCCAGGGGTTAATGTGGTACTCACTTAGTGCTCATTGGAGGTCATACTCCTGGTCTCAGTAATAATACACACATATTTTGTGTAAAATTTAATTTTATTGTTGTTTACCAATACAGTCATATTACTATTTATAATTTTGGGGGCTGGAGTGATAGCACAGTGGGTAGGACGTCTGTCTTGCATGCAGCCAACCTGGGTTTGATTCCCAGCATCCCAATGGTCCCCTGAGCACTGCCAGCAGTGATTCCTGAGTGCAGAGCCAGGAGTAACCCCTGAGCATTGCCAGATGTGACCCAAAAAGCAAATATATATATATATATACATATATATTTATAATTTTGGTGTTCAAAGGTAATACAATACCATAACTACCAAAGTGCCAGAATTCCTCCACCACAGCTTCTATATCTCTTCTAGTCAGCTACATCACTACTCCATGCCTCCACCTATTTGGTAATCTTAGTTCTGTTATCAGCATCCAAAGGTTTGTTTTCATTGGACATTATCCATTTCCTCACTTTGTTTATATACCACACAAATGAGATCATCCAATATTTTCCTTCTCTTTTGTCTTATTTTGCCTAATATGACACTTGCTAGTACCATCCAAGTTGTAGTAAGAGGTAAGATTTTCATTTTTTATTATAACTATTGCTGAATTTTGTGTTCTACCACATTTCTATATCCACTTCTTATATGTTGGGAATTTTTTCTAGATCTAGGCTATTATAAATAGTACTGCAATAAACATTGTTATACATATGTCTTTTAGAATTAATATTTTTGTGATTCTGGAGTAATTTCTAATGAGTAGAATTGCTGGATCTTATAGTAGCTCTGCTTTGAACTTTTTGAGAAATCTTCGTGATGTTTTCTATAGAGGATGAAAAAGATGGCATTCTTACCAATAGTGATTGAAAGTTTATTTTTTTATTGCAACACTCTTAGAAATGGTTGTTCCTGGTCTTTTTGATATAGGACATTCCGGTGGTGTGAGATGATACTGCATGTTATCTTGATTTGTGTTTCCCTGACAATCAATAACGATGAGCATTTTTACACTTACTTATTGGCCATCTGTATGTCTTCTATGATGAAGTGTCTGATCCTCTCTTCTCTCTATTATTTTATGGACTACATACTTTTGTTGTTGAGTTTTGTGATTGTTTTATAAATCTTGGATATTTGCCTTTTGTTGGATATCTATAGTGTACAACTATTTCCTCCCTTTCTGTAGGGTGGGAGGAAATAGTTTTCATTTATTTTAGTTTTCATTTAAGAATGAGTGCAGAAGCTTTTCAGTTAGATGAGTCTTTTTTTTTGCATTTGATTGCTAATGGAGTTGAATCAGTGAAGACACCACTGCAGTTAATATAAGGAGAGTTATGTCTATGTTTTCACTGATGTATTTTATAAATTTGAGTCTAATATTGAGATATTTAATTCTTTTTGAGGGGGAACTTCCATAATCTCAGGGCTTGCTCCTGGCTTTGTGCTTAGGGATCACCCCTGGCAGGATTCAGGGGACTGTATGGGGTTCTGGGAATTGAACTCAGATCAGCCAATAATAGTAAAAAATAACAATAAAAGTTCTAATAATAAAAGTGTAAGGCAAGCATCCTACTCTCTGAACTATCTCCCTGCTCTTAACTTTAATCCTTTATTTTTTTTGATTTTTGGGTCACACCTGGTGAATCTCAGGGGTTACTCCTGGCTTTGCACTCAGTAATTACCCCTGGCGGTGCTCAGGGAACCATATGGGATGCTGGGAATTGAAACTGGGTAGGCTGTGTGCAAGGCAAATGCCCTACCCGCTGTGCTCCAGCCCCCAACTTTAATCCATTTTAAATTAATGCACTCGAGCTCGCGCGCGCGCGCGTGTGTGTGTGTGTGTGTGTGTGTGTGTGTGTGCCTGTGTGCCTGAGGTACTTTTTTTTCCTCCTGCATCTAGGTATTCAATTTCTCCAACACCATTTGTTGGTAAAATTTTCCATTGTCCACTGAGTGTATCTAGCTCCTTATTCATTAATTAACTGATAAAATATGAGGAGCCTTATGTATTTAAATTCTATTTTAAATTCTATTGAGAAAAGTCTGAGTCTCTTTGCATACTGTTTGACTATTGTAGCTAGATAGTATATTTTAAAGTCAGGAATGTAAAGTCTCCATTTTACATGGTTCTATGATTACATCACTGTATCTCTATATCACTGTCATCCTGTTGCTCATCGATTTGCTCGAGTGGGCACCAGTAACGTCTCCATTGTGATACTTGTTGTTACTGATTTTGGCATATTGAATACGCCATGGGTAGCTTGCCAAGCTCTACTGTGCGGGCGAGATACTCTTGGTAACTTGCTTGCCAGGATCTCCGAGGGGGACTGAGGAATCAAACCTGGGTCTCTGAATGCAAGGCGAACGTTCTACCCGATGTGCTATTGCTTCAGCCTATACATATTTTAATATTACTTTTCTACATCATTGAAAAAAGCCATTGAAATTTTGATAGCGATTGCATTGTATCTGTGTTTTGCTTTGGATAGGATGGTCATTTTGACAATATTAATTCTTCAATCCGGTTCCTTGTGTTTTCTATTCATTGTAAAGTGATTTATAGTATTCGTTGTATAAGACTTTCATATTCTTTTTAAGTTTATTTTGCATAGTTGGTGTTTTAGACACAAATGAAAAATTAAATTAAAAAATTCTTCCTTTGTGAATAATGGACTGGAGCGATAGCATAGCAGGTAGGGCGTTTGCTTTGCATGTGGCCGACCCGGGTTCTCTTCCTCTGTCCCTCTCGGAGAGCCTGGCAAGCTACCGAGAATATCTCGCCCACCTGGCAGAGCCTGGCAAGCTACCCGTGGAGTATTCATATGGCAAAAACAGTAACAAATATCACAATGGAGATGTTACTGGTGCCTGCTCCAGCAAATCGATGAACAACGGGATGACAGTGCTACAGTGTGAATAATGCTTCAATGAACAAAGATGTGCAAATGTCTTTTCTGAATAGCGTTTGTGGACCCTTTGGAAAGATGCCAATAAGTAGACTTTCTAGATCATATAGGAGATAAATTCCTAGTTTTTGAGAAGCGTCCATATTGTTTTCTAGCAAGGCTGTACCAGTTGACATTCCCACTGGCAGTGAATTAAAGTTCCTTTCTTTTCTGCATCTATGACAACACTAGTTATTTTTTGTTCTTTGTGATGTTTTACTGGTGTAAGATGAGATATTTCATTGTTACTTTGGTTTGCATTTTCCTGATGACAAGTGATGCAGAACATTTTTTTTTTCATATAACAAGTCTCAAAATGAAGATGTTACTGGTGCCTGCTCGAGTAAATTGATGAGCAATGGGACGACAGTGCTACAGTGCTACCTTTTGGAAATCTGTATGTCTTCTTTGAGGAAGGTTCTGTTAATTTCTCTCCACCCCTCCCCCATTTTATAATTGGGTTGGTTATTTTTTTCTTCCTAAGTTCTATCATTGCAGCACTATTTACAAAAAGAAAAATAAAGAACGACCCAAGTTTCTAAGAACAGATGACTAGGTAAAGAAACTATGATAACATACAGAGAATGGAAAATTATTTAGTTATAAAAAATCATGAAATCATGCAATTTGTTGCTACATGGATGGATTTGGAGAGTATCAGTCCTGATTGGAGTAGTTAGGAGAGGGATAGACATAGAATAGTCTCTCTCACATATGGGATATAAAGAAACATAGAATAGTCTCTCTCACATATGGGATATAAAGAAACATAAGATGGGACAAGCAAAAGTCCAAAAACAATAGACAACCAGAACTGGTATTCATTAGGAAGTTCATTGTTCCCTGTTGGCAAAGGGAAGAATGGAGGGAGAAACAGAATAAGAGGGATACTGGGAAAATGGGGGAGGGAAGACAATCTGGTGGAGGGTATGGTAATTAAATGATTTATGTAAGAAAACCTACCATTAAAAATATTGTAAATCTTGGTACCTAAAATCAAACTAAAAGGTGTTTTTAAAAGGCACCAGAATTTTAAAAGGGACTACAACAGGTGGATTGCTTGCCTTGCATGTGACCAACTCAGGTTTGATCCTTGGTACCCCTTAAAGTCAACTGAGCCCACCAAGAGTATTCCCTGAGCACGGGGCTAGGAGTAAGCCCAGAACACTGCCAGAGTGGTCCCCCAAAAGAAAACAACAATAAAAAATTCTTTTCTTCGAGTTCATTGTTGCCTGTAAGTGCTTAACATTTAGTTTTGGTGCTAATTTTGTGAAATACAACTTATTCATCAATTATTGAAACTCTGTTACATTATTTACCAAAGATCTTCTCTTTATATATATGTATATATATACATATATACATATATATAACATTCTCTGGAAGTGTTGAAAATAAGTTGCAGACATTATATTCCTTTACTATGCAATGCTTAAATATGTATTTCCTAAGAATGAGCAACTTCAATATAAAACTATAATATAATGCCCAAATTCAATAAATATAATACATTTTATATAATTTTATAATTTCAAATTTATATTACATTTCTTTATAGCAATTTTTTCCTCAGTGGGGAGATTAGGCTTTCCCTTCCCCCCCCTTTTTTAAATACATTCTGTGATATTTACTTCTGTCTCTGTGCTCAGGGATCACTCCTTGATCAGGGTTCTCTATGTGGCGCTGGTCAGTGGCATGCAAGGCAAGAGCCTTAAGGGCCTTAATTCCTGTTAGTCACACCTGAGGCATTTTAAAAAAAAATGTGTTACATCTTCTTAAAACTCCTTTAATTTGGATATTTCTCATATTTTAGTTATTTTTAAGATACTGTTTTCGAAAAAATATCACTTGTATCACTTGTCATCCTGTTGTTTGTCAATTTTTTTGAGCAGGTGCCAGTAATGTCTCCATTCGTCCCTGTAGCATGCTAGTGTAGCCCAGTGGCATCTGCTCACTACAGGAACACAAAGAACCTCAAACTGTTCATTTAGTGTCTTGACAAAAAAGTCTGATCATCTCATGGGAGGCGGCTACTTGGTCTTTGACTCGTGGAATCCAGTCCATAACTCTAGTCCAGTGGTCGTTTCTAAATCACATTATGTAATTGATAAATTTCACTTTACTTTCACTTTACTTTGTTTTCATTCAATATTTCAACAAAAAACTCACTATTATTGTTTGAAATTTATCAGTTACACAGGCGGGGTGGGGGGCTGGAGAGGTGGAAGGGTGGGGGGGAGGTGTACTGTGATTCTCGGTGGTGGAATATGTGCACTGGTGAAGGGATGGTTGTTTGAGCATTGTATAACTGAGACTTAAACCTGAAAGCTTTGTAACTTTCCACATGATGATTCAATAAAAAAAATAAATAAAAATAAAATAAATAAATTGTGTTACGTGTCCGGCCCATCTGATTTTTGACACCTTGGCAAACCAGACAATGTTCCTGATTCTCGATCGTCAATGGAGGTTGAAATTCTGGATTCCTTCTTTCAATTGAGTGAAGCATGATACTCTAAGCATAGTTCTTTTGATTCTTTTTGAAATACCTCAATAGTGTTCTCATCCTCTTTTCCAAGGGCCCAGGTCTCTGAGGCATGGGAAAACGGTGGAGTCAAAAAGATGTGCCCAGAGCCAGAGGTTCTTTGTCCTCTTAAATACTTCTTCGATGCTCTTGAAGGCATTCCATACTGCTCTCTTCCTCCTGCACAGTTCAGGTGTCAGATCATTTGTCGTGTTGAGTTCTCGACCTAGATACACATAACTGCTGCATTCAGAGATGTTTGTTCGTTGAGGGCAAATAGAACATCAGGAACTAGTCCATTTCTCATGAACATTGTCTTTGTGAGATTCAGCTGCAGTCCTATATTTCCACACTCACAGTTGAAGCGGGCCAGCATTTGTGCCACTTGGCTGATATCTGGTTTTATGAGAACTGTGCCATCAGTGAAGCAGAGGTGGTGTAGTTGTTGAGTGTCTATCTTCACTTCCATTCCTTTCCATTCCAGTCATCACATGATGTTCTCGAGGGTCGCACTGAAGAGTTTCAGAAAATGGTGTCACCCTGCTGAGCCCCTCTCTTTGTGTCGATGATCACTTTTTGTAGAATGGTAAGATCCATGAACAGAATCCATAACACAGCTCCTGGAGGATCCTGATGTATTGAGTTTGAACACCCTGTTTGGCTAGGGCTTCGATGACTGCTTCAGTCTCAAGAGAATCAAAAGCCTTTTAAAAATCGATGGCCGTTAGACAGAGCGGCATCTGAACTCTCACAAAACCTCAATGAGCTTGGTCACCATGTGGATATGGTTGATATTGCTGAATTCTTTTGAGAACCTGACTTGCTTGCATGGTTGTCCTTCATCTAGTGTTCTGCCAATCCTATTCAGGATGACTTGAGTGAATAACTTGTAAACGACGGAAAACAGGCAGATCAGGTGATAGTTGCTGATGTTGTGGATGTCTCCCTTCTTGTACAAAGGATGGTCCTGCTGGTTTTCCATAGGGACAAAACCTAGCATTCAGACAGGTAGCCTGTGAAGAGCTGAGCCAGTGTATTGACAAGTACTGGTGGTAGATTCTTCAGGTGTGCAGGTCTGACCTTATCTGGTTCGGGTGCTGTAAGCTTCTTTACCAATGAAATTGCATGTCAGATTTTGGAAGGAGGAACGCTGGGAACAACATATCCATCCTGCAGAATTTGGTATGTGAGCAGGTGGACGTGGCTATCAAAAAGATCTGAGTAGAAGTTGTGGATAACCTTTTCCATTGCCCTTCTGGAAGATGTGATGATCCATCAGGATGTTGGAGGGAAGTCATCTTGGTCTTATAGTTGATGAAGGACAGGCAGGTGTTGTGAATACTTTTCCTGGCTTCTGCCACATCAGCCAACACTGCTTCTCTTCTCTCTTTAAAGTCTTCCTTTATCACTTCTCTGCACAGCGTTGCGAGCTCGGACGTTAGCTTGTGATTGCCTGAGGAATGCGCCAAACCATTTCACCAATGAGCTCCAGAGTTTCCGAAGTTAGGCAACTTTTTGTGGCTTTCTCTCTCTCTCTGCATTCCTCGCACAATCATGCAGGTGCTGAACCAGTCAATCATATTCCTCGTCAATGTTGTCAGTGACAGCATCTTCCCATATTGCTGTAGTCGTGCCAAAGAGCTCCCAGTTGGTGGTCGTTCTGGGAATTTTCTTAAGCTTTGCAGCCCTTTCTCCCTGCTCCGTGAAGTAGAATTTCACACGAAGTAGACAGTGGTTTGTTCCTATTGGAATTTTGGAGCAACAGTGACATCGGTCAGGCAAAAATATCGATTGAATATGATGTAGTCAGTTTCATTGTGGAACTGTCCACCGAGAGACTCCCTTGTCCAGCGTTTAGATTCGGCCTTCTGGAACTGTGAGTTACCATGGATGGTCTTGGTCAACATGATGAACTCAGATAGTCTCTCACCCTGTTCGTACCATTCTAGGCCATGGGTCCTGATGTTGGACTTCTTTGGGCAACCTTCTAGGTCCTATCTTGGTGTTAAAATCACTGACAATGACCTTGTAGAAGATGTAGTCTTCTTTATAGAATTTCTCCAGCTCCATGTAGAACTCAATTTCTTCTTCGTTGTAGTTGGATGTTGGTGAATAGATGACAAAGATAGAAGTTGCCAGCAGCGAGCACATCTATTCAAATGTAAGTGTCCAATTCGGGTTGTTAGGCATTCGAACGAATCAATGCTCATGGCTAAGTTTGTGTTGACAAGGACACCAACACCATTGATGTCTTTGTTGCCGCATGTTCCGAGGAACAGTTCTTCTCTAGTGTCAAAAATAGTGTGATGTGTTAGATATCTTCGTCTTGGTCAGTCCAGTGATGTCGTACTTGGTCTTCCACGCTTGCACCATCAGGTCCTTTATAGATGCTTCCAATGCCAACATACATTGCATTAAAAGTGCAAACAGTCATTTTAGTCCTTCTTCGTTTTGGCAGCCTAGTTCAGCCCTGGGATTTTACCAGCCTCTCCTTGTTCATCCTTCTTAAGCTGCTATATTGGGGGCTCTTTTATGGTCAGAGGAATGAGGTGCATTGTTGTTACTGGTTTTGGCATATCGGATACGCCATGAGTAGCTTTCCAGGCTCTGCCATGCAGGCGGGATACTCTTGGTAGCTTGCCGGGCTCTCCAAGAGGGATGGAGGCTTTTAGGGCAGACTCCAATCACCATTATAGGTATTCTGTTGGTTCACACCATATTTGAACCCCATCAAATATGGTGTGGTAATGATGGAAAATGGGTAGGAAGTGTTTGCAGCCACGTGGTCCAGAAAAGCAGCCTGGAGCTTGGCGGCAGTTGGGTAGTGGAGATTGTCCGATGAAGAATTTATCTGGCGCCGGCTGGGTGGGTCTTATGACTGTGACCTTTGGTGTGTAAACACACACAAAAAGGGGGCACACCAGGCACAGGGTAGCGCGCTCTATCTCTCCCACTGCCCCACGTTCGGTAGTCTCCAGCCACTTCTCCCACCCTGGGGAGGTTGATAGCGATGATGAGACAAGTGAAAGAAGGAACTGGAGTCAGGTTGGCTGGTCTCAGTTGCAGTTTTTTTTTCCATTCCCGTCTCCATTCTCCTCTGATTCTCCTCCTGCTTCTTCCTCCCCCATGCTACTTCATTCTCCTTCTCCTCTGGATCTAGATCTCTATCTAGCTTCTCTAGATCTGCCACTGGGACTCCAGTCCACTCTTACAGACTAGTTAAATCCCCCAACATAAGGGGTTGGGGCTTACACATAGGTGTGGTCACAATCAGTTGGGGTAAAGTTCTTTTCCTGAGGAGATGCTGCTTCTAGGACAGATTGTCTTTCAGCAGGACACTTGCCCAAGAGCAGAATCCCATGGGTGTGTTTCTCCTCTTCTTGTCAAACTAACATATAAGCATTCATAATATCAATCATTTTGTATGGACACAGCAAGAGATGCACTAAGCTTATAGAATTGCTCTTCTGGGGTCATCTCGGTCTCAGACTACAGTGCTCAGGCCAGATTAGTCTTTCCTATCTCTAGCAGGGCCCTAGTCTCATCATTATTTTTGGATCATGACAGCATTTGTTCATGACCAAGCTCTTTTTTTAAAATAAATTGTTTATTTTTAATTAGTGAATCAATGTGAGGGTACAGTTACAGATGTATACATTTTTGTGCTCATGTTTCCCCCATACAAAGTTCAAGAACCCATCCCTTAACCAGTGCCCATTCTCTACCACCAGTAAACCCAGCATCTCTCCCGCCCTCCCCTGTCCTGTCTCCCCCCACCCCACACTGCCACTATGGCAGGGTATTCCCTTTTGATCTCTCTCTGATTAGGTGTTGTGGTTTGCAATAAAGGTGTTGAGTGGCCATTGTGTTCAGTCTCTAGTCTATATTTGGCACGCATCACCCTTCCCCCACATGACCTCCGACCACATTTTACTCGGTGTTCCCTTCTCTGAGTTGCCCAAAATGAGAGACCAGCCTCCAAGCCATGGAGACAACCTCCTGGTACTTATTTCTACTAATCTTGGGTGTTAGTCTTATAGTCTATTATTCTATATTCCACAGATGAGTGCAATCTTTCTATGTCTGTCTCTCACTTTCTGACTCATTTCATGGGCATGATACTTTCCATGCTGATCCACTTATATGCAAACGTCATGACCTCATTTTTTCTAACAGCTGCATAGTATTCCATTGTATAGATGTACCAAAGCTTCTTCAACCAGTCATCTGTTCTAGGGCACTCGGATTTTTTCCAGATTCTGGCTATTGTAAACAGTGCTGCGATGAACATGTAAGTGCAGATTTCATTTCGACTATACTTTTTTGCTTTTCTGGGATATATTCCCAGCAGTGGTATTGCTGGGTCAAATGGGAGCTCAACCTCTAATTTTTTGAGAATCGTCCATATTGTTTTCCAAAAGGGCTGAACCAGTTGGCGTTCCCACCAGCAGTATAGAAGGGTCCCTTTCTCCCCACATCCTCTCCAACAGTGGTTGCTTTTGTTCTTTTGGATGTGTGCTAGCCTCTGTGGTGTGAGGTGGTATCTCATGGTTGTTTTGATCTGCATCTCCCTGATGATTAGTGATGTAGAGCACTTTTTCATGTGCCTTTTGGCCATTCCTATCTCTTCCTTGGTAAAGTTTCTGTTCATTTCTTCGCCCCATTTTCTGATGGGGTTGGATGTTTTCTTCTTGTAGAGTTCAACCAGTGCTTTATATACCATTGATATCAACCCCTTATCTGATGGGTATTGTGTAAATATCCTTTCCCATTCTGTGGATAGTCTTTGTATTCTGGTCACTGTATCTTTTCCAGTGCAGAAGCTCTTTAGTTTAATGTAGTCCCATTTGTTGATCTCTGTTTTTACTAGATTGCTTATTTCCGTGTCATCTTTGAAGATACCTTTATCTTCAATATCGTGGAGGGTTTTGCCGACCTTGTCTTCAATGAATCTTATGGTTTGTGGTCTGATGTTGAGATCTATAATCCATTTTGATCTGACTTTTGTGCATGGGTGTGTCAGATCAAGGTCTAAGCCCATTCTTTTGCATGTGGTTGTCCAGTTGTGCCAGCATCTCTTTAACAAAAGAGGCTTTCCTTGCTCCACTTCACATCTCTTGCTCCCTTATCGAAGATTAGATGATCATACATTTGGGATTGTGTGTAGGGATATTCCACCCTGTTCCATTGGTTTGTGAGTCTGCCTTTGTTCCAGTACCATGCTGTTTTAATTGTTACCTCTTTGTAGTAGAGTTAAAGGTTACGGAGGGTGATGCCTCCCATCGTCTTTTTCCCAAGAATTGTTTTAGCTATCCGTGGGCGTTTATTGTTCCATACAAATTTCAGGATTGCTTGATCCGTTTTTTTAAAGAATGACATGGTATCCTTATAGGGATCGCGTTGAACCTGTATAATGCTTTGGGGAGTATTGCCATTTTGACAATGTTTATTTTCCCTATCCATGAGCAGGGGATATGTTTCCATTTCCTCAGGTCCTCTTTTATTTCATGGAGCAGGGTTTTATAGTTTTCTTTGTAGAGGTCCTTTACTTCTTTAGTTAAGCTGATTCCAAGGTATTTGATTTTCTGGGGCACGATTGTGAACGGGATTGCTCTTTTCATGTCCCTTTCCTCTGTCTCATTGTTTGCATATAGGAAGGCCATGTATTTTTGGGTATTGATTTTATAGCCTGCAGCATTACTGTACAGGTCAATTGTTTCTAAGAGTTTCTTACTAGGGCTTTTAGGCTTCTCTAGGTATAGTATCATATCATCTGCGAATAGTGAGAGCTTGAGTTCTTCCTTTCCGATCTGAATACCCTTAATATCTTTTTCTTGCCTGATGGCTATTGCTAATACTTCCAGTACTATATTAAAGAGAAGTGGTGAGAGTGGGCATCCTTGTCTTGTCCCCGATCTTAGAGGAAAGGCCCTTAGTTTTTCTCCATTGATGATAATGCTTGCCATAGGTTCGTAGCAGATGGCTTTGACTATTTTTTTTTCTTTTTAAAAAAATTTTATTTATTTTTAATTAGTGAATCACCGTGAGGGTACAGTTACAGATTTATACATTTTTGTGCTCTTGTTTCCCTCATACGAAGTTCGAGAACCCATCCCTTCACCAGTACCCATTCTCCACCACCAGTAAACCCAGCATCCCTCCTACCCTCCCTAATCCCATCTCCCCCCACCCCACCCTGCCACTGTGGCAGGAGATTCCCTTCTGTTCTCTCTCTCTAATTAGGTGTTGTGGTTTGCAATAAAGGTGTTGAGTGGCCACTGTGTTCAGTCTCTACCCACATTCAGCCCGCATCAACCTTCCCCCACATGGCCTTGCTAGGAGTAATTCTTTTTTTTTTAAATTAATTTATTTTTAATTAGAGAATCACCGTGAGGGTACAGTTACAGATTTATACACTTTTGTGCTTATACTTCCCTCATACAAAGTTCGGGAACCCATCCCTTCACCAGTGCCCATTCTCCACCACCCGTAAACCTAGCGTCCCTCCCACCCTCCCCAATCCCATCTCCCCCCCACCCCACCCTGCCACTGTGGCAAGGCATTCCCTTCTGTTCTCTCTCTCTAATTAGCTGTTGTGGTTTGCAATAAAGGTGTTGAGTGGCCGCTGTGCTCAGTCTCTAGCCCTCATTCAGCCCGCAACTCCCTTTCCCCACATGGCCTACGACTACAATGTAGTTGGTGATCGCTTCTCTGAGTTGACCTTTCCCCGAAACGTGAGGCCAGCCTCGAAGCCATGGAGTCAACCTCCTGGTACTTATTTCTACAGTTCTTGGGTGTTAGTCTCCCACTCTGTTATTCTATATACCATTGATGAGTGCAATCTTTCTATGTCTGTCTCTCTCTTTCTGACTCATTTCACTCAGCATGAAACTTTTCATGCCCATCCACTTAACTACAAAATTCTTGACCTCCTTTTTTCTAACAGCTGCATAGTATTCCATTGTATAGATATACCAAAGTTTCCTCAACCAGTCATCCGTTCTGGGGCATTCAGGTTTTTTCCAGATTCTGGCTATTGTAAACAGTGCTGCGATGAACATACATGTGCAGATGTTGTTTCGATTGTACTTTTTTGCCTCTCTGGGATATATTCCCAGCAGTGGTATTGCTGGGTCAAATGGGAATTCAATATCTAATTTTTTGAGAGTCGTCCAAATTGTTTTCCAGAAGGGCTGAACCAGTCGGCATTCCCACCAGCAGTGAAGAAGGGTCCCTTTTTCCCCACATCCTCTCCAACAGTGGTTGCTTTTGTTCTTTTGGATGTGTGCTAGCCTCTGTGGTGTGAGGTGGTATCTCATGGTTGTTTTGATCTGCATCTCTCTGATGATTAGTGATGCAGAGCACTTTTTCATGTGCCTTTTGGCCATTCGTATTTCTTCCCTGGTAAAGTTTCTGTTCATTTCTTCGCCCCATTTTTTGATGGGGTTGGATGTTTTCTTCTTGTAGAGTTCAACCAGTGCTTTATATACCATTGATATCAACCCCTTATCTGATGGGTATTGTGTAAATATCCTTTCCCATTCTGTGGATAGTCTTTGTATTCTGGTCACTGTATCTCTTGCGGTGCAGAAGCTTTTTAGTTTAATGTAGTCCCATTTGTTGATCTCTGTTTTTACTAGATTGCTTAGTTCCGTGTCACCTTTGAAGATACCTTTATCTTCAATATCGTGGAGGGTTTCGCCGACCTTGTCTTCAATGTACCTTATGGTTTGTGGTCTAATGTTGAGGTCTTTAATCCATTTTGATCTGACTTTTGTGCATGGTGTCAGGTCAAGGTCTAAACCCATTTTTTTTGCATGTGGTTGGCCTTGACTATCTTGAGGAAAGTTCTTCCAAAACCCATTTTGGTGAGAGTTTTTATCATGAATGGGTGCTGGATCTTGTCCAATGCTTTCTCTGCATCTATTGATATGATCATATGGTTTTTATCTTTACTTTTGTTGATATGCTGGATTATGTTGTTTGATTTCCGAATGTTAAACCATCCTTGCATTCCCCGGGATGAATCCCACTTGGTCATGGTGTATGATCTTTTTGATGAGTTGTTGGATTTTATTTGCTAGTATTTTGTTGAGGATCTTCGCATCGGTGTTCATCAAGGATATTGGTCTATAATTTTCTTTGTTAGTGGTGTCTTTGTTTGCTTTTGGTATTAGGGAGATATGTGCCTCGTAGAAACTGTTCGGAAGGGTTCCTGTCTTTTCAATTTCCTGGAAAATCTTGAGGAGAACTGGCAACAAGTCTTCTTTAAATGTTTGGAAGAATTCGCCAGTGAATCCGTCTGGACCTGGGCTTTTGTTTTTGGGAATACTGTTGATTACAGTTTCGATTTCCTTGATATTTATGGGCCTATTCAGGTATTTCAAGTCTTCTTGGTTCAGTCTTGCATGACCAAGCTCTTAACTTATAGTTAAGCATCAGGCACTTTGGCCAGGCCCATCTCGATGCCAGGGTAGCACATAACTCACCGCTTGCCCTGGGTCCGTCCTGTCCCTCGTCAGGACCCTGCTTTTGGGGGTGCTAGGAAGTAAGGGCAACTGAGGCTTAAGTCGAGAAAGCAGATGCCCAGGAGTGAATAATATTCGAAGCCAATTAAATCCTATGTTACAAAAGCATATTAAAATTGTCTTTCTTTGTCCATACAAAAAGGACATTTATTTATTTATTTAATAATAAATTTATTCATTTTTAATTAATGAATCACCATGAGGGTACATTTACGGATTTATACACATTTGTGCTTATGCTTCCCCCATACGAAGTTCGGGAACCCATCCCTTCATCAGTGCCCATACTCCACCACCAGTAAACCCAGCATCCCTCCCATCCTCCCCAATCCCATCTCTCCCCACCCCACCCTGTCACTGTGGCAGGGCATTCCCTTCTGTTCTCTCCCTCTAATTAGCTGTTGTGGTTTGCACTAAAAAGGACATTTCTTTAAATTAAACTATTCAAAAGACACAAGGAGAGGAGAGACAATATTAACTTACAATACAAGTTCAGTGTCCTAGAAAGGTCTGACCTTACAAATTAATAGAGTCTGATTTGGGGGAAAAGCTGATTAACTGGTTGGGGAAAAGAGCATAGAGAAGTGGTTACAGATAGACAAAGGAATGGGAGTGACTCGGGAACACTTTGATGGGTGTGACCTGATAAACCTAAGCTCCTTGTGGCAAGGGGAACAGGACATATCAATGTTGTCTTAAAATGTTTAGAGAGTATTACCAGATAAACCCAAACTCTTTGTAGCAAGGGAGAATGGACAAACCAATGATATCCTACACCCTGGGTGGCGGAGATTGGTGGAAGCAGGCAGAGGATCTCTGTTTCTTGGTTCCATTGAGCCTAGAGTCTAAGGTCATAAAGTTGAAAAAATATATAGTAATGTTTTGTAAAATTCTCTATACTTTTGACCTGATTTTACTAAGGATCAGATTCAGATTACATATTTTTAATAGAAATCCAGTAAAAGTTAGTGTTATTCTATTCACAGTATATGAATGTACTGACAAATGACATCAGTTTGCCTGATTATTTGGTGATTTTAATTTTAGTCACTTGGTCAAAGTGTTATTACCAGGTTTCCTTATAATAAATTTTCCAAATTTTCTGTTATAACTTAGTAATGAAGAGGTTAAATTTTGAGGCACAACTTATCCTTGGAAGCAGCATCTGTAATTCAAAACTTTGTTTTCTAATTTGCCACCCGCCTAGGAAGAAGATATATTGGGAATCCAGAAAGCAGGTTACTGAATCTCACATAGTTAACATTGTTAATTTGTTCAGCTTCTAATGTGCATTTGTTGAACTTAATCAATTGCAAAACTTAGAAGTTGGTGGAAGGGAGATAACACTCTTTTGATGTGTTTACAGCCAATTTTGGTAGACAGGTGAAAACAGTTGATCTTTAAGTCACCCTTATGTCCCCTCAACAACCTAAGTTTGAGAGAGGTTGACTAATTACTATGGAGTGTGCACTCAAATTGTTGACACAATTTACCAATGTCGTACCTACCCCTTTTCATGAATAATTTAATATTATTAATATTTAGGAATTGAATATTATTTTTCCCTTGACTCATTCCTACACTTGACTCTACTCCCCACACTTATCAATCTTAGAATGCCTTAAATCAGAATTTGAATGGTCAAGAACCTACTCAAATAAATATAAAGAAATGTAAAACTGAGCCTTCTTAAGTTTTTTGCCTGATTATTCTTTGCAGCTTTTTATCATCAGTTTTAACACAAAATCTAAAATAATCATGAAAACATTAAAAAATAATATACTTGTATAAGGCTTTATGCATATTTTATCCATTTTTATTTTGTAAACTTCTAATGAGTCATTCAGTATGAATTTTGGCAAACTAGTAGAAAATAGTACAGTTTTTTTTTCCAGATTCTGGTGAAATCAGGTCATATTTTGCCTTGTTGCACATCTGCTCCATGTATGCAACAAGTTTACTGAATTCCTTCTGCATTAGGACTGCTCTAAATGAGAGATTTTAAAGAATTCCTTTCAAGCATGAATATTTAAATAAAGCATTTGTGCTTAATTCCTTCTTACAAAAATTGGCCTTCTAGGTCTATGTTGCAAGTTATTTAAATCTCAAATGAGCTCCATTGGGCTAAACAGTAAGGCAAACTTACTTTATTCAGTCATACTATATCCATGATTGATCCCTAAGGCAATGGAAAAAACTACAAAACAGACAGAAAAGTATGTCTCATACTGTTAAATATTATATAGTGTTAGCAAAACCAAACATCTCATTTGCTATTAAAATTTCAAATATTAAATATTAAAGTTGAAAAAGGAACTTCATTTAGTCTAGTCAGTACTGAGACTTGAATACTTTTAAAAATATACATTACTAATATGACTAATTAATTCTAGCTCCAAAGTATAGTTTTTAATAAAAGCATAAATGCTTTGAATGTCCTTAGACTACTTTTTATCTAAAACCAAAATTGCAGAGCAGTTTTTGTAACCCTGAATGAATTTCACTCTCTAATAAAATTTAAGAAATTCTGTCACATAACAGAAATATAAGACAAAATAGAATAGATGAAATTAATCTTCAATGTTCAGTGATGCTGTCCATTTTCTTATTCTGCTCTCTCTATATGCCACACATAGTGAGATCATCTGGTATTAGTACTTCTTCATCTGATTTATTTCACCTAGTACAGTTACTTTCATTTTGCAAGATTTCTTCTTTTCTTACAGTTGCATAGTATTCTGTTGTATAAATATACTACTTCTTTATTCATTCATTTGTCCTTGGACATTTGGATTGTTTTTATTGCCTGGTTATTGTAAGTGTTACAATGAATATCTGTGTGCTTATAACTTTTTGAATTAACATGTGGTACCTTGTGGGTAGATGTCAAGAAGTGAGATTGTTGCATCATATGGAAGCTCTATTCTTACTCTTAAAAATAATTTATTCACAATATTATATTTTAGGTTTTATAACAGTGTTAAAGTCAAAGGAATTGAATATCACAAAAAAGGAGGAAAATTTTCTTGTGGTTTGTGTTCTATAATGTAATATGTAAAATTTCTTCTAAATCAGCTGACAACTATTTTATTTTACCCAAAGTCCATCCTTTATATAAGGCCTGTACTAGTAATTGGTAAAAAAGAAAAAAACAGCTTAGTTATCATGAGGTGTATATTAAAGTGAGGTAAAGGATGAGTGTGTGTGGGAGGGATGAAGCAAATATAAGCAAATTAATGGACAAAATAATTTCACGTATGTGATATCAAGAAAACTATCTCGATGGGGTTATACCTTGGATATGCGTTAGGTGGAGAAAAATAGGTTTGGGGCTGAAAATAACTTTGAGTAGGTAGAATTTCAGCTGAGCCTTAAATAGTAAGCCAGTCATTTGAAACCCTGACCTAAGAGAAGGATGTTTCAGTTAGAGAGATTACAATGAGGTTAACTTGACATTAGCATTAAGGTATTAAGGAAAATTAGCACTACCTCATTTTCTTTATTAGCATGTTGAAGGACTTGCAATAGGCCTAACAGAGCATAGAGGGTAAGGAGTAGAAGGTAATGGTAATGGTAGTGGTAGTGGTGATCTTGTCTCTTATACTTTGTATATTTGCATGATTGTTTTAAATATAAATATTCTTTTTTTTTTTTTTTGCTTTTTGGGTCACACCCGGCTATGCACAGGGGTTACTCCTGGCTTTGCACTCAGGAATTACTCCTGGCGGTGCTCAGGGGACCATATGGGATCCTGGGATTAGAACTCAGGTCGGCCACCTGCAAGGCAAACGCCCTACCCGCTATGCTATTGCTCCAGCCCCTATTCTTGTTTTTCATTTAAACAAGTAATTTATTTTATGGTATATAGGAATTTAAATGAGAATATGCTTACCTACTGAAAAAATGCATTCTGATTATTTCTATTACTTTCAATTTTACATATCTGCCTATTTTCATCAATATAATTTGCTCTACATAACTTAGCCTCTATTTTGCAATTTAAGTTATAATGGCATGTAGGATAACATGGGGTTTGTCCTTTTAGCCTTGCCACAGGGAACTTAGTTTACCTTAGAGCAATGGCCTTTCTGTATGGACACAGGAAGACAGTTACTAATATGCTCTGTAACTTGGGAGCTGATTGGCTCCAATAATATTTACTCCCGAGCATCTACTTTCTCAACTCAGTTGCCCTTGGTTCCTAACACCACAACAGCAGGGTCTCTACGATGGACCCAGGGCAAGTTGTGAGCTACCCTGGCATCAAAATGGGCCAGGCCAAAGCGCCACAGTACTCAACTATAAGTTGAGAGCATGGTCATAGACTAATGCTGTCATGATCCAAAAGTAACGATGAGACTAGGACCCTGCTGGAGTTAGGAAGACTAACCTGACCTGAGGACTGTGGTCTGGAATATATAGTGAGATGACCTCAGGAAGAACCAAACTTTAAGTTTGATATATCTCTTACTGTGCTTATACAGAATGACATTGCTAGAAATATTAGAAGTAAATTTACTATAACTATTTAAGCGGGTTACTAGCTGAGGAAGGAAGAAAGGGACACACCCTGACACATCCTTGTTTGTACCCCACCCTTAGTGGATCTCCTAGTAATCTTATCAAAATCCTTAGATAAGATTTTGTTAATCTCCTGGAGAAATGGTCTTACCCTTCTCTATTGATTTGTTAATACTCAACCCACCTTTGTGTCACCGCTCTGTGTGATTTGCTATATGAACTGAGACTGAGGAGAAGACGAGGACACTGATGGGAGACAGAAGAAGATGACACAAAAGAAGACACAGAAGACACAAGGGAAGACACAGAAGCGAAGGAGACAACACAGACAGAAGAGGACACAGAAGCAGAGACAGAGAGAGGTCGGAAGAGACTACAGAGACAGAGAGACAGACAGAAGAGAGCACAGTGGCACACACAGAAGCAGAGCACAAGGAGGAGCCATCCCGATCCAGCCAATACACAGTGGCTCAAGAATACTGAACGTGAGCAATGTGTGTGAACGCGAGCAATGTGTTCGAGAGAGCTGCCCCGAGTGCCCTCGGATAACAGAACGACACGACACATCATGGCGTCTCCCCCTCCCGCACACGCTGCCTTTGTGATTTTTTACAGTGGTATAACTAGATAACCATGGATACAGCCAAAACTATAAATAAAATCCTGTGGTCATCTTACTTACATAATTCTGGACATAGTAGTGTATATTAGCTAATCATATTGATCTATTATGAAAATGAGCATTATGACATAAATTTCCAAGTAATTTAAAGACAATATACTGATGCACTATAATAAGCATTTAATAATTCATTCTTTTTTTTTTTTTTTTTTTGCTTTTCGGGTCACACCTGGCAATACACAGGGATTACTCCTGGCTCTGCACTTAGGAATTACCCCTGGTGGTGCTCAGGGGACCATATGGGATGCTGGGAATCAAACCCAGGTTGGCCACATGCAAGGCAAATGCCCTACCTGTTGTGCTGTTGTGCTATTGTTCCAGCCCCCTAATTCAATCTTGTTATCTTGAATATTTAGATTGTTTTCTACTTATCAGTCTACATATACAAATATTATACTAGTATAAAGTTATGCATCTTTATTATCCCTAGTTATTTTCAGAAAACTTTTAAAAAATTGAAGTTCTTTTTGATTTACACAAATTGATCTTCCAGTGTATACACTAGTATAATAAACTGTTGCAGTGTAACTTTTTCCTTTATAAAAATTACCTGGAAAAAAATGATAGACTTTCTTTTGTTCTGTAGGCACATTATGAATCAGGAAATGTGCTGTTTTGATTTTTAGAAAATAAAATCCAAGACAAAAGCTTGTGTGAAAAAAAAAAAAAGAAATGAAGGGTTATGCTCCAGTGGAAAACTCATGGCTCAGACTTGATCTATTATGCTTCCTTCTTCCTGTTTGACTGATATGTTACTGGAATTATTACATGGTTGTATTATGAGGGGAAAGAGTGAGGACACTTTGGCTTGTAGGATAAATGGAATAACAGGAGAATGAGTTTTGGAACTGGTCTAGGGAGACAGAATGAATGTGCTGTGCCAGCCCTTTTCCCCTCCCCCCCGCCCCACACACACAATAAACAGTATCCACAGGTTTCCAAGTCTGAATCCCCTAAATTTATGAATACCATACGTTTCAAATGTCATTGAATTAAAATTTTTGAGGTAGAGAGATTATACTGGTTTATCAGGGTGAAACTAATACAAAAATTGATGTTTTCAAGAAAAGAGGGAGGCAGAAGGATTAGTCTAAGAAGACGTGGCCACACAAGTAGAGGTCAGAGTGATAAAATTGATGGCTAGAAAGAAGCAGTTTCTAGGAGGGTGCTGATTTTCCTTAGAGTTTTTCAGACCTACTGAAACCTAGATTTTCGTCAGATCAATCCAATTTGGACTTCTCTTCAGAACTTCAAGTGACCTTATTGGACCAGAGATAGTGCAAAGGCCTGAGCACAGCTTTGAGGCATGAGTCCAGGTTCAATTCCTGACACTACTTGATCCCCTGAGCACCTCTGGGAGTGGTCCGGAGCACAGAGCCAGAAGTGGATCCTAAAATTGTCAGGTTTGGTCTCTTGCATAATCCTACAGAAAGATAATAGTTTTATTTTATGCCACCAAGTTTGAGTTAATTCATTTTGGCAACATTAAGAAAATAAGACAGGTGTTAAATTTAATTGTGTGAGGTAGAAAGTTATGTGATTTGAAAAAATGTGAATATTATGTGAATTGAAAAATGATTTGGAGGTGTAGTGGAGAGGCAATGATGGGAGAATGTAAATGTGGGTGGAATTGCAGGGAGAGGAGTGAGTAAAGTAAGGTTGAGTCCAAGATGGGAACACACAGCATTGTCCTTTTTTTCTCAGCACTACCTAATATACCATAATAGCACAGATGGAAATTAAGTGTATAATTTGTTTAATTATTTTTAGCTTAAATATTTTCATCGACTCATTATTTTACAATATATTGAATTTCAGGGGTCTAGCTTCAAACACCTATAGACCTATACATATGTGGTTATTATCCCTTCTACCACCAAAGTTCTATACCATCCTATCAGCTTATTAGCAAGGATGTGAAAAAAAGAAGCTGTGACTCAAATTGGTGGAAAATTAATGGAGATACCTTAAAAAATAATAGCATATATTTCAGCTTGCCACTTCTAGGCATGTATTTATGGAGGTATGAAAATACTGAAATCAGAGTTAAATAAATTGGGAGAAGAAACTGATACAGAGACAACTCAATCAGGAGGAAAGCTTAGCAGACTAATTTCTTTCTTTCTTTCTTTCTTTCTTTCTTTCTTTCTTTCTTTCTTTCTTTCTTTCTTTCTTTCTTTCTTTCTTTCTTTCTTTCTTTCTTTCTTTCTCTCTCTCTTTCTTTCTTTCTTTCTTTCTCTCTCTTTCTCTTTCCTTCCTTCCTTCCTTCCTTTCTTCCTTTCTCTCTCTCTCTTCCTTCCTTCCTTCCTTCCTTCCTTCCTTCCTTCCTTCCTTCCTTCCTTCCCTTCCTTCCTCCTTCCTTCCTTCCTTCCTTCCTTCCTTCCTTCCTTCCTTCCTTCCTTCCTTCCTTCCTTCCTTCCTTCCTTCCTTCCTTCCTTCCTTCCTTTCTCTCTCTTTCTCTCTCTCTTTCTTCTCTTTCTTTCTTTCTTTCTTTCTTTCTTTCTTTCTTTCTTTCTTTCTTTCTTTCTTTCTTTCTTTCTTTCTTTCTTTCTTTCTTTCTTTCTTTCTTTCTTTCTTTCTTTCTCTCTCTTCTTCTCTTTCTCTCTCTTCTTTCTTTCTTTCTTTCTTTCTTTCTTTCTTTCTTTCTTTCTTTCTTTCTTTCTTTCTTTCTTTCTTTCTTTCTTTCTTTCTTTCTTTCTTTCTTTCTTTCTTTCTTTCTTTCTTTCTTTCTCTTTTTGGGTTACACCCACCAATGCACAGAGTTACTCCTGGCTCTGCATTCAGGAACCACTCCTGGCGGTGCTTGGGGAACTATATGGGATGCTGGGAATTGAACCCAGGTCGTCCACATGCAAGGCAAATGCCCTACCCGCTGTACTATTGCTCCAGCCCTCTTAACCGACCAATTTCTTATATCTGTAAAATCAAAATAAAGCAAGGTATTAGACATTCCCAGTGTCAACAAACTCGAGATTCTATAAATAGAACTGTGATCTGAAGATGCTAAGGGGGTGCAGGTGGAGGAGGAACCTTGGGATAAGTATGGAGAAACTTTGCATTCTAATGGTGGGCATGACAGCACTACAAGTATAAAACAATAATATTGATATATAATTTAAAAAAGAAATTAAAAAAATTATTACTTTCATCATTTATATATAGTCAGTACAACTATTGTTCTTTTGAACTTCTACTAACAGTAATTATAAGCAGATGGTGGTTTTTGTTTAAATCCATAATGCTATACATAAATATACTGGTAATGCACTCACATGTGATACTTGACAGATAATCTGGATAAAACCACCAAGAATCCATTCACCCATCCATGCCTACACTCAGCCATCTACCCATTCATCTAATCAGCCAGAAAATCACCCATCCATACAGATCAGTTCTAAGGTTAACAGCATAAGTAGTGGATTCAGGGTTCAAGTCTCAGCTTTGACAGTTACTATTTGATGTTGGGCTGGACTTTTAAAAGTCAGATTCTTGACTTGTACAAAAGGAATCCTTATAGGTTGCTATGAAGATTAGTAGAAATCTATTAAATAATTCCTGTAACATAGTCATTGATAAATATATAATTTATTTGTTTTAGTTTATTTATCTACTTTTTAGTTTTGGTGTCATACCCGGTGATTCTCCAAGGTCACTCCTGGCTCTGCACTCAGGAACCACTCCTGGCAATGCTCAGGGGACCAGATGGAGTGCCAAGGATCAAATCCAGGTCAGGCGCCTGCAAGGCAAGTGCCTCACTCACTGTACTATATCTCCAGTCCTGTTTGTATTAGTTTAATAAGATTAATTCTTATAATAGAAAGAAGCAGAGAACAAGTAGCCTGGTACTGTGTATCTGCTTGATTGTCGACAGACTTTTCAACTCTGATTAGGGAAGGGGATGTTATAAATTAGCAATTCTCAGTCTTTAATGTGTGCATTAATTGCCCAAAGGTATTTGGAAAATGCAAATTCTGGTGCAGTTGGTCCAGGATGGAAAATGAGATTTTGCATTTCTAACAAGCTTCCAGTTCGTTATTCTTGTACCAGCCCTTGTGTAGTGAGGAACTGGACAATCTCTAAGTTCTGGCTAGTTAAATATTTCTGCTTTTGGTAATTATCCTCCTAATTTCCCAGACTCTATAAATTTCCCATGCCTTTTTTCAATATCTTTCTATGCTTTAATTTGATCATTGTTTTAAATAGATTCTACTTACTCTTTTACAATATTTCTTCAGTGTTCACTGGACCTAAATTATGATAGAGTAGTTTAGAAAATTGGTGCAACAGCTCCATTATGTACAAATTTGAAATCATTAAGAAAAAGGTTAATGTGGCAAAATTTGTATAATTTAATATAATGAATATAAATATATATATCATGTGTAATTAAGCCTGGAGGGAAGCCCATTATACCCCACCATTCATCCTTCTATGTTGAGGGAAAAGGTATAAAGGAAAAGCTCCAAATGAAATGAGTTTGGATGGTAGAATATGGTTCTCTCGAGAAATGAAATTTCTTTCTTTTCTTATGGTTTTTAAATGAATATATGTCATTTGGAAAATACAAACATTATTTTCAAAACATTATCAGACTGGAATCCTTCCAGTTCAAAAGTATTTCTGGAGCCCTTAGGGACTGCTGACCTCCTTTCTCTCATAACTTTATAGATTCCTCTCTTCATTCTTTATCTTCAGCCTTCACTGACAGAAGAGGTCCTACTTGCCAAGAAGATTTTTCATTTCATCTCTCCTGTGATGAAATTTCCTTTTCCAGGTCCTGCTTGGAGGAAGAGATTAAGCCCCTTTTTCAACTACAGCATAGTACACAATGCCATTCCCATGTATCCAAGTCCCCTTTGTAATAGGGAGCAGAGGTCTAGGGCCAGAGCCTAGATGACAGAATCATCCAGAATCCTTTTCCAGTCATTTGAGGTCCTCTGCACAGAAAAGGACAGAAAGGGTAGGGAAGGACAAAGTCAGATGTTGCCCAGCTGCAGCTTTTGCCAGAAGTGATTTGGGATGCAACCTCACAGCTGCGAAGCAAGCCAAGCAGCCAGCCACGTCCACAGCCGCTTAATCTCCAAGGAGAAATAAAGTCACAAAGCCAGATGTTACTTCTACAAAAAAAATTTTGCTGTGTGGAACTTGGCCTCTGAAAGGTACATCTGTACAGCTATCTTCTACTTGGTCATAGATGCTGAAAACTCTGCTAGGAAGGTCTGGAAAAAACCAAGAAAGTTAATTTGACTGTGAAAAGCAAGTCATGAAATATGTTTTTGTCAAAGCTTTTATTTTGAAGTTTCCCAGATTTCTTAGTTTGAATCAGACTGAAATGTCCTTTCTGGAAGGAAGAAAGTGTTCTTCAGCTGCTAATGCACATTCAGCTTGATTATACTTTTTATGTCCTATAGAATTTGAGGAGGCTAGAGTCTGTCTTAGACAGAGAAAGAAAATGCTTCTCTTGCCCTTGATTCTAGACCTTTTCACAGCAAACCTTCCCTTATTATAAAGCCACTCTACTTCCCAGGTGCACTAGTTTAATTAAATGGGTTATTTACTGAGCCAGGCTTCCAGGCTGAGACTGGACGCTAGAATCTAACTTCAGTTTCATATACTTGACTGTCTCCTGGGCTAGAGCGATAGCACAGCGCATAGAGTGTTAGCCTTGCAGGTGGCTTACCCACGTTCGATTCCTCCACCCCTCTTGGAGAGCCCGGCAAGCTACCGAGAGTATCTCGCCCGCAGAGCAGAGCCTGGCAAGCTACCCGTGGCATATTTGATATGCCAAAAAACAGTAACAACAAGTCTCACAATGGAGACATTACTGGTGCCTGCTCGAGCAAATTGATGAGCAACAGGCTGACAGTGACAGTGACTATTTCCTATATAGTTGTATATTCACTTGAAAGAAACATTTAAAATAAAATAGCACAAATATTTTGTCTACTTGTCATGTCCTATATCCATGTAGATGGGATGACTTTTCCTCTTTACCCTAAAGTGATGTATGGGCTTAATGCTCTACTTGACCCATTTTTTGACGTTTAAAGTGAGACACAGGCCTCTCTGTGACTAGGTTAGCAGCAATAAGCCTTACAGATGGTTCCATCTTGACTGCAAACCGAAGGGTTTGTATCTTATAAGAGCACCAAATCTGGCCCTGGACTTAGTCTCATCCTGATCAGAGCCACTTTTGCCCAAAGATTCTGGCTCCCCACTAATACTTCATATATGGATTATTGTCTATTTCCTGCGTCATGTCAGATATCCTAGTCCCTTTTGAGGACCTGTTGTGTTAATCTGGTGAACACATGTCTGGGATACTAGTCGTTCTGTTACTTCCCAGCCTGCTGCTGCTACAATTTCCCTTTTCTTGCTGAATTTCAGAAAGTGACTTACTTCAGGGCAGATATTATTGTCCACTTGCTTGTCTGAAGTTGCATAGTTATAATGGAATTATACTAAAGGGATTGCTTCTTCATGAATGCTTTGGGAGAGGAGAGCAAGAAAAAGTATTCAAACTTTTGATGGCCATTAGTTAATACTATGTTTATCTTTCCTAATTACCAGAATCTGGTGGTGGTGGTGGTGGGGGAGTAGAAAAGAAGATACACAGGGAAAAACTTTCCCCATTTTTTTGCTCTACCTGTCCCAGTCCTGAGCTAGTAACTCATATAGCTCTAGTTTTTGATGTAATATAGTTCGATATCATGTGGTTGACAGAATCCTGGGTTAAGACAATGGCTTTTTCAGTATGGCAAAAACCCAAACAAGTAAGAAACAGAAAGTGGGCTGAAAAACTGAGCAATAAGTTAGTATTATTATGTAAAACAAGGACCCAAAACAGGCTAGTCTCAGAAATGAGTTGGGAAGAGCAGGAAAAGGATCATAGCACAGGATCATAGGTAAGTCAACTGTCTGTTAGTCCTCAAGTCATTAACATTCAAGTTGAAATACCGTGTCTACTCAGATCCTCTCATATAAACCTTTCTGGGACAGGGTGGAGCCCTTTATTTTCCTTTGTCCACTGAATACATATAGCTTCTTGGAAAGAGCTTAATATGATATTATTGGTCTGGCAGGTCTCTAAGTGGGAGTTGGAGATTTTAGTGAGGTATTCTGAAGCATTAGGAGTCTCCAGAAAGTCTCCAGCTTCCATTTAGAATTAATTCACCAAATGGAAGGCAATGATACAAAATGACTGGAGCATGACTGGTGTCAGCCAGAACTGGGTTCTTTCTAGTTATGGGTCAATTACTTACGAACTGTCTGTGCTTGAGCATTTAACCCAAGTCTCACCTTCTTATCTGTGACTGGGTACCATGAGAAGTACTTATGTTAGAGGGTATTTGAGGATTGCATGGATCTCACACTGTATTGCAACATGACATTACAAGCTCCAAATAGAATGTCCAGAAAGGGTATTTATAAATAGTCACTATTTTTCCACAGAATCAAATGATATTTATCTCAGTGGAGCTTCTGTTATTTATGAATTTTTTGACATATGAAGCATGAAATGCAGACACACAGATATATATACATATACATATATATACATATATATATATTCTAGTTTGCAGAATCACATTTAACATATGCGCGAATACACATACAGGATTGTACAACAGTAATGTGCTAATCGTACAATTCTGGTGCTCTCCTGGGTGGTCTGGAAGGAACCCAAGTTTAAAATTGTGTGAGAAACTTAAAGATACTTAATCTCTGTTTATGACTTTTTATCACAGAATGTTTAGCTTTATTCAAAGACAAATTGAAGCTTTGGCTAATGACTTTCTTAGTTTCTCATATGATGTCTCAACTCTCTGAGCTTTCAGATCCCTATTCTGTTTCTTTCTGCTGGTAGATATCAGAGAGGATATGCTATTGTAATAGCATAAGAAACAAACAGTCTTGGGCCAAGCTTGTGTTGTATTTTCACTGCAGAAAAAATCATAATGTGAGTGATTAGCACTGCCTCACATTTTGAAGCCATAAGCCATAGACAGAACATGGGGAGGGTGATGTTTCTCTCTGTGGAGTTGGATGCCCTGTCATTGAAATAATGTTTTGGGAATATCTCTTCTTGAGATCTTCTCTCTTTCTCTGATTCTATGTGTGCAGGAAGTTTTCAGGTAGCTTGGGGGTATGCCTACTTAAAGGTTAAAATAATCTAGATGATTAAATATATTTGATCTCACAATTTGAAATTATCAAAGTTAATTGTTATCTTTAGTTCATTTGGCATCTTTCAAGATCTGAAAGATCAGAAAAACATTGAATCAGGAGATAAAAGAAATCAGAGTAGGGGATCAGAACTGAAAAAAATGTTATGACTAGAAAGGGACAAGTCTGGTTAAAAATGAAGAACAAGTGTTGTGAAGATGACTCAGATCTGGAGTGCATGCTTTGAATGGGTTTAGCACCCAGCAACTCGTGGTCTTCTGATACTGCTGAGAGGCAGAAGAAAAACAAATCCCCCAGAGGCACCCCAGTACCCCATCAGATGTGTTTATATATTGAGATTTTGGGGGGAGGATCACACCCAGCAATGCACAGGGGTTACTCCTGGCTGTAAACTCAGGAATTACTCCTGGCAGTGCTCAGGGGACCATATGGGATGCTGGAAATCAAACCCAGGTTGACCGCGTGCAAGGCAAATGCCCTACTCGCTGTGCTATTACTCCAGCCCTGAGATTTCTTTTTTAATTTTAATATTTCTTATCTATCATTGTCTATTCACTACTTCCAAATTAATGTAATATAAAGTTTAATATGACAAGAATTGGAATATTTTAAGAAATAAGATAAATAAATGTAAAACAAAGATGATTTTTCTTATTTTTTTAATTTTAACTTTTTATTTATTGAATCACTGTGAGAACAGTTACAAAGCTTTCAAGTTTAAGTCTTGGTCATATATGATCTAACACCCATCCCTTCACCAGTGCACATTTTCCACCACCAAGAACCCCAGTATACTCCCATCCCACCCCCCCTTTTGTGTGTCAGACGATTTCTATTTTACTCTCTCTCTACTTTGATTACATTCAATATTTTGACAAGAGACCCACCATTATTATTTGGAATTTTCCCCAACAATTAGACCTGCCGAAAAGGCATCATTAGATAATTTTTTTCTATTGTTATTTATGAAGAGCATACATATATCGCAGCTGTGTGATTTTGGATTTCTGATATTTTAGTAATAAGTCTGGAGTAGTTCGTGGGCGGCAACTCAGGGCCTCGTTGGGGCAGGGAGAAGGGCCAGTTCCACCCCTCATCCTGTGAGGTCCCATGTGTCTCGCCACTGCAGTCTCATACCTGGCTGTCCAATAGGCTCTAAAAGATGGCGGCCACCGTGCCGCCAGGTGGGGAGGGGGGAAGGCAGAAGGGACAAACACCTTTCCCCACCCAGGGTGGCACGGCACCATAGTTTAATGCACAGTTCAGATGCATTTCTGCCAAAAACCGCTGGGTTCCGAGATTTGGGATCATAGCCATTCAGGCGCCCGATTTTTCTTATTTTTTTCTCTATGTCATCTCTGATCAGTTGTGGAAAGCAGGAGAAAATGTTTTCCAGTAAATATCTTACATATAGATGAGGGATGAGGAAATAAGGTGTACAACTATATTTGTAGAGAATTAGTAGTCTGTGTTTAAGGTCTTTTTGCAGAAGTGATTAATGCATTAAGAATAGGAGACATGGAATCTCAAGCCGGAGCCGATACCAGCGCAAGACCTTTGGTTCCAGAAACTGCTTGCAGACACTCTACTAGACTATCAACTAAGCCAGAGCCCCACGCCGGCTGATGACGGGAAATAACCATCCTCTTCGGTTTTTTTTTCCCTTTGTCAGACAGCGTGGCGATTACTAAACAGGCGTGAACTCGGTGGCGCGGGGCAAAGAAAAGTTATGTAACAAACAGCGGGACTTAATATCTCTATATTCTTAGCAATGGAGAACTATCAAATGCTTCCTTGGCAATAGGACTATCTTTTTCTTTTTTGGGGGAAACCCCAGCAACGGTAGTGAGTTGTGTGTTGAAACATGGAATGTAATCGAGATAAAGTGTAACCGAAGTGAAACTTATCACGTACAAGGGTGGGGACTGGGGAGGTGGCGGCAGATATACTGGGGGGGGTTGGTGATGGAAGATGGGCACTGGTGAAGGGAAGGGTGTTTGAGTATTGTATAACTGACATAATCCTGAGAACTATGTAACCCTCCACTTGGTGATTCAATAAAAAAAATTAAAAAAAAAAGAATAGGAGACATGTGTTTTCAGTGGCAAATATTAGAAGGAACAAAGACCACTATGCTGTGATTTGAAAAGTTTGAAAGAGCAAGGATATTACAAAACACATTTAATGGAACTAATGTCTTTGATTTACTTTAATAAAAAGTGTTGTTTAAGGGCTGGAGAAATAGTACAGCAGGTAGGGTGCTGGTCTTGGATGTGGCACACCTGGGTTCAATCCCCAGTGCTCTATATTCTTCTGAGCCTGCCAAGAGGTGATCACTGAGTGCAGAGACACAAATAAGTCTGGAGCTGAGTGTAGCACAAAAACAACTGAGTGTAGCACAAAAACAGCAATAAAAAGTTGTTGATTGGAGGATCATATGTATATTTTTAATACTTTTACTTGAGTTAGTCAAAGATAATGAGAAATTTACAATGATTTCCCAAGACAAAACTTAAGGTGGGTTTATGTTATCTAGTTGTGGCTCTCAAATTTCATCCTTAGAATTTAATTACTTTAATAAATCATTTTCCTTCTCTAAAATTCTCAGTAAAAATGAAAATATTTTGGAAGGTATGGCTGGAGTTCTTTTTATTGTTTGGGACAGAGGTAGTATCTGAAGGAAATTTCAGTAACTAGAGGATGCTCTCTATTTCACCAATGTATCTATAGCTGTGTTCCACAGAGTTCTGTAAGAACACTAAAAGCTGAGTGGCAAAACAATGAGTCCTTAATTCAAATTCTGAGATTTATCTTGATCAAAAGGGCAGAGCACTCATTTTTGGAAAGTGGGGATGCATAGATTCTCGGGATAAGAATAGTGGCTCAAGTACATGGAAAACTTGCCATCAGCATTCAGAGATTTCTTATTGTTCATAGTTGAATCCAACTTACTGCTTTGCGAAGTCATTAAGTGAATCTGGGGAACTGAAAATTCAGTTCACTTTATATTCAATTCACACCCAGGGGTCACTGTGTATCTTTCTCCACCTAGTGGCCAATGACTCCCAAAGCTAAAAAGACACTTGGCTTATTAGGGCAATGAGACAAGAGGAGTTTCTTGTTTTGTGATGCTGGGATATAAAATCCTAGAATAAAGAAGATATCTAAAAATATGTTTGAAAAAGTCAGTGGGCACACTAATAATTAGGTTGCCTTGCACAGCTCCCATTGTTCAGATGACATACTTAGCATTCCAGTGGAGAAAGTATACTCAGAATGCTTGCTAATTAAGAAATGTACATAAATGGAATGAAATTGGCCAATTTTATAATGTTACAATTTTATACCATAAATACCACTTATTAAAGATATAAAAATAAAAAGAAGAGATTTAAAGCATCTTTAATTATTAGTTTATATGAATTTTGAATAATCAATTTCAGTTATCTTCTGGGTATACAATAGGTGCTCAATTAAAATCTTTTGTATTCAATTGAATTTGATAGTTACCCTGCACTTTTAAAAAATTATGTTCAAGTATCTTGGGCTCGAGCGATAGCACAGCGGGTAGGGCGTTTGCCTTGCACGCGGCCGACCCGGGTTCGAATCCCAGCATCCCGTATGGTCCCCTGAGCACCGCCAGGAGTAATTCCTGAGTGTAGAACCAGGAGTAACCCCTGTGCATCGCCGGGTGTGACCCAAAAAGCAAAAAAAAAATTATGTTCAAGTACCAATCTTTTCATCAGTGTCCCTGCGCCTAAATTATTTTTAAATAAAATTTTTTTTAGAGGGGTCACAGTCAGTGAAGCTGGAGGTCTTCCAGAGTCATCCCTCAGTGCTTGGGGACCAAGAGAACTCCATATATTCAGGAAGCTACATCTTGATTTTTATTTATTTATTTATTTTTGCAGGGTACACACCTGCACCTGGTGATGCACTCAGGAATCATTCAATGTTCAGAGTATCATGTGGGATGCTAGGGATCAAACTGAGGTCAGCCACATGCAAGGTAAGTGCCCTACCCACTCTACTATTGCTCTAAACCCTTAATTTATTCTTTATTATAATATTGTGACTTATCAAGTTGTTCACAATAAAGTTGTTTCAGGCATTAAATGTTTCAACACAAGTCCCACCACCAGTGTAGCCTTCCTTCCATTAATGTCTTTATTTCCCACCCACCCCTTACCAGGCATAAACTTCATATTGTTTACTTTATATTGTTTATTATAACACAAGACAACTAAAATTTTCAATACTTAGATCAATTAAAGTCAATTTGTGGTGATTGTTCTATCTCATGATGGTGTTACTGAAGTTATTGTCTGAGGATTTCCTGGGCTGGCCAAGGTTGGTTGTGGAACTGGGCTATTTCTGTGTTGGAGGGTGTTGGGTGTGGCTGAGAGCTATTGTGCCTTCACATGGAAAAGAGGCGTCTTGATTTTTAAATTGCTCTTATTGTTTCTTTGTTTCCCAGCTAAAGTCATAGTCCACTGAAAAGGAACGATGCTTTGAAAATATGCATGTAATGAACCAGTTTTAGTTGTTTTCATGTTGTTCTCTGCAGTATTTGACACTGTTGAAGACTTCCTGCTTCTGGAAACTTTTGTCTTCTCTCTGCTCTGGTTTCCATGACACTGTCCTCTTCTTCTTGCCTCCTAATTCCCTAGCAGGATTTTTTTTTTTCTTTCCAGAATCATTTTCCTGTCCTGTGTAGTCTTATCTACTACTATGGCCTATGATCCTACATCTTTTTTTTTTCTTTTTAGATCACACCTGGCATTGCACAGGGTTCACTCCTGGCTCTGCACTCAGGAATTACCCCTGGTGGTGCTCAAGGGACCATATGGGATGCTGGAAATTGAATCATTCCAGCTCCAATGATCCTACGTCTTGTCTGCTCCTTTGCTCCATTCTGCTGAGCTATAGTCCTGGCCCTCTTGCCCAAATTTGAACAGTAATGCAGATACTGGTGTTTTTTCGGTCTTCATCTCTAAATTTTACTATTCTTTCCTGAGTTCCAGACTAAAATTCATGTCTGTCTGTGAGATGTCTCCACTGCACTATCCTGCAGGGACTCAGAACCCTGTGAAATCCTCAGAGAACTCATTATCTCTTGTCCTACTGCTATGTGCTATCTGGCCGGCATTTCCTATTTGGGTATTATCATTATAATTCAGTCTCCAGGTCCCAAAGAGCTGAAAGTGTTTGACTTCCTCCGATACCACAATGTTGATTCTGGTAACAAAATCAATGATATTATAACTAAAATATTAATCCCCTTCCATTTTCTATACCTTGGACTCAGATTTTTGTACATGGCAGTAGATAATTTTAGAACCCATACCATTTTCCCTGTATGAACTTGATTTTACTGCAGCTATAACAAAAAGTTCTGTGCTGGTTGCCATTATCCTATGTCATGGAGCTGCATCTGCACTGCTGTCTCGTGGCTTCCTCTAAAGCTGGGAAGACTATTCAGTCAGTGAACACTGTCAGGTTGGAGACGCAAGCAGAAACTCCCAGGAGTGGGGTCAACACATGAGAGGATGGAAAGTAATTCCGACTTTCTTTTTGGAGATCCACATTTTATTTATACTATTTTGGTTTGTTGGACTGGAGCAATAGCACAGCGGGTAGGGCGTTTGCCTTGCATGCGGTCGACTCGGGTTTGATTCCTCTATCCCTTTTGGAGAGCCTGGCAAGCTACTGAGAGTATCCCGCCCGTACGGCAGAGCCTGGCAAGCTACCCGTGGCATATTCGATATGCCAAAAACAATAACAACAAATCTCATAATGGAGATGTATGGTGCTCGCTAGAGCAAATTGATGAACAATGGGATGACAGTGCTATTTTGGTTTGTTAGGGAGCAAGCTTAGGCCTTGCTCCTGGCTCTGTGCTTTGTGCTTAGGGATCACTCACCACAGAGAGGGGAATCTATGTAGTGCTGGTGAGTGGACTGGGGTCTGCTGCACGCAGGGAAAGCTCAGTCAGCCCTGTACTATTTCTCTGGCTGATGTTGACAGACAAGCAGAGAGGAAAGGCCCCCTCCCCAGGCTATGGCAGTTAATTTCTTGGGAAGTAATAGCTCTGAAGTTGCAAAGGCCAGCCTTACAGAAAATAGGAACGAAGGCCTGATAAGCCCACGCCTGGCGCCAGGAACAGACCCAGAGAAGCTCCTGCAGTAACAAAAAGGCCAGGAAGGGAATTTCAAAAAAGACCATCACCACTCCCAACCCCACTTTACAACCTCCTTAGCAACGGACTTTGACCTAGGTAGAAGCCCCATGTGGGGGCAGGCTGGAGAAACCCTAAAAAGGCCACCTTTTTTTTTTTTCTTTTTTTTTTTTTTTTTTGCTTTTTGGGTCACACCTGGCAATGCACAGGGGTTACTCCTGGCTCTGCACTCAGGAATTACCCCTGGCCATGCTCAGGGGATAATATGGGATGCTGGGATTTGAACCCGGGTCAGCCGCGTGCAAGGCAAACGCCCTACCCACTGTGCTATCTCTCCAGCCCCAAAAAGGCCACCTTTAACAAAGGAAGAGTGTGCACATTCTGCCCCAGCTCATGTGGCTTCTGAGTACAGGTGTTGCCCCCATCTCCCCTCTTGAGATATGTGCTTTTTTTTTTAACTGTATTGAACCGGCATGAGATACGGTCACAAGCTTTCATGTTTGAATTACAAACATACAATGATCAAACACCCATCCCTCCACCAGTCCACATTCCCCATCGCCAATATCCCCAGTATACCCTCTCTTTCCCACCCTTCCGCTCCCTCCATGGCAGAAAATATTCCCCATACTCTCTCTCTACTTTGGGGAATTATAGTTTGCAATACAGATACTAAGATGTACTTCATGCTTTCCTATCTAATGCTGAAATGTGTGTAGGGGGCTCTCTGAGCCCTTGGAGAAAACTGCATTCTCTCTTGAGTGCGTTACTCTCTCTCACTCACTCTCTCCCCCTCCATACCTTCAAAAACACTCCACACTTTCAAAAACCCTCCAAATAAAATCTGGTTTACTTCACTGCTTGTCTACTCCTGAAATTCTTTTCTGCAAGGAGAGACCAGAACCCTGAAAACCCTGGGTAAGGCCTAGGACTGATTTCTCCTTTCTTGCAAAGAGCAAATGCTCGCTCCAGCCTGCGTCCATGGATCCCGAGAAATTGGGTGGTGGGGATAAACTCCCGTACCTGGCAGACCAAGTGGACTTCAGGGGCTCAGGACTGGTGGGGCTCAGGCCCGTGCTGAGCAGGGACTCATCGCAGACTTTACTAGTTCTAGTCTTTCAAGTGTTCCCCGGATGGCAGAGGTGGAGTGGGTCTCCGTCTTTCTCTCCTCACGACTCATGTGAGCCACCCGTGGGGTCCACTGACATCATGGCTTTCACCTTTATTTAAAAAAATTTTTTTTCACATGAATCACCGTGAAATACAGTTACAGACTTAAACTTTCGTGCTTACATTTCAGTCATAGAATGATCAAGTACCCATCCCTCCACCAGTGTCATTCTCCACGATCAATGATACCAATATCCCTCCCACCTTCTCCACCCCTTCCCCCCCACCTCACCCACCTCTGTGGCAAGGAATTCCCTTTTGCTCTCTCTCCTTTTGGGTGTTGTGGTTTGCAATAGAGATATTGAGTGGCCATAATGTTTGGTCTATAGTCTACTTTCAGCTTGCATCTCCCATCCCACGCGGGCCCTCCAAGCAGCATTTACTTGGTGGACCCTTTTCTATCTGAGCTGCTTTTTCCCCCATCATATGAGGCCGGCTTCCCAGCTGTGGAGCAATCCTCCTGGTACACAACTCTACTATTCTTGGGTGTAAGTCTTGCATTCTATTACTTTATATTCCACAAATGAGTGCAATCTTTCTTTTTTTTTTATGAGATTTTACATTTTATTGAAGCATTGTCACTTTTTATATTTACATTAGTAAATACTAATTATTCATCAGAAATTTTTACATTTTATTGAAGATTGTTACTATTTCAACACATCACTATAACCTCTACTACTCCTGACTTATCTAGTCTATTATGTTATTCTATAATATATATATTTTTTTACAATTGTGAATCTTATTGAGTATTTTTTTCTTTTTTAAAAAATTTATTTATTTTTAATTAGTGAATCACCATGAGGGTACAGTTACAGATTTATACATTTTTGTGCTCATGTTTCCCCCATACAAAGTTTGAGAACCCATCCCTTCACCAGTGCCCATTCTCCATCACTGGTACACTCAACATCCCTCCTACCCTCCCCAATCCCATCTCCCCCCACCCCACCCTGCCACTGTGGCAGGGCATTTCCTTTTGTTCTCTCTCTCATTAGGTGTTGTGGTTCGCAATAGAGTGTTGAGTGGCCACTGTGTTCAGTCTCTAGACCACATTCAGCCCGCATCACCCTTCCCCCGCATGGCCTCCAACCGCATTATATTTGGTGATTCCTTCTCTGAGTTGCCCTCTCCCCAGAATGTGAGGCCAGCTTCCCAGCCATGGAGTCAACCTCCTGGTACTTATTTCTACTATTCCTCTATTCTTGGGTGTTAGTCTCCTACTCTGTTATTCTATATTCCACAGATGAGTGCAATCTTTCTATGCCTGTCTCTCTCTTTCTGAAATGAGTGCAATCTTTCTATTTCAGTCCCTCTTTTTCTAACTCATTTAACTTAATATGATACTCTCCATGTTGATCCACTTATATGCAAATTTTCTGACTTCATTCTTTCTAACAGCTGTATAGTATTCCATAGTGTACATGTGCCAAAGTTTCTTCAACCAGTCGTCTGCTTTCTGACACTCAGGTTTTTTTCCATATTTTGGTTATTGTAAACAATGTAGCAATGAATATACAAGTGCAGATGTCATGTCTACTATACTACTATATCCCATTGTTGTTTTGATCTGCATCTCTCTAATGATTAATGATGAAGAGCATTTTTTTTCATGTGTCTTTTGGCCATTCGAATTTCTTCTTTGAGAAAGTTTCTGTTCATTTCATCGCCTCATTTTCTGAGGGGGTTGGATGTTTTCTTCTTCTAGAGTTCAACCAGTGCCTTGTATATACTTGATATCAGCCCCTTATCAGATGGGTATTGGGTGAGTATCCTTTTCCATTCTGTAGATTGTTTTTGTATTCTGGTCATGGTATCTTTTGAGTTGCAGAAGCTTCTTAGTTTAAGATAGTCCCATTTGTTTGTCTCTGTTTCCACTTGTTTGGTAAGTGGTGTGTCATCTTTGAAGATACCTTTAGCTTCATTGTCATGGAGGGTTTTGCCAACCTTGTCTTCCACATACCTTATGGATTCTGTTCTGATGTTGAGGTCTTTAATCCATTTTGCTCTGAGTTTTGGGTATGGTGTTAGGTAGAGGTCTGAGCCCATTTTTTTTTTTGTCATGTGGCTGTACAGTTTTGCCAGCACCATTTGTTAAAGAGGCTTTTCCTGCTCCACTTCACATTTCTTTCTCATATGTGGAATACAAAGTAACAGAATGGGAGACTAACACCCAAAAGTAGTAGAGATAAGGACCAGGAGGTCTGCTCCATGGCTTGGAAACTGGCCTCACATGCTGGGGGAAAAGACAGCTGAGCTAGAGAAGGGAACACAAAGTAGAGAATGTTGGGAGGACCCATTCGGGTTGAAAGATACGTGCCCAAAGCAGACCATAGACCAAACACGACGGCCACTCAATACCTCTATTGCAAACTGCAACACCCAAAAGGAGACAGAACAAAAGAGAATGCCCTGTCACATAATCAGAATTGGGTAGTGGGGTGTGGGGTGTGGGTAGTGGAAGGGATATTGGGAACATTGGTGGAGGAGAATGGGCACTATTGGTGGGATGGGTAAATGATCATTGTATGACTGAAATGTAAACACGAAAGTTTGTAAGTTTGTAACTGTACCTCACAGTGATTCACTAATAAAAAATTAAAAATAAATAAATACATACAAATAAAAAATAAAAAATAAAATGTACAAATAGAATAATACAATGTTTTCAAGCATTAACGGACTTTAGATTTATTTTTCAATTTGTTGAGATTTTCAGGCATTACTCAATGCACATGACAATCAAAAAATGGGAGAATAGAAAAAAGAGAACAAAGAAAGAGACATACTTATTTATGTATTTATTTATTACTTATTTAGGTTTTTGACAGTGCTCAGGGCTTTCTCTAGGCTCTGTATTTGGGGGGTACTCCTGGCAGTGCTCATGTGCTCATGCAGAGCAGGCATCAAAGCTGGATTTGCCATATGCAAGGCAAGTACCCTACTTCAGCCCCAAAGTAGTGGAGCACTTTCCTCCCCACCCTTTTTTAGTTTTAGTTTTGGCGTTTACGTCACAGTCAGCCTTGCTCAGGGCTTACTACACGTTCTGCGTTCAGGGATCACTCCATCCTTGGCAAGGCTACTATGTGGTGCTAGAGATCCAACAAAGGTAGACTGGGTGCAAGTTAAATGCCTTACCTACTGGACTATCTTATTATCCCCTTAAAAGCACTTTAAAAAAATTTTATTAGTGAATCACCGTGAGGTACAGTTACGGACTTACAAACTTTTGTGCTTGAATTTCTGTCATACAATGATCAAGTGCCCATCCATCCACCAGTGCCCATTTTCCACCATCAATGGTCCCAGCATCCCTCCCACCACTCCCACCCCATCATCCCCCCACCTCACCCCGCCTCTGTATAGCAGGGTATTCCCTTTTGCTCTTTCTCTCCTTTTGGGTGTTGTGGTTTGCAGTAGAGGTATTAAGTGCCCATCATGTTCGGTCTACAGTCGACTTTTACACAGCATCTCCCATCTCCTAGCACCCTTTACTTGGTGGTCTCTTTTCTATCTGAGCTGCCTTTTCCCCCGCTTGTGAAGCCAGTTTCTAAGCTGTGGAGTAATCCTGGTACTTATCTCTACTGTTCTTGGGTGTTAGTCTCCCACTCTGTTACTTTATATTCCACAAATGAATGCAATCTTTCTATGTCTATCCCTCTCTTTCTGACTCATTTCACTTAACATGATACTTTTTACGTTGATCCACCTATATGCAAATTTCATGACTTCATCTTTTAACAGCTGCATAGTATTCCATTGGGTGGATGTACCAAAGTTTCTTTAACCAGTCATCTGTTCTTGGATACTCGGTTTTTTCCAGATTCTGGCTATTGTAAATAGTGTTGCAATGAACATATAAGTGCAGATGTCATTTCTCTATCCTTTAAAAGCACTTTGAAATGTAGATAAAATGTAATCTTTATATTGTATGATAAGAATTTTAGACATATTCCTCATATGATTGTACTGACTTAGGCAAAAGGAGAAATAAACGATAGGAATTGGTCTTACTTTAAAATCAGGACTTCTTAAACTTTTCCACTTATGACTTCTTTTGCCTGAGAGATTTTGCTCAATGTGACCCCAGGTATAAAAGTATATAGAATATATCACTATATCACTGTATCACTGTCATCCCATTGATCATCAGTTTGCTCCATTCCTCCTGGCCCTGAGATTTTAGCAGCCTCTCTTTATTCGTTCTTCCCAGTGGTGCCACATTGGAGGCTCTTTCAGGGTAAGGGGAATGAGACGCATCATTGTTACTGTATTTGGCATATCGAATTCGCCACAGAGAGCTTGCCAGGCTCTGCTGTGCAGTCAGGATGCTCTCGGTACCAAGGTACAGAGAACATCCTGCCTGAGAGCATATAGAATACATATATAAATTAAACATTTACTGATAATAAATATAAAAGAAATTTATTTAAAACTTACTTTTTGGTTTTATTTTGTGGGGGGGCAGAACCTACAGTGCTCAGGAGTTTCATCTGGCTCTGAGCCCAAGGATCACTCCTGGAAAGTCTTGAGGACCATATGGGGTGTTGGATATTGAGCCCAGGTTTGCCATATGCAAGGCAAGTGCTTTACAACATTATTTATTATCACTCTAGCCCAGCCATTTGTTTTTCATAGGCAGCCTTTCAGTAGTTCTTGCACCTAGGTTGGTTTATTCGGTTTTATTTTATTTTTTGCTTTGGGGCCACACTAGTTCTTGGTGCTTTGGGAAATTCCCAGCTTATGCATGCAAAACTTGCACTCCAGCCCTTCGAGCCATCTCCTTGGCCCCAGATATTGATTTATAATGATGTATACCTGAAACATGTATAATATCATAATACTATGTTAGTTCAATAAAATATTTTTAAAATTAGTATAAAATAAAAAAATCTATCTCCAACAACAACAAAAAAAACTATCTCTTTTTTTTGAGAGATTCTCTTTTTTTGAGAGATTCTTGCCAGTTTCACCATGCAGTAAAGTGCTTCAATGTGGTATCTTTATTTTTACCAGTCTTCTGAATATGCAGCCATATATGTTTAAAAATTTTCCCTTTTCCACACATTCCTTTATTAGAGACTCCACATTTACGTTCTCAATTTGATTTCAGACTAGTTTCTACCTTTTCTTATCAAATTACAGTATTCACTCTTGTGCTCTGTACCCCAAGTAGAGTTCAAATTTATTTAAGTAAAGGACTTTGCATCTATATATTTTGTGTCTATCTCAGATCTTAGTAGAATCTGTTGGTTCACAGTTGTTCCACAAATGTGCTCACCAACTAAATTATAGCTTCATGTAACATTGCCTTCTAGTTGCTCTATGTGAAGTTTTTCAAGGTTATGTTTTTCAGGTTATCCATGTTCAACCTAAAATTAACTCCTTCAATAAACAATTTGAAGCACAAAAACAACTTCAAGGACACCATAAAATGCTGCTGCAGGGGCCTAAGTATAGAAGATATTTTCACAGATTTTACCAGTATTTTCCTCTTATTTTTAACTTAAAAAATTTACAATTGCTAAGCGAAATAGAATGCAAGTTAAACTTCAAAATACATAATGTAGAACAGATCTAGAAAATAGTGGACAGCATGTATGTTGCTATTTGTTGTGGAAGAGCTGGGCATATGTATCAGGTGGGGTCATGATGGAGACGATGGTTGTTATTTTGATGTACAGAGCAGCTCTCATTTGTGAAGCACTAATCTCTTGCCAATGCCCTTCTTCTGAGCAGATTAATTTCAGTAGAAAAAATGTGGACACTTTGTAATGAGACTTAATATGTTCTGGAAATGGATACCATAAGTGAATGTTTTTCTTCCTATATTTCCCAATAGAACTTCAAATGGAGAGACAAAAATAAATGTTAGGAATAGCTAGAAAATGGTCCTGGAAATTAAAAATGATCTTAGGTCTTTGAATTAAATTTCTGTTAACAGAAGCCCATTCCTTATTCTCTTCACACAGAAGCTGCCTCTTTTATCACAGATTAGTGTTCCTTCCTTGTTCACACAAAAGATTAAAGAGGACATAGTAAATGAGATATGTGCGTTTTATTAATCAAAGTTTAAATTTATCTTCTTGATAGACATAAAAAGACATAAGCAACTCTCTGAGAATTGCAATTATATTCATATAACTAATATGTAGTGCATAGCTTTATTTTAAATATGCAAAACTTTTAATACCTTTTGTATTCCTCATGCTGGATAAGGAGTTATCTGATGAATCTGTCCCGGTAAGAACTGTTTTGGATTTCATTAATAAACTCTATAAGATTTTATGAGACCCTAATGTTTCTTTCTCTTGGAAATGACAAGGGTATTTGGTTGGAAGTAGTATCCATATAGAGGGATAGAAACTGCTTCCAGGTGAAAGAAAAGGAAGCTAATTTAGGGTAATAATACAATTAGAATTGTATTGAAGGATATGAGAGTGATCTAGTGATGATTTTTATATTATTGGGAGGAAACATATTGAAAGTTGTAGTGGATTGGCATGAAGTTATGCCACCATAATAATATAACCATAATTGAAAGTAATATAACCATATTATTATTAATGATGATTAAGGAAAGGTGCTCCAAAAATATTCACAGCCCACATTTAGTATTCTTCAATTATGTATATATAAGCACATCTTCATGATCCACTGTTCTCCTGTTGGACATCTAGGTTGATTCCAAATCTTAGCTATTGTACTGAGTTCTGCAATAAATAATGGGGTGCAAGTGGTGTGGAGTTTGCCCAACCCCAAATGTTTCTCTAGAGGAAGGATTTGTGGGAGGAATCCCTACATAGAGTATTCTATGTCCTAGGAAAATTTAGGCATCTTATTTACTTTTTAAAGATATTTATGATAATATTTCACTAAGGTCAAAGAACAACAAAAGAAGTGCATCATTCTCATGCAAAGCATATATCTCAAGCTTTCCTGAATCTACCTAGTTTCATACCTGGTAAATCAGAATTTATCCAGTAAGGTAGAAGTGCATATCTCAGATGGGATTCTCCCAGAGGGAGAAGTAGGAATAAGTGCAACACCAATTCTGACACTAATGAATATTCTTAATATTAGGTGGTTTGGGTATTGTAAATGAAGGAATAATGATCGAAATTTGGTATATCTGATATTTAATAAATTTTGTGAAAATTCCAAAAATGACATGTGATTGAAAAATATTTAAATATTATTTAATACATTTATTTTTTCACCTCATCCCACCAAATTTCTTGTTCCACTTTTCTTTGTTCCAACAAACCTAGCAGCACTTACATTGGTTAAATTCTTGCTTTTTTTCCCCCAAAAGTGGTGAGGAATTCTCTTCATGTGATTCTTACCTACAAGAGCATATTCTTTTTTTGCACTCTATATTAGTACTTAAATAAACCTTGTTCAAAATAAGAAAATTCTATTATATGTAGTAACTAATTGAGGTGTCATTAGTATATAATTTGAACAAAGGTTGATTTGGAAATTGCCTGTATGTTATAGGAAGAACAAAGTTTACTAAAGAATGATCAAACAAGAAGAATAATATAAAAAACTCAAAATTTTAAAAGTATTTTAGTGTAGTATGTGTAGTTTGCTAATTACCTCATCTTTGGTGCAGTTCTTGAAAGTGAATACATATTAAAAATCAATATAATCTCATATTCAACTTATTAAAAATCAATATAACTTCATATTCTCAGGCATTGCCTGTGACCAATTCATAATTGCATTTCCTCAATCACAATACCAATTGAGTATTGTGATTCCTATATTATATAATAATTTGCATATAACTTCTTGACCACATTTCTGTTATCAAAATACCAGCATTTTTCTCTATTAGAGAACTAACATTTTCTACAATCTTTAAATCTGATGTAACATGCATCTATATTTACAGAAAATCCTATTAACTCAATTCTCAAAATATATAATAATTCTTCTTACTTTTCCCATCTTTATTGTTTTAGTCTTAATCAAGACCACTATATTTTTCCCACTGTCCCCAAGACCACTATAATATTACATCTGAACCAAAGCAATTAATTTTTAATGTTGTTTGATAGAGATGTCAACATGGCAGTTGGACATAGTTTGAAATTAGGTGAGAGTCTTGGATTATAGATATAAAGTTAATGTCATTAAAAAGAGAGAGGAGTTCAAGAATTGTAGAAACAACTACCAGGAGGTTGACTCCATGGCTAGGAGGCTGGCCTCACATTCTGGGGAAAGGGCAATTCAGAGAAGGGATCACCAACTATAATGTAGTCGAAGGCCATGTGGGAGAAGGGAGTTGCGGGCTGAATGAGGGCTAGAGACTGAGCACAGTGGCCACTCAACACCTTTATTGAAAACCACAATAGCTAATTAGAGGGAGAGAACAGAAGGGAATGCCCTGCCACAGTGATAGGGTGGGGTGGGGGGAGATGGGATTGGGGAGGATGGGAGGGATGCTGGGTTTACTGGTGGTGGAGTATGGGCACTGGTGAAGGGATGGGTTCCCGAACTTTGTATGGGGGAAGCATAAGCACAGATGTGTATAAATCCGTAACTGTACCCTCATGGTGATTCATTAATTAAAAATAAATAAATTTATTAAAAAAAAAGAGAGAGAGGAGTTTGCAGATAAGCAATTTGGGCAAAAAGTGTTTTAAGAAGGAGAATGTGTGAAAGTACAGAAGCATTAGTATGGTTGAGGAACTAAAAACATTTTAAATTATTTTTTGGGCCACACATGGCTGTGCTCGGGTTTTAGTCCTGGCTCTGTGTTCAGGGATCACTCTCGGCAGGACTTAGTGGACCATATGAGAAACCAGTTTGCTGTGTACTATGGCTCCAGCCTTGGGGTGGGGTGTGTGAGGGTGGTGTGTGTGTGTGTGTGTGTGTGTGTGTGTGTGTGTGTGTGTGTGTGTGGTGGGGGAGGAGAGGGAACTGAAATTATAAAAAGGAAACATATTAATTGAGCATGATTAGTCTCTGTGATAAATATAGTTCAGAGAATTTAGGCAATCTTCTTTAGATGATAAAACTTATTCTTTAAAAATAATATAGTACATAGCCACTTATCAATGTGACTTAAACAAATATGGGTGGAACATAGTTTTTGATGGATAGGAGATTAATGTTTATAAACAGGGATGAACAGGAACAAGTATGTGGTGATTCCTTTATGCTACATAGCATATTTGAATTTTGTAAGGTAAATCTATTTACTTGAACTCTTGTCAGATGAGGTTTGAAAAATGATGAAGCATTCTAGTTTAAATTCAACAGATAGTTTTAAAAAACTGATTATAAATGCAGTGGGTTATACAAAATAAGGCCAGTTCTGGTTCTAGTTTTTCAGATGATCATTTGATAGAAACTGTGACATCTATAGTAAAAGTTACAGTACAAGGTATAATGTAAATTAGAGGACTTTAGAGTCAGGAAATGCTAGGTATGAAGATGTTACAAAGGAGGAGGGTAAAGAATGAGACATTGACAAAACTTTTATGAATATGGGAGGGAATTCGTGGTCTGTACAAAAGAAACAGAAAAGACTAAGGTTGTTATAGAACTTGTGGTGAATCAGAAAGGCATGAAGGTAAAATTTGTAAATAAAGTAAAGCCACTCCAAGGAAATTCAACTAATAAAAGTTCCAGAGGTAAATGAATAAAAATAAGGCAAGGACCTCTAGTTCTTGTTAAGGTGTTTTGTGCAGCATACACTCTGGATCCCGGCAAGGAGGACACAGAGAAAGCTCTCTAGAAAACACTCGTCTACCCTCCTGGACAGGAACTGGCCTTGTAAAATTCATTGACAGTTGAAAGACTGCTATCTCAGAGATCTGTGTCAGTGGAGAGCGGAGATATTGGCAGCTGAAATGTACTCCCCCTCTGACATCACATTCCCAATAGCAGGCCAGGTATAAAATCGTCTTTATATCTGTTCCTATCCTTGCCGACACAGAATTAGTAAATACAAACCTCCGTTAGATCATTAAGACACTGACTCGGAAAAAGAAAAAGAAAAGAAACTATTAACCGGGAAATTTTAAATAGCAAAATGGAAAGAAAAATATTTGGTAGCAAATGGCAATGTGAAACTTTAAGGGAAGTTAACATCGCAAGGAGAGCAAACCTCTCCAGAATCCAACTTTGAAGACTGGGAGATCATATCTCCCTATAATAGAAGCATCTCAGAATAATTAAGACAAAAACTCAAAGAAGTATAAGAAAATTCAAAAAGGAAGGTCAAAATGATATAAGAGAACTCCGAAAATTAGAGACATAACAAAACTTAAAAAATTAAAGAGCTTAGGGGCCGGAGCGATAGCACAGCGGGTAGGGCGTTTGCCTTGCACGCGGCCGACCCGGGTTCGATCCCCGGCATCCCATATGGTCCCCCAAGCACCGCCAGGAGTAGTTCCTGAGTGCAAAGCCAGGAGTAACCCCTGAGCATCGCTGGGTGTGACCCAAAAAGCAAAAAAAAAAAAAAAAAAAAAAAAATTAAAGAGCTCAGAAATAATAAAAAAGTATCGTGCTAAGTGAAATGAGCCAGAAAAAGAGGGACAGACATAGAAAGATCGCACTCATCTGTGGAATATAGAACAACAGAGTAGGAGACTAACACCCAAGAATAGTAGTATATAATACCAGGAGCTTGGCTCCATAGCTTGGAAGCTGGCCTCACACGCTGGGGGAAAGTCATCCCAGATAGAGAAGGGAACACCAAGTAATATGTGATTGGAGATCCTGCGTGAGAAGGGAGATGCATGCTGAAAGCAGACTAGAGACTGAACAGGATAACCACTCAATACCCCTGTTTCAAACCACAACACCCAAAAGGAAAGAGAGATATCAAATTGGAATGCCCTGCCACAGAGGCGGAGTGGGGTGGGGGGGATGGGATTGGGGGGGTGGGAGGGTACTGGGTTCATTGTTGGTGGAGAATGGACACTGGTAGAGGGATGGGCTCTCAAACATTGCATGGGGAAAAACAAGCACGAAAATGTGTGAATCTATAACTGTACTCTCACTGTAACTCACTAATTAAAAAATAAATAAATTTTATAAAAAGGTTTTAAGAAATAAAATAACAGATCCAGCACATGGAGAGTATAACAAATAAATTCAAAAGTACTACAAAAGTCTATTAAAGTAAAATAGACCAAATAGAGAACCAAGTCAGTGAACTCTATTATAGCTATATACAAATAATTCAGGTGGAAAATGAGAGAAAAACGTAGAAAGAAAGGAATGATAAGAACTATCTAATTGCATAAGGAAAGGTAATATAAAAATAATGGGAATAAAAGAAAGAAAAGGAATAGCGAGATTATTAAGAGAAATAACAGCAGAAAGTTCCCCAAACTGGGTAAAGAACTGAATGTCCAAATCCACGAAGCCAACAGAACACCTATAATTAAAACAATTAAAATGCAAAGAGACCTATAACAAAATATATAGTGGTGAATCTATTAAGAATTTACAAAAGAGGGGATGGAGCGATAGTACAGCGGGTAAGGCGTTTGCCTTGCACGCGGCAGACTTGGGTTAGATCCCCAGCATCCCATATGGTTCCTCCAGCACCGCTAGGAGTAATTCCTGAGTGCAAAGCCAGGAGTAAACCCTGAGCATTGCTGGGAGTGACCCAAAAATAAAGAAAAAAAAGAAGAAAAAAAAGAAAAAATAAAGAAAAAAAAGAAAAGAAAAAAAAAGAATTTGCAACAGAATAATAATATTAAAGGCAGCTAGGGGAAATAAACAGATAACTTATAAAGGTACCCCAATCAATCTTTCATTAGTAGAAAGGCTACAGCACAGAATAGAGTAGAATGGAAAAATTAAAATACTCAGAGATTGAAAACAGCTAGTCACATAATAATATATCCTGCATGATTCTTTTTTCAGGTATGAGGGAGAAATAAAGACCTTCACAGATAAACAAAAGCTAAAGGAATTTGCCAATTTTAGGCCTCCCTAGGAGATGTTGAAAGGAGTCCTCTTATCTAAATTAGAAGAGAAAGTTCACAAGAAATTGAATAAGGAAATAGAAAGAACCAATGCACTTAAGTCATAATGGCAGTAAGAAGCCCTAATATATCAATAATCACTCCAAATGTAAGTGGACTGACTCACCAGTCAAAAGGCAAGAGTGGCCATATGAATTAAAATGCAAACCTCAACTACATGCTACTTACAAAAGATTCACTTAAGCTGTAAAGGCAAACATAGTCTTAAATGAGTAAAGGGATTGGGAACTGGTACTCTAAGCTAATGGAAAACTTATGAAAGTCAGCAACCACTCCACTTAGATAAAATAGACTTCCAGTCAAAAAAGACCAAGAGACAAAGATGTACATTATAATTCCTGCTATAGTACAGCAGGAAGAGATAACAATTATATTATGCACCCATCATAGTGCTCTGAAATATATAAAATCTAAAGGGAGACAAAGAGAGCAACACAATAATAGCAGGAAGTTTTAATATTCCAGTTGCAACAATAGAGTATCTAGATAGAAAATTACCAAGAAAACAAAGACTTTCAGTGACAAATTAGATGAAATGAACTTAAAAATTATTTATAGATCAATCTACCCTTAACAGCTAGTTGCATACTCTTCAAGTGCTTATGGAATACTCAAGTTGCCCATAATTGGGACACAAAACACATTTCAATATATTTATGAAGATTGAAGTCATACCCAGTATCATTGAAAATTAAATACAATCAAGCCATTAATCACCCAGAAGAAGAAATAGAAAGGAAACCACATTTTTTAAGAATGAATATCTTGTTTAAGAACTATTAGATCAATGAGAAAATAAAAGGAGAAAAACAAGAAGTAAAATGAATATGAGAAAAATGAATATGAAGGTACAAATTTTCAGAATCACTGAAAGCAGTTAAAACAGTTTAAAGCAATACAGGCCTACTTAAGAAGCAAGAAGAATCACAAATAAAAAACAAAATCTTTTTTTTTAAGAACCCTGGATGTTCAGGGCTAACTCCTAGCTCTGTGGTGATGTTCGTGGCCGTGCTTGAGAGGCTATATGTGGTGCCAAATATTGACCAGGAGACTGTATATAGTGGCAGGTCTCAGAGATATGCAAGGCAAATGCTTTACCTACTGTACTCTCTCCAGACCCACCCAAATGAAAAATCTGAACTCACATTTGAAGGAGCTAGAAAAGAAGAAAAAGCAATATATAGTGAGATGTACATTTTTTTCCTCTTTCCCTTATCTTTTATTATTGTTGTGATGAACTGGGATAACACATACTTTTGTTTCAGTACTCATGACGGTACACATACTTGTTGCGATGTGTACACACTTAGTTGTAGTGTTTGGGCACTTAGTTTTGGAACCTGCACACTTAGTTACAGTACTCTCTGAATTATGCACTTTAGTTAGGTATCATACAATTTGTTGTTACTGAGAGTCCCAAATGGGACATTTGGGACAGCATTGGGACAGCACTCGACATGTGATATTGTTTGGCATCAAACTCATAGCCTTACGTGTTCGAGGCAGGTGTTCTACAATGGTGCTACTTCTGGGCCCATTGTTGAGGATTTTTGTATCTGTGTCCATTAAAGATATTAGTCTATTGATTTATTGTTTATTATGCCCTTTTCTAGTTTCAATAGAATTTTCATAAAATTTATTTTTAATTTTATGACCGTTTGAAAATAAGAGTTATTAGTTCTTTCTGAAAGTTAGTAAAATTTACTAGTGAAACCATTGGGTTCTGGATTTTGTTTCTAGGGACTTTTGATTGGTATTTTAATTTTACTATTACTATTTTTAAAAATTTTATTGAATCACTGTGAGATAGTTACAAGCTTTCATGTTTGGGTTACAATCATACAATGATCAAACATGCATCCCTCCAAGGTACTTGATATTCTGAGGTACTATTGTGAATGGGATAGTTTTTTAAATGTCTCTTTCTTCTCTTTCATTATTTGTATATAAGAAAGCCATGGAATTTTGGGTGATGATTTTGTAGCCTGCCACTTTACTATATCGACTTATTGTTTCTAGGAGCTTTTCTGTAGAGTCTTTAGGGTTTTCCAAGTATAGTATCATATCGTCTGCAAATAGTGATAGCTTGACCTCTTCCTTTCTTATCTGTATGCCTTTGATATCTTTTTCTTGTCTGACTGCAATGGCCAGTACTTCCAGTACTATATTGAATTGGAGTGGCAAAAGCGGGCAACCTTGTCTTGTACTCAATCTTAGAGGGAAGGCTTTTAGTTTCTCCCCATTGAGAATGATGCTTACCGTGGGCTTGTGGTAGATGGCTTTGACTATACTGAGGAAAGTTCCTTCGATGCCCATTTTGCTGAGAGTTTTCATCATAAACGGGTGCTGGATCTTGTCAAATGCTTTATCTGCATCTGTTGGCATGATCATATGGTTTTTATTGTTTCTTTTATTGATATGATGAATTATGTTGATTGACTTGTGAATGTTAAGCCATCCTTGCATCCCTGGGATGAATCCTACTTGGTCATGGTGTATGATCTTTTTGATGAGTGTTTGGATTCTATTTGCTAATATTTTGTTGAAGATCTTTGCGTCTGTGTTCATTAAGGATATCAGTCTGTAACTCTCTTTCTTTGTGGTATCTTTGTCTGCTTTTGGTATCAGGGTGATATTTGCTTCATAGAAACTGTTCAGAAGTGTTTTTGATGCTTCAATTTCCTGGAAAAGCTTAAAGAAGATTGGGAGTAAGTCCTCTTTAAAGGTTTGGAAGAATTCACTAGTGAATCCATCTGGGCCAGGACTTTTGTGCTTGGGGAGACTTTTTATTACTATTTCAATTTCCTTGATGGTGATAGGTCTGCTCAGGTATTCCAGGTGTTCTTGGTTCAGCCTTGAGCGGCTATAGGAATCTAGGAATTTATCCATTTCCTCGAGGTTTCCATGTTCTGTGGCATAAAGAGTCTCAAAATAATGTCTGAGGATCCTTTGAATTTCTGTAGTTTCTTTTGTAATGTCCCCCTTTTCATTTCTGATTCAGTTTATTAGGGTTTCCTCTCTTTTTTTTTTTTTTTGAGACTTGCTAGAGGTTTATCGGTCTTGTTTATTTTTTCAAAGAACCAGCTCTTGGTTTTATTGATCTTTTGGATTATTTTTTGGGTTTTCATCTCGTTAATTTCTGCCCTGAGTTTTATTATTTCCTTCTTAGTGTTTGTATTGGGCTTCTTTTGTTGGTCATTCTCCAAACTCCTGAGTTGTGAGGTTCGATTACTTATGTGGGCTCACTCCTCCTTCCTGAAGAATGCTTGTAGAGCTATAAACTTTCCTCTTAACACAGCTTTTGCTGTGTCCCATACGTTTTGGTAACTTGTGTCATCATTTTCGTTTGTTTCCAGGAATCTTTTGACTTCCTTTTTGATTTCCTTTCTAAGCCACTCGTTGTCCAATAGTGAGCTGTTTAATTTCCAGGTGTTTGATTTCATTTTCTGTTTGTGTGTGTGATTTATTTCTAATTTCAGTGCATTATATCAATTCAGTGCATTGATATAATCTCTATCTTCTTAATTTTAATTAGGTATGTTTTGTGGCTCAGCATGTGGTCTATCTTGGAGAATGTTCCATGCACACTTGAGAAGAATATATATGTAGCTTTTTGAGGATGAAGTGTTCTGTACATATCTACTAAGTCCCTTTCTTCCATTTCTTTCCTCAGATGAAGTATGTCCTTGCTAAGCTTGAGTCTGGTTGATCTATCAAGAGGTGATAAAGCAGTGTTGAAGTCTCCCACTAGTATTGTGTTGCTATCGATGTCTTTCTTCAAGTCTCTGAGTAGTTGTTTTAAGTACTTTGCTGATCTCTCACTAGGTGCATATATATTTAGTATTGTTAGTTTTTCCTGTTGTACAGATCCCTTTATCAATAAGAAATGACCTTCACTGTCTCTTGTGACCTTCTTCAGTCTGAAATCAAAGTGGCCTGACACTGGGATGGCTACCCCAGCTTTTTATGGGAGTTGTTCACTGTAGGATTGTTTTCCAGCCTTTGATTTTGAGCCTGTGTTTGCTCTGACTGTTGAGATGTTTCGTTTTTATAAAATTTATTTATTTTATTAAATCACCATGTGGAAAGTTGCAAAGTTTTCAGGCTTATGTCTCAGTTATACAACGCTTGAACATCCGTCCCTTCACCAGTGCCCATATTCCACCACCAAAAACCCCAGTATACCTCCCACCCCCCCTCACCCCCCATCCACCCACCCCTTCACCCCCTAGCCCCCTACCCCCATCTGCATAGCTGATAAATTTCACTTCATTTTCTCATTACCTTGATTACATTCCATATTTCAACACAAAATTCACTATTGTTGTTGGAGTTTCCCCCCAAAAAAACAGCCCTGCTGAAAAGGAAGCATTTGATAATTAGTTTTCCATTGCTGAGAATGAAGAGATATGAAGTCGTGGTCACGCGGTTTAGTATTTCTGTATTTTAGTAATTAAGTCCTGGGAGATATATGTTAGAAATTACATCATTTCGCTTCCTGGGGCAGCATGGGGCTATGGCTTAGTCTACAGTCTAGACACATTGATGGAAGCAGTTGCTGGTACCAAAAGTAGTCTAGCTGGCCTCTGGATCGTGGTCGATCAGCAGCAGAGCGGCTGCACAAACGTGTGGCCACCCAGGTCGCATCTCAGCAGAGCACCTGAGATGTGTTTCTTGCAAGCAGCAGAATGTTGGATTCAATTTTCTAATCCATCCTGCCCCTCTGTGTCTTTTAATTGGTGCATTTAGCCCATTGACATTGAAAGAGATTATTGTTAAGTTTTGTGCCATTTTTCTGCTGAAATTTGGTGTATTTGAGGGGCCTGTCTTGTCTTATAGTAGCCCATTCAGTTGTTCTTGTAGTCATGGTTTTGAGTCTATGAAGCTCCTGAGCTGTTGTTTATCTGTGAAATTGTGTGTTGTTCCTTCTGTTATTAATGAGAGTCTAGCTGGGTAAAGTATTTTTGGTGAGACATTTGTTTCATTGAGTTTTTTTTTTACTATATCTCACCACTATTTTTTTTTTTTCACCACTATTTTTGAGCTGTGAGGGTTTCATCAGACAAGTTGGCTGTGAATCTTAAGGGTTCTCCTTTATAGGCAACTTCTTTCTTTGATCTTGCTGCTTTCAGGATTTTGTCTCTATCTAAGGTTTTGGTTATTTTGATCAGGATGTGTCTTGGGGTATTTTTATTTGGATTTCTTCTAGTTGGTACCCTCTGGGCCTCTTGAATGTGGTCTCTTGTTTTCTTCAGCTCTGAGAACATCATGGCAATGGTGTCTTTGACAGTTTCTTCTTCATCAGGATTTTCTTCCTGTCCCTCTGGGACTCCAATAATTCTTATATTACTCCTCTTGGCTTCATCACGATCTTTTCTTACCATCTGTTCCCAGATTGTCAGTCTCTTTTCCATTTTCTGTTCTTTTCTAGAGAGTTTCTGGACTTCATCTTTGAGCTCACTGAATCTGTCCTCAATAGCTGTTACTCTGCTGCTGAGGCCTTCCACTAAGTTTTTTAATTTGCCTACCAGGCTTTTCAGGTCTGACATTTGTGTTTGTAATTTTGTTTACATTTTCTGCATTTCTACCTTCAAATCCTCTTGTATTTTATTGGTATTGCTTTCCATTATTTCTTTTAGCTCCTTAAGCATCCTCAGTAGCTCCGTTCTAAATTCCTTGTCAGAGAGGTTGTATAGCACTTCATTGTTTTTGGGGTCTTCTGGGCTAGCCTCTTCAATAAGTAAGCTTAGTGGGGATCTGCATTGTTTTACCATCGTGACCTATGTGGCTTAGCCCTTCACATTCACTGTTACTATTCTGCTTATGATTCAATATTAATTGAGGTGGTCTTAATGAGTTATTGGCTAATGGCTAATGTGTTTCTGGTGGTTAAGCTAACCTGGTGAAAGTTCCAACTAAGAAGGTAACTTATGGTTCTTGTGGGATATGGAGGGGAGAGAATAATGCAGCCACAGCTCCGGGAAGGAGCCCTGACACTGGCTGATATCTGGATGGGATGAGCAGAGGATGAGCAGAATGTTTCAGCTTGGGGTGTGCTCGCGGTGTGCCTCAATTCCCATCCCCCACAAAACAAGGCTGAAAAATGGCTTTCCTGGGGACTGGTTAAAAAAACAAAGTTCTGGGAAGGAGCCCTGACACGGGCTGATACCTGGATGGGATGAGCAGAGGATGCGTGGAACGTTTTCCTTTATTTTATTATTTGTGATGAATCTGTTTAAGTTTTCTATTTCATCCTGATTCAATGTTGAATTGTTGTATACTACTAAGAATTTGTCTATTTCTGCTAGGTGGTCAGTACACTTGGTTGCCTTATAGGAGTCTTTATGATTCTTTGTATTTTTGTGTACCTGCTGAAACTTCTTTGATTCTGATTTTATTTGGGTTTGTTCTTTGTGTGTGTGTGTGTTAAGTAAAAGATGTGTCTATTTTATTTATATTTCCAAAGAATAAGCTCTTGTTTTATTGATCTTTAGCATTATCCCTTTGACTTCTAATTAATTCCTGCTTTCAAATTTATTATTTCCTTCTTTTAAAATATAGAAAATAAATGAAAAATCACAGTTATAACTGCAAAGTGTAATAGATGTATAAGAACTTTCAGTTCTTTGGAGAAACATGGTAGTGGAAGACAAAAGTTAATGCTCTTTAAGATTAAATAATCATTTAATTAATATCTTGGGATATTTAATTTTCTGTAATATTAATAAATCTTTATACTACCCAAAGGATTATTTATTGTATGAAATCAGTATGGATTAAACATAATGAAGAAACACTAGGGAGTACTCTCGTCTTGGTATATGGCCCTTTTTAATTCATTGTCTTAGCATGGACCACTAATTACATTTTGAAGTTGCATAGCCCAGAGAAGCTGATGTAGCAAATAAACTAGTTTTGCATAGGTTTTCATTGTTTCGCATAAATATGTGAATTGTGTTTACGATGCTTACTTTCACACAGTGCATTTAGATGATCAAATCATCCCTTCAAGACAGGAAACAAAATCAGAATAATTGCGAACATTTTCCTCCTTTGCCCTTTCTCAAAAGAGCTTATTTGCACACTTCAGAGAAGTCTCTTATAGCTCTTATTCTGTCTTGAAGATAGAATACTTTATTGTTATCTTAAAATAAAAGACAGCTCTCTGTCTCTATGATTTTAGTAATATCTATCCAATAGGGTTTAATGGTTAACCTTTTAAATCATCATTTTCATGAATTATACTGTTATATAATTTAAAGAATTTAAAATTATTTATATAACAAGTTTTTCAATACACATAATGAGCACCTAGTAGAGTTTCTCCTTATCTGAAATCAAGTCACCCCTTTGTACCTATCTAATTGGTGTAATTAAGCTTCCAAAATACTGAGTACAAATTTTGATTAGAAAACCTATTGCAAAATTAAATTTCCTGATAGACTAACATCTGAATAGAGTAAGAAATGTATAAAAGAACATTTCCTAAGGGAATTAGGGGAAAGATAACACTTAAAAACTATTAGCTTTTCTATTCTATTAATGTTCAACTGAATCTTGGAGATGCCCAGAGACCAGAAAGAAGCTATCAGAATCCAAAGATGGAAAACCACGAGAAAAATCTCTGTGAAAAGAAATTTTGGAACACAGAGGTGGCTCCTACTCACAAAAGAGATAGGCCTGGAATTTTGAAGAGAATAGGTTATGAGAAGTCATTTCAAGGGAAGTCTTATATGCTTTGTATGTTGAAATTAATGGGGTCTAACCTGAATTAGTCAGCTATATTGGGAATCCAGTTACCACAAAAAATCCCAGTAATGCCTCCCATGCCCATCCAACCCTAAATCCTGATAATTACAAGTGTGGACAGTACTGGTTTGGAGCAGGGTACATTGGGGTGGGATCAGGTAAATGGAATAGGAATTTGTCAACCTCATATTTTATGCAAGAATTTTTCTACCTGAGGCAACTCAATGTAAGTAGAAAAAGGTATATAGTAAAGATAATAGTGGAAATCAGTACAATAAAATACCACAGAGGAAATAAATGAAACCAAACCAATCAACATAACTGATAGATTTCCAATAGGAAATCAAGAAGCTATGAAAGAAGATAGAACACCAATATTATGTTGAGAATTGTAATAAACTTACAGTTCTATACCATGTTAGGAAGATAATATAGAAATTTTATAAGTGGTTTTATGCCAATAAATTTGAAAATATACCTCATTCAGAAGTAAATTCTATCCTGTCTCTTTTTATAAGGACAATAATCCCATTAGGAAGGATTTGTTTTCACAACTCCATTAAATCCTAATTTCCTCATAAGTGCCTTATTTCTAAATATCTCCAAATTTAGGGGCAAGACTTTAAGATATGAATTTGAAGGATACTTAGCATTACATAATTTAATCCATAGTATCAAGATTCCAGTCAGTATGGAGAAATCAATTGCATTTCTTTATTCTAGAAAATAACAAATGGAAGTGAAATTTATTTTAAAAATAAGTTACAAGTAACAAAACATATTAAGAAAAAAATTCACATAGGTTATGAAAATGTGTATTCTTAAAACTAAAAAAAATTGCCTCATGATGTTAAAGGGTCCTTAATATATGAATAGACACGTCATTTTACAGAGTAGACAATGCTATACTGATAAAATTTCAGTTCTCACTATTACTTATTTAGAATCAACAAAGAAAAAAATGAGATAAAAGAAAATGACTCCAATTATTTATGGATTCTCCAGATGACCCTGAATCTTTATCTACATATACACAATATTTGTCTCTGTGGTCTGTAACATTTCTACCAGTTATGACATTGAAAACATATTAGGTCTGTGCCATTCCCTTATTAAAAATTTTCAGAACCTATCACCAAAAGGATATCTAGATAAAAGGAAAGTATGATACATTATATCAGTTAAAACTGTGATCTAGCTCTATGTTAATGAAGTGAGCATTAGTAAGAAATAGGATAAATTGCAAAGGACCATAATTTTATACTTTTCTACTTCTCAAGAACTCCTTCCTCAGGAAACACTGAAAATTGAATTCCCCTCTTTAATTTGTGAACACTTTAGTTCACTGATCTTTGGCTTTACATGGAAATATTACTACTTTTCTAAGATTTATTAATATATTTTTTTCAGTAAAAAGTCAATTTCTCTGGCTTCTCAGTTTATGTGTTGGAAAACAGGACAGAGACCCATTCATTCTCTTCCTTTTTCTTTTCCCCATCAGATCCCTGAGAGAAATTAATTTTTCTCACATATGGAAGTCATTCTGCCTACTTTACAATCCAGATGTTTGAAAGCATACGTTTCTTTGAATGAAAGTAGGAACAGGTACTTTCACCAATTCTTCAGGGTTCCTTGTTATCAGGCCAACACAGTCATAACATTTTAGAGAAAAAGCGTTGTATTAACCAGGCCATATTCTCAATATGTTCTTTTCAAAAATCAATTTATTTGTTCGTTCTGGTCTGGGCCATACACAGTGGTGCCTGGGGTCTCGTGGTGTGTGGAGGACCATGTGGTTGGTGCTGGTATGGAAAGAATATGTGAAGTTAATCCTTTCTCATAATAACTTTAGCAGAAGCAATGTAGTAACAAAGGTGTACATGTTTTAGTGGGCTGGATTGAGAGCTTCATTTGTAGGATGGCACTTGGAGATGAGCGAGCCCAGACTTGCACCTGGGAACCGCCCAATCCAGGGAAGGGAAATAGGCCTCTCTGAGAGAGAAGTGGAAAAGCAGAGCATAAGGCACCAGTGCCGGAGAGCTAAGCATATTTGTATTGCTATTAAAGAAAACACAACAAAATGGTTCCTGAAACACAAATCAATGGTTTATGTAAGTTTGACCTTCATAACTGCTAGAATTTTATGTCTGGTTTCAGCTGTCCTCCAAATGATATGTCTGGAACATTTTCTGAAATCTCAGAGGTAAAAGATAAAGGGAAGCCAGGACCTCCAGCATTTGTTAAAATGTTTTGTGTAATCCATCCCCGTTTATTTTGCTCCAGGGCAGGCTGATTTTAATCCTCGTATGCAGTCCATTCTGACCCTCTGCCCACAGATAAGAGGAGTAAAGCTTTTACAATAATGTAATATCATATCTGGAAAGGATTCCACAAATCCTTCTGTAAGATTGGTATGAAAAAATCCAATTTAGCAAATGCTTTAAACACACACAGGCACACACACACACACACACACACACACACACACACATACACAATACATTCATTGTACCTCCAATCTCTGAAGCTCATGTTGAACAGAAGCCAGGGTAGAGGGCATTAACCTGTATCCTCCTGAACACACCATTTCAGAATGCCAGACTTGATTTTCAAATTGCTTAAGTAAGCACTGAATGATTAAATGAGCATTAAGATCTTTAGGCTTCCTATTTTCCCTTTGTTCTGAATTCTGAATTCCCTTTGTTCTCAGATTATGAACATGAAACTTTTAGTTTCAGTTTATGGATCTGTTTTTGAAACCTTGGGTAGTTGCAAATAAATTTATTTTTTTTTGGTTATATTTCTGTGAAAAATGCTGGTGGTATTTCATTGAAATTGCACCAAATATACACACTACTTTAGGCAATATAACCATTTAATGTTTTTAATTCTTCTAAGTGCTCTGTGCTGTTTGTGCCATTGGAACTACACCTAATAATGTTAGTTCTTCCAACCCATGAGCACATTTTATCTTTCTATCTCTCAACAATGCCTTAGTGTTTCACATGTAAGTTTTCACCTCTTTGGTGAAATTTATTCCAAGATATTAAATTCTTTTGGATGTGATTATGTAGGGGATTTTGTTTGTAATTTCTCTTTTGCTTTCTTATTAATTTTTGGCTTATTGTTTATAGAAATATATCATATTTTTCTGTATTAATTTTGTAATTCACTCTACTGCATTTCTTGTTATTTTAATAGAATTTTACTGTTGCTGCTGTTTTCTTGGGGAGGGGGTTGGGCAGACCCTTAAGCAATGCTCAGAACATCCAAGGACCCCTCACAGTGAAGCTTGGTGGGCCAACAGGTCAATGCCAAGGCACTACAGATGAGGTGCTGCTGTAGCCCTGTGGTGAAGAAGACTATCTAGACCTCCACAGTGATTTTCAGGGTCTCTAGTGCAGAGATATTAAAGAACCACATGGTGTTGGAGATCAAACTAGGGTCAGCTACATGCAAGGTATGTGCCTTACTTTGAACTATTTCTTTGGTCTCTTGGTGGAAAACTTAATCTCTGAGTATTTTGATTTAGTCAGTCTATTGTCACCTGCCCTGTAGAATTTCTGCTTAGGTATCTTATAAAAACCTAATTGGAGTGGCTTTGTTATTTGTTTATTTTTACTTAGCTGCCATCAATATTCCTTCTTGGTTCTGAAATTCGATGGATTCACTCCCTTATGTCTTGGTCTAGATCTTTAAAATTAAAAAAATTAAAAATAATTTTAATTTTTTTAAATTAAAAGCAAATTAAAAATTTGCTTTTAAATTGCAGATGTTCTTTTGGTTGCATGGACTTGTTATTCCTTCCTCAGGCTTGGGCAGTTTTCAACTATAATTTATTTGAATAGGCTCACTGTTCCCTTCTTTTTTCTATTATCCATTATCTTTTTTTTTAACACTTTTTTTTTTTTTTTTTTTTGCTTTTTGGGTCACACCCGGCGATGCACAGGGGTCACTCCAGGCTCATGCACTCAGGAATTACTCCTGGCGGTGCTCGGGGGAACATATGGGATGCTGGGAATCCCCCGGGTAGGCCGCATGCAAGGCAAACGCCCTAGCCGCTGGGCTATCTCTCCAGCCCCTTAATGATCCATTATCTTAAATTGCCTTTCATTGTCCAATATTATTTGTTTTAGTATGCAGAATTCCCCCCATCTGTAACTCCTTATCTCTTCTTTCACTTGTATCATTTGTGTATTACTATGGTCAAAACCACTGATTTATTTTTCATTTGGTCTGGTCTGTTTACATTGCCTTATTTTCAACTCATTTATTGAGCTATTTACATCTCGAATCTTTGTTATCTTCATACTCAAAGCATCAATTTCTAGCTTCTTTTCATTATTTTATTTCATAGCTCACAAATTTGTTTTGCTGAGTTTTATTGCATCTCTAACTTTAGTATTTCTGTGTTCTCTCTTGTATCATTTGACTGCCCTTTCTGAGTTTTGTTCTACCTCCAGGCTTTCTTGATTTTAGCAATTTTGAATGATGTAATGGGAGATATAACCTTTTTAATCTCTGCTATTGAATTATAGAGAGCAGTGTCATATTCCCTTGATGACTAGTTAGTCATATTATAATCTGTCATTCTGCTCATTTTAAAGTCTTTGTTATTTATTTTTAATTCTATATGCATCAGTCTCAATAAATTGTACCTTTACTTTTATAATTAGATTAGACAGGTTCCCCACCCCCCTTGCCAGATTTTGTATAAAAATTTGGCATCTGTGATTGTTGTGTCTGTGGACTATTGCCGAGAACATGCTGGGAGGGTTAGCAGTTCATGACTGCGGCACCAGGGATAAGTGTTAGGTATGGCTCCCTCTTTTTCAGGGACCCACATCTAAGAATTGACAGTGTTGTCCACTATCAGTCCACTTCATGAATTTAGTCCTAATCCTGAAGAGTAGAGGAGAGGGAAATATCGTTTAGAGAAATTGTTTATAGTCTTTTCATGTCTTCGGACAGGTCTGCAGACTGCTGACTAAAATCCCCTAACCTAGAACACATTACTGTCATTTTTTGCTGAACCTGGCATATACTCAACACTCCAACTCCTCCCTAGAGGCTCCATCTAGATTAACATCATGTGTCCCAGTAAAGTTTTTTATCTCCTCTCCTCTCAGTCCCTGGCTGGGACAGTGGTCGTATATATGCATCATAATCCAGACCATAACCTCCATATATCTTTCTCTACCTGCTTTCTCTCCACTGAAATGTGGTATTTATCTGTCTTCACTACATTCTGTGTTGGTTTCTATTGGTGGAATCTCTCAGTGTCTATATGCTTATAGTTAATCAGTTGTTCCTCTTGAGAATGAAGAAAGAAGTTTCCTCTATTACCATCTTAATCCTAGAAGTCTCATAGTTATTTAATTTTGATACTAGTTTAAATGCAATTAGAAATCCTCCCCCCTTTATTTTACTGCTAGTATATTAACCATATTGTTTTCCATATTGACTTTCTATCCAGAGACATTCTACATTAATTTACTATTTTTGGTATTTCCTATATAAACGCACAGGTCACTTATGAATAGAGATTATTTTATTTTTTTCTTGACAATCTTTATGCCTGTGATATTTTAGCCAGTCTCTATTTATGCCTGGTTAGGATTTACTTACAATTTTGAGTGCTCAGGGTGAGAATAAACATCTTTGTTTTGTTTTTGATCTAAAGAAGAAAGTGTTCAGGTGTCTTAGAGGCCTAATGTTAGGTTAAAACTATCTCTTCTATTTCTAATTTGCAAAGATTTATTAAACATGACTGTTAAGTTTTGTTGAATGATGTTTATGTAAATATTTAAATCATCATGTGGTTTCCTAGATTCTTTAATATTATGAATTGCTTCAGTTGATATTTATTTATTTATTTATTTATTTATTTATTTTTATGGCATTTTGGGTCACATGCAGTGATGCTCAGGGTTACTCCTGGCTCTGCACTCAGGAATTACTCCTGGCTATGCTTGGGGAACTAGAGGGGATGACAAGTATTGAACCCAGGTCAGCTGCATGCAAGGCAAATGCCTTATTTGCTGTACTACCGCTATGGCTTCATTCAATCGATATCTGAATATTAAGTAAACTAGGGTAAATTCCTCTTGGCAATGCATTCCCCCTTTTATTGTTATACCTTCATTTGCTAATATTTTCCTCTGTGTGTGTGTGTGTCTTGGTTTGGGGGCTACACCTGACAGTGCTCTGGGCTTAGTCCTGGCTCTGTGCTCAGGGAGCTCTTCTGTCAATGCTCAGGGACCATATGCAGAGCTAAGGATAAAACTTAGGTTGACCATGTGCACTGCAAGTGTTTGATGCACTATCACTTCAACCTTGCATTTATTAATATTTTCTAAAGAAGTTTTGTAACTGTTTCTGAAGAATCACTTGTATCACTTGTCATCCTGTTGATCCTCGATTTGCTCGAGCAAGTGCCAGTAACATCTTCGTTTGTTCCTGTCATGTGCGAGTGTAGCCCAATGATATCTGCTGGCTCCAGGAACAGGAAGAGCCTCAAACCGTTCCTTCAGGGTTTTGACAAAGAAGTCTGACCATCTCATAGGTGGGCGGTCACGTGGTCTTTGACATCCTGTGGAATCCCGTCAGTAACAGCTCTAGTCCAGCGGTTGTCTCTGAATTGCATTACGTGTCCGGCTCAGCTGATTTTTGACGCCTTGGCAAACGAGACAGCATCCCTGATTCTTGATCGTTGACGAAGGTTGGAACTCCAGATTCCTTCTCTCACGTGAGTGAAACTTGATACTCCTAGCATATCTCTTTCCATTCCTCTTTGGGATACCCGAACAGCGTTCTCATCCTGCTTTCATAGGGCCCAGGTCTCTGAGGCGTATGTTAGTGCAGGAAGAATGGTGGAATTGAAAAGATGTGCCTGGAGCCGGAGGTTCTTTGTCCTCTTAACCACTTCTTTGATGCTCTTGAAGGCATTCCACGGTGCTCTCTTCTTTGTATATATCTGCAGAACCCAATTGCCACTGTGCTCATGGAAGATGTCCACAGGCTGAGATGAGCCTCAGCCACGAGAATGAGTCTGGTGAAAAACTCAGGTATGTGGGTTTTGTGACAGAAATCCACAGGCTTTCTTGTAGACACTAATGGGAGACCTCCCCCCATCTTCCTGTTCTTCCAGGAGCCTGGCTGTCACACCCATGAACTGCCTCTGGTGTCACATAAGCTCATTAGTGGCCATGTTTCAGAGACTCAAAAATAAGTATTGGAAGAGAGCAACAAGCTGCAGAGATGCCTGTGGACCCCAAAGTCAACATCCAGTTAAAAATGTTACTCCAGTTTTATCACCATATTTAAAATTTTAGAATTCCTAAAGTGATATCTCATATTCTACCCCACTGATGTACCAAGATTAGCACACCACATTGGGTGAAGTATAAAGTATAAGGAAACTGACCTGGATAAAAAAAAATTAGCACACCACTCTCAACCTGTAACAACATGTTAGTAATCTCTTTTATGAGGGCTTAATGGCTCCAGAGTGAGATGCAACAATATTCAAAACCTTTCCTCTAAGGGTAATTTTTGGATCAATTTTTAGTGGATTACTCATAACAAGCAATACAAAATACATTATTTAGGACCTGCTTTGGGGGAAGGTTTGGGTGGTAGTGGGAAAATTAAAAGTAATGGTGGTGGGAAGGTGTAATGGTGGTGATACTGGTGTTGGAATATTGAATGTAATAAATTATTGTGAACAACTTTATAAAAATAAAATTAAGAAAGTAAAAATACATAGTAATGTGATTAATAAGGTGGTCTTTGTATCTAAACTATCTTTGAATTTTCTCAAAGATACACAGCATTCCTCCTCCTTTATCTCCCTAAGGGAGGGATAGAAATACTTAAGTAAAGTAAGTCAGCAGAAGGGTAAATACCAGATGATCTCACTTATATGTGGTATAATGAATAGCAGGGCAAGGAAATGTAACATATAAAATTGGAGTTACTAGAATAATGAAATGAGAAGGCAGAGAAGGTAGGAAATCAAGGGTTCAGTAAGAAGAGGTAGACAGGAGGTAACAGGGGAAGGAGTCAGAGGCCTCAACAAAAATCAGTGGTGTAGACTGATGCTATATAAATGTATATCTAGGCCCTAGAGTCAACAACTCTAGAAGCAGGAGACCCTAACTACAATAACTAAATTGAAAAATGTGCCCATTAGGGAGGCAGACGGGGGGATGGGAAGAAACCTGACAACATTTGTAAGAGAAGGTCACACTGGTGGCGGGATTGTGGTTAGAATATTAAATGCCTGAAACTCTGTTACGAACACCCTTATGAATCATAAATATATAAGGTGCCTGAATAAAAATAATTATAATAATAGAAATTTAAGGTGTAATTATATTTGTTGGCTTCTTATGCAAATTCAAAATTCAAAACTGTGTTCAGGGATTAGTGCTGGTAGTAGTTGGAGAAACTTTTAGTACTGGGGATCAAACACAGGTCTCCCACATGCAAAGCACATGCTCAGTCTTATATGCTATTTCTTTGGCTCCTCATGTTTTGTTCTTATTCTCATTTTTATTGTTAAATTCCTTATGAAAAAATTACTGGTAGGTAGTCATGTTCTTTAATCACAGTTTTTCTTAATTCTTTATCTATGGAGGATCCAAATAGATTGTGGTATTTTTGTTTAAGATGAGACATTATATATAGGATATTAATGATAGTTTTTGCTACTAGAATTCTACAAAGTGATGTTTATGCATTGGGAAATTATTTCCTGTGATAATTATCACAAGAAGTATGTGAAGAACCACTTGTACCTTTTAGAATAAACATTATTTTTTATAAACTAAACATATCTTAGTCAATCTAAAAATTAAAAGTAGGCATTGGTATTTTCCATGTTACCAGTAGCTTCACTATTTTTTACTATTCTTTAAGAAAGAAATCCAAGTCTACATTGAAAAATTTATAATTTTGAATATATTTTAAACACATTTAAGTGGTTTATTATTGTGTAAATAAGGTATCAATATACTTGCCTATTTTCCACCTACGTATAAGTTTAACCCAAGTTAAGAAAAAATATTAAACTAAAATTAGCATTAATACAGTCATAGATTGATTTATAATAATAATAGTTAAAACTATTGACCAAAAGAAAGGGTCTTCTTCAACTATATGCTCTTACTTTGACAACATGCTGTTATTTAATTTAATTTATTTTTTGAGGTGAGGGAAGGGGTGGTTGTTGACTTTTACTTTCTTTGTTATGGGAGCAGCAGTTCTGCTCTCCTGTTTTCTGAAGAATAACAAGAACCTCTTCCAACATGCGTTGCCTGACTTTCATGAACATATCTATAGGCCAAATACCTGGGCCAGAATTGTTTGTCCTGGTTATATAGCTTTTTCAACCTGGATAGAAAAAGGTGCTTTCATTTATAACCCCACAAGCAATTCTTCATACTGCTTGTCTATTCACAATTTTCCAACTTTGTAAGAGCTGTGCTGCTATTTTAATTTTTTTGTCTTTTCCCTTAAAGATAAAAAGTATTACTAATGTTTATTTATATAGCTTAATATTAGTCTATTGCATATCCACTGATGTGTAGTATTTTCTTACATAAATATGTCATAATTTATGAAGCTATTCATTTATTGATAGATATTTGAGGTTGTTTAATATTTTATTTTTTTTAACTAAAACAAATTTTATTTGGAGGATTTGTGGAGGGGGAGAGAAAGAGATAGAGAGAGAGGAAGAGAGGGAGAGAGAGAGTAATGTGCTCAAGAGAGAATGTGGGCTTCTACAAGGGCGGAGAGAGCCCCTACACACATCCCAGAATTAGATATGAATTAGATATAAAAGCATGAAAGTACACATCTCAAGAGGGGAGATGCAGGCGACACATGTATTCAGGTACCACATGTGCTCCGCCACATGGGCGCAAGCAGCACATGGACTCAGACAGCATATTTGCTGTTTAGTATTTTAATTTAATTTAATTTATTTTCCTTTTCCCCCTTTTTGTTTTGAGATGATTACAGGTTGCACACACCTGGTTGTACACTATTTACAAGAAGTTATAGTCTTTTGATGGAGTGCTCATACAAATATTCTCTTTCTTAACTGTTGTGGCAAGGGTTTCCAATACTATATACTTAATAATAATGAAGAAAGTAGTCATCCTTACCTGATCCCTGAACTTAAAGGAGAGACTTTCAGTATGATAATAGGCTTTAATTATGATATTAGCTGCATATATTTCATGTGGCCTTACTACCTTGGGGTAATTTCCTTCTATTTTGTTGAGAGTAATTTTTAATTTTATCATAAATAGTTGTTTAATATTGTCAAAAGTTTTCTCTACATCTATTGAGATAATCATATGACTTTGACCTTTCCTTTTGTTGATATGGTATGTTATATTAATTGATTTGTGTAATTGAATCATTCTTGTGTCCCTGGAATTAATCCCAGTTGATCATAGTATACGATGAATATTTTGCTATATTGTTGAATTTGATTTGCAAAGATTTTGTTGAGGATATTTGCATGAATGTTCATCAAGTGTATTAGTTTATAGTCTTTTGTTATCTCACTGTTTGCTCTTGGTGTGAGGTTAATGTGGTACAATGGGAGCTGTTGAAGAATTTATGTTTTTTCATTTCTGGTGCTGAGTTCTGCTAATATATATTTTAGCTTTGTTACTGCATTCCTCTGTATTACTAATGTCCTTCTCTTTGTTTGAATGGATTTTTTTTCATTTTTTTCATTTCTCCCATCAAACTTTTGATCTTATTGATATTTTCCAAAATTATTGCTTTGACCTCTTCTTCTTACACAGCTAAAAATGCTCTGATATAGTGGAGGAAGTTCTTGAGCTTTTGTTCCATGTGTTAGTGTGCCTGAGTTATTTCATTTTTTTCATATTCCAAGGTACCCATGGTGTATTTGATATGCCAAAAGCAGTAACAAGTTTCACAATAGAAACTTTATTGGTGCCTGCTCGAGCAAATTGATGAGCAATGGGATGATAGTGACAATGACATTATTCCTGGTATTTTGTTGGTGCTGTCGTCAAGGTCCTAGTATGCACTGGTCTGATCAATGATTAGGAGTTAATATTTGTGATATTGGGCTAATGATTTTGGCTTTGTGTTTGTATGAACCCATGGCCATTGGAGATCTGTGGTCCTAAGTGCCCTGCAGTTATCATAGTTCTGAGGTCTAGCTGGTTTGATTTCTGCTGTCAGATTCACTGTTACTGGTAATTTACTGGTACTGGTATTGGAAAAGTAATATGCTGTTACAGTCTGACTGGCCTAAACAGTGACTGGGGGTCGGAGCAATAGTACAGCTGGTAGGATGTTTGCCTTACATGGGTCGACCTGGGTTTGATCCCTGGAATCCCAATATGGCTTGAGCACCGCCAAGAGTAACCCCTGAACATAGCTGGGTGTGACCCAAAAATCCAAAATAAAATAAAATAAAGTTAAAAAACAGTGATTGAAATTTGTGGTCAATCTGTACAAATTACAGTAGTTCAGCAAGTTGTTCTAGTATATGTGGGGGTGCATTTGTCAATTAATGGCTGCAATTATAGAGCTAAAATTTAGCAATTCTAGAAAGAAACCTATGATGCAATGTTAAGATTGCTTGGATAAGATTGTGGCACCAAGATAAATTGGGCCTTCATTTACTTATTACTCCCAAATGGCCCAGTTCATATGTGGGAACTATATTTAACAAGGTCTGAAAGATAATCCAATGGGACCCATTCTTACTTCCCTGTGGTAGATTTATGTGAACTTTGAAAAAATCTTTTGGTTGCCTTTATGTTTTGGTTTTCTGGGTTGTAGTCATTGAATTCAAGGCAGTGGCTATCAGCCAAATTAGTTCAAGCTTGGAAAAAAAGGGGTTAAATCAGCCCATGTTTACTGGGAATATCCTATTGACAGCTGATTTCTCTCACCATAGCTACATAGAATAACACCTGAACTATGTTCTGTAGGTCTGGATTTGATCCTCTTTATTTACTGCCAACACTCTTGGAGAACTTAGTGGATTGGCTGGGGGCTATGAGAGCAGTTTTGGCTAAGCATACCTGCATGCATGCGTGGGCTGATTTGACTAAGTATACGGAGGACCCGGTAACCTAAGCAGTGTTGAGCCAGAATATTTGGCCAAGTACCTGCCATCTCCCAGGATCTTGCTTTAGCTGTTGATCTGATAGGCTGTGCTCACCTTCTGTATGGCCAGCCAATCCCTGCCACAGTAGCTTCCCACTGCAAGGGCTCTTTGCCATGCTTCCAGAAACAACAGAATCCACTACACTGGTTCTACTGCACTGTTTGCACAGGCTTCCCAAGACACTATTCTGAGTTACTCAGGCAGTGCTCTTCATCTTCGTTTCCTTGCTATGGAGTTTTTGTCTCAGTCACTTAATGTTATACCACTGGGCTACATTTTTGCATCTTGCAGGTACCTCACAGCCTTCAGGCTCCCATTTCTGTTCTTTGATTTTTTATACAATCTTTCTTCTGAGATCTTCTCCTGGGTGGGTGCCCACATCCCGTGGGTTTTCCTACCAGAACTCTGACCATGATATTTACTCAGTCTTTGCCCCCATAAAGGTCTTATTATGGAAGAATATTTGCAGAGGTTCCCATTATTTTAATATCTTGATCCCATCAACATTTTTCTATATTTTTATTATAAGCAGAGAAATAAAGTTAATTATGTTCCAATATTTTCACCAATTATTTATTCATATTTAGTCAAATATTTAGTCATATGTTTAGGTCCTGAGTCGAAGGACTTGACAGTCGAAGACCTCCGGAACCCAGCCACAGCCATTATCAAGCCACTCTCCACACATTCAGATGAGCCTCGTGCATGAAGGAACTGGTAGAGGAACCCAGATGTGCAGGACCCAGGGCAGAGATCTCCAAGGCTTCTCAGATTGGGCCTCTTCTATCCAGATCCCCCATTATCCAGTAGCTAGGCAGTCACACCTAGAAACTGACCCCAGCATTGTGCAATTCCATCAACGGCCAACATCTTGACTATAAAAGCAAGATCCCAGAAGCTAATAGTCTAGTTCTCCCTCTTGGAGAACATGACAAGCTATCAAGAATCTATTGCCTGCACAGAAGAGCCTGGCAAGATCCACGTGGCATATTCATATCCCAAATAGAATAAAAGATATATACATACCTCTCAGAGACTCAGCAAGCTACTGAGATTATTCCGCCCTCATGGCAGAACCTGGCAAGCTACCCATGGCATATTCGATATGCCAAAAAGAGTAACGATAGGTCTCATTCCTCTGACCCTGAAAGAGCTTCCAATCATTGGGAAAGACGAGTAAGGAGAGGCTGCTAAAATCTCAGGGCTAAGTGTACTAGAGATGTTACTGGTGCCCGCTCGAGTAAATCAATGAACAACTGGATGACAGTGATACAGTGATTTAGTCATATTACCTCTAAAATAGGACTGGAACTATAGTACAGTGGGTAGGGTATTTGCTTTGCACGAGGCTGACCTGGGTTTGATTCTTCTGACCCTCTCGGAGAGTGCGGCAAGCTACTGAGAGTATCCCACCCGCACGGCAGAGTCTGGAGAGCTACCCGTGGTGTTTTCAATATGCCAAAAACAGCAATAACAAGTCTCACAATGGAGACGTTACTGGTACCTGCTTGAGCAAATCGATGAACAATGGTACGACAGTGCTATAGTACTACCTCTAAAATAATTGCCAAAACACATTTTTTGTTATACATTTCTATATTTAATAGGCAGTTGTCTTATTTTGAGTTCTCACAATAAGCTTCACAAATATTTTTAAGGAATGTTTTGAACTTTTCTTTTTCCCCAGAGTGCTCTATACTAATTACTTACTTGCCCAATATTTATAGATCTTGTTAAAAATAAAGCACTATTACATATTTTTCTTATCATACTTGGTGACATTTATCTTACTAAGCCAATAATGAAGCAAGGATCATGAATGTTATAATCAAGGCATAATTTGTTTACATATGGGAAATGTTGACCAATTTATTCTTATTGAGTTACAATGTAGATTAATTTGGTGAAAGGTATTTTGATATATACCTATCATAAAAATATTTATTATACTTAAAAATTATTGTTGTTTGTTGTGGGGCCATACCTTGTGTTACTCAGAGCTTACTCCTGGCTCTGTGCTCAGAAATCATTCCTGGAAGTATTCCAGGGGCCATATGCTGTGCTGGGGATTGATCCTAATCTGCTATGTGCAAGGCAAGAGACTGACCTGCTAAACTGTCTCTCTAACAATCACTTAAAAAGATTGTTTTTAAGTTGCTAAAGACCAGTATATCAAAATTGGGTAATGAGGAAACTGGTGACTTAAAATAGAATATAATTCTGTATATAGTGGAAGGAATTATAAGCTTTAAAGTGGGAATTATAGAAAAGCATTTATCATATACTTAAACTAAAAATGTCCAAGGTCTGTAAGACATTAATGGAGTAGTATGGAAAATTCTTAAATCATTATATCACTTACAAAATAAATTATGCATTGTATTTAGATATAAATATTCTATAATTTAAATGTTCTTACATATTTGCTCCAGCAAGAAATTTATTTATTGATTGAAAGTAGTTCTTATAGTTCTGTGTTTTTCTTTTCCTTTTAAAAAAATTTTGTTAAAGAATCAAGATTGTGGCTGGAGTGATAGCACAGCAGGTAGGGCGTTTGCCTTGCATGAGACCAACCCATGTTTGATTCCCAGCATCCCATATGGTCCCCTGAGCACCACCAGGAGTAATTCCTGAGTGCACGAACCAGAAGTAGCCCTGTGCATTGCCGGGTGTGACCCAAAAAGCAAAAATAAATAAATAAATAAAATGAAGAATCAAGTTTTACAAAATTACTGATAGCTAAGTTTTAGACACACTATATATTTTTCAAGTACTTAAAGTTTTTAATCTCTATTCTGTATTGATATGAAATGTTTACAAATTGCAAATGCTAAAAATGAAGGTGAAAACCTTTAGTTTGTAGATTGTGTAAACTTAATAAGATGATAGAAAAATGTCAAAAATGAATATTAGGGGCTGGAGCGATAGCACAACGGGTAGGGCGTTTGCCTTGCACGCGGCTGACCTGGGTTTGATTCCCAGCATCACCCCATATGTTCCCCTGAGCACTGCCAGGAGTAATTCCTGAGTGCAGAGCCAGGAATAACCCCTGTGCAATGCCAGGTGTGACCCAAAAAGAAAAAAAAAATCTCTTTTGGTACAATTCTCGTCTCTCCTAAATTGACTTTTGTCTTATATTTGGTTCTTAAATCCTTTTCACCACTAAAGGTTTTCAAGGCCACACTCAGGTTTACAGAACTCAGAAAATCTATTTTGTTTATAGTTGCAGCTTATTCCAGTAAAATGATACAGATTAAAATCAGCAAAGGTCAAAGGACAAGACAGCAGAGGTCAAAGGTCAAGGAAGAGTGCAAGAAAGACCAGGTGCAAGACCCAAGTACTTTAAAGCACTGTTTATTTTTACTAGCAATGATGTGAGGCAGCAGATAAGGAATATCGTCAGTCAGGAAGCTTGCCTCTATCAAACCATACAAAGATTCACTTGTCGGACCATGTGAAGGTCTTGGAGCTTCATTTGCTTGACCTTTGTTTTCAGTCTTAAGATGTTAAACTAATACATTTTTAGTCCCTCACTATAAATCATTTTGTTAGCATAAACCACCTGGTATATTACAGTATATAAAGACTCTATCAAATAGGATATTCCAAGGATTTTAAAGATATATCCTAAGAACTGACCAAGGATGTACCACTGTCATCCTGTTGTTCATTGATTTTGCTTGAGCTGGCACCAGTAACACCTCCATTGTAAGACTTGTTGTTACTGTTTTTGGTATATCGAATACGCTACGGATAGCTTGCCATGCTCTGCCGTGTGGGCGGGATACTCTCAGTAGATTGCTGAGCTCTCTGAGAGGGACAGAGGAATTGAACCTGGTTGGCAGCATGCAAGGCAAACCCCCCACCCACTGTGCTATCACTCCAACCCAAGGATAGTTTTTTATATAAGATGTAGGATTTAATTACCCAGGCACATTATTCTTATTTGACATGCTGTAATTCTGTCCATAGTTTGCTGTCAGTATTACTTTTATATTTCTTGATCCTGTCCCTTCCATTGACTGGTAACTTCTTTCAATATACTAGTTTCCAGAAGCCTTTTAAAAAACATTAGCATTGTCTTTTTATAAAATATAATCACAAAATGAGTTATAAATTAAAGTAGATGTAGTGTTTCTCCAAAACCTGGTACAACAGCTTGCCTATAATAAATAATTGATAAATATTTACTGAATTGAATTACTGTTATTTCTGCTCATGTTTTGGCATTTCTACTAAGTGGTAAAATCCTGATGATTAGGGACCATGTTGTGTTCATTTATTTGTAGCCCACAAAGTTTAAGACCTTCTGTGTAGTATGGTGGTTAATTTTATGTGCCAACTTGTCTGGGCAAAGGGATATTCAGAGAGCTGGAAGAACATTATTTCTTTTTGTTTGTTGTGTGGATATTTTTGGAAGAGATTAACATTTGAATCAATAATATGAGTAAAGAGGGTTTATTCTTACAAATATGGGTAAGCATCGCCCTATGATTTAGAAGAAAGGAACAATAAGAGTCAAAGAAATATGAATTCTCCCTTCTCTTGAGAGTTGGGATGTCTAATTCTCCTGTTCTCAGACATCAGAGTTTTATTTGGGATGATGACTCCAGGAGTTAACAATCTCTTCTGGTTCATAAATCTTCAGACTTGGACTGAATCATATCACTAACTTTCCTAATTCTCTAGTTTGCAATGGCAGATTGTGGGATTCCTGGATTCTGAAACTGTATGAGTCAATTCCTACATTAAATTTTTTTAATACCTATGTATATGACTTCATGAGTTTCTGTATTTATTTCTGTCTCTATTTCTATTATCTATCATCATCATCATTATCATCTCCTGTTGGTTCTGTTTTTTTGAAGGATCCTAATACATGAAGTAAGATATATGTATGCATATATATAATATTTTAACAAAATGTTGGTTAAATATAAAGTTTCTTTTACCACCCCAAACCCTAAATATAAAATAATTTTTTTAATTTATATATAATCATTGTGTCCATAGCCAATAAGTCAGCAACAGCGGAATTAAGATTCAGCTATAAAATCTAGTTACGTGAATTTATGGTCTTTTATTTTCTTATAAACAACATATGTATTTCTCATAGTTCTGGAGGGTGAAGTTCAAATCAGAGTGCCAGCATGGGCGTGATTAGGACTCTCTTCCTAATATACTTACAGAGTATTGGCTTTTTGTTGTATTTTTAGATGGTTTAAAGAGTATGAGGTACCTCTAGGGCATCTTTAAGAAAATTTCTTTCCACATATATGTGACACCATATAGTATTGTCTTTTTCTGATGTATTCAACTTGGTAAAATACCTTTAGGGTTCATCTGTGTAATTGCAAACAGCAAGATTTCATTTTTATGACTGAATAATGTTCTGTTTTATATATTTATGCACATACATGTATCTATCTATATCTTTCTGTCTATATCAATACTTATATATAAGATTTTTATCCCTTTATTCATAAGTAAACACAGGTTGTTTCCAAACCTTGACTACTGTAAATAATGCTACAATGAATATATCTGAGTCGCTGTGACTGTCTTTTGCAGATAAATACCTAGGATTAGTATTACTATAACATATGGTAACTATCCTTAAGTTTTTGAGGAGTGTTTTTCCATATATGTATCTCTTTAGATTGCTTCCAACAGAGCTTGATGAATCCCTTTCCTCCACACCATTTCTAGGACTTGTTATTTCAAGTTTTATATTATGTGAAATCCTAACAGGCAAGAGGTTTTACCTCAGTGACTTTGTTTCACATCTCTCTAGTGATTAGTGATGTTGATCATCTATTCCTATACTTATTATCCAGGGTCCACATTTAAAAAATTAGATTTACAATATGATTTACAATACTACTAATAATAGAGCATCACGTATGCATCATTCCAATAGAGGGTCCACATTTTTAACTATCAGAGCTTCCTGTTTTGTATTGAATTTGATATGCTGCTAGAGATTATTAAAAGCTTGCTTAAACATTATTTTTGACTGATTTTTTTTAAGGTATGGATTTCTTGTTAACTAATTTCCAGTACTACATTGTTTAGGTGTTAAAATATGCACCAGTGACATTTATTAGTCAAATAACTTAATTTTACAATCCCTAAAAATTCATCATCACATGTAAGTAAACATTGTTAAATGTTGGTGACTGAACTTACTATGCTATCTTTTAAGAGTGGAGACAGCAAGCAGAACAGAATGATAATTTTATTTTCTGTAATACTGCCATTATCGTTAATTATATTAGGAAACTAAAGCATTATTTAAGTATACTGGGGATAAAGGGGAACTCAATAGATAAAAATTACAGAACATAAGCTCTTTCTATTTTATTTTAATTCGAAAATTTGGGTAGCTGGGACATTACTAGTGGTGCTTGGGGCTATTCCTGACTTGTTGCTCAGGGATCTTTCCCAGAGGTGCTCAGAGATTATGTAGTTTCTGGGATCAAAACCAAGCAGATCCTGCAGGAAAATTATGTGCTCTAGCACTTTGAGCTATATCTTCTTCACTTGTATCACCTCACTTGTCATCCTGTTTCTCATCAATTTGCTTGAGCGATTGCCAGTAATATCTCCGTTCATCCCTGTTGTGTGCTAGTATAGCCCAATGGCGTATGCTTGCTCCAGGAACACAAAGAGCCTCAAACCATTCGTTTAGAGTCCTGACAAAGAAGTCTGACCATCTTGTAGGTGGGTGGCCAGGCATTCTTTTGATTTCCTGTGGAATCCAGTCGGTAACAGTTCTAGTCCTGTGTTCGTCTCCAAATCGCATTACGTGTCCAGCCCATTTGATTTTTGATGCCCTGGCAAATGAGACAGCTCCCTGATTCTTGATCGTCGACAGAGGCTGGAACTCCAGATTCCTTCTCTCACTTGAGTGAAGCGTGACATTCCAAGCATAGCTCTTTCAGATACTCTTTGGGGTATTCCTCTTTGGGATACCCGAATAGGTACTCATCCTCTTTCCATAGGGCCCAGGTCTCTGAGCCGTATGTTAGTGCAGGAAGAACAGTGGAGTTGTAAAGATGTGCCTGATTCTTTGTCCTCTTAACCACTTCATTGACACTCTTGAAAGCGTTCCATGCTGCTCTCTTCCTCCTGTGCAGTTCTGGCATCAAGTCCTTCCTCATGTTGAGTTCTCGACCCAGGTACACATAGCTGCTGCATTAGAAGATGTTCGTTCCATTGAGAGCAACGGCAGGGACTAGTTTGTTTTTAAATGAACATTGTTTTGATAAGATTCAGCTGCAGTCCGACCTTTCCACACTTTCGCTTGAAGTCGGCCAGCGTTTGTGCCGCTTGGCTAAGTTTGGTGTTATGAGAATAATGTCATCAGCGAAGCGGAGGTGGTGTAGTTGCCAACCATCTATCTTCACTCCCATTTCTTCCCATTCCAGTTGTCGCATGATGTTCTCCATGATGGCACTACAGAGTTTCAGTGAAATGATATCATCCTGCCAAACCCTTCTTTTTATGTCAATGATCACTTCCTTGTAGAATGGTGAGATCCTGATGGTAAATCTGTAATACAGCTCGCAGAGGGTCTTGATGTACTGAGTTTGAACACCTTGTCCGGCTAGGACTTCGATGACCACTTTAGTCTTAACAGAATCAAAGGCCTTCTTTAAATTGATGAACGTTAGACCACGACATCTTGAACTCTCAAGAAACTTCAATGAGTTTGGTCACTGTGGATATGGTCGATTTTGCTGAATCCTTTTTGGAACCCGGCTTGCTTGCATGGTTGTCCTTCATCTAGTATTCTGCTTATTCTATTCAGGATGACTCGAGTGAACAACTTGTAGACGATGGGCAACAGGCAGATTGGGCAATAGTTACCAATGTCATGGATGTCTCCCCTCTTGTACAACAGAATGGTCCTGCTGGTTTTCCACTAGGACAGAACCTTGCATCAGACAGGTAGTGTGTGAAGAGCTGAGCCAGTGTATTGATGAGTACTGGTGGCAGATTCTTCAGGTGTTCGGTCTGACCTTATCTGGACCGGGTGCTGTATGCTTTTTTACTGATGAAATGGTGTGTCGGATTTCGGGAGGGAGAACATGGGAATGACATATCCATCCTGCGGAATTTGGTATGTGGGCAGGTGGACGTGGCTCTCAAAGAGATCCAAGTAGAAGTCGTGAATAATCCTCTCCATTGCCCTTCTGGGAGATTTGATAGATCCATCAGGACGTTGGAGGGCAGTCATCTTGCTCTTATAGTTGGCAAAGGACAGGTGGGCCTTGAGAATACTTTTCCCAGCTTCTGCCGCATTGACTAACACTGCTACTCTTCTCTCTTTGAGGTCTTCTTAACCCCTATATTTTTTTTAAAAAAAGTTTTGCCCATATTAACAAAATAACTTTGTATTTATTAAACCAAATGAATTATTTTTTCATTCAATGCATCTGAGGTATGCATTTTGTACAGACTGCATTTTTCACTTTTATAGTTAACAGAAATTTCTGAGTTAAAAATGAGGTCAGAGAGATAATACAGAGATAGTAAGGTATTTTTCTTTCATGTTCTGATCCTGATTCATTTCCCAACACCCCATATAGTTACTTGAGTACTACCAGGATTAATTCCTGAACACATAGTCAGAAATAAACACCACTGGGTATGCCCCCCCCAATATCCACTCCCATAAAATTAAAAAAAATTTAGTAGTTGTTGACTATTCATCGAAGCTTTTATCTGCAACAACATTGTGTAAAACAATTTTTGTCCCCCAGGTTATAAAGCAGAAAATAAAAGAAAAAATGTAAAATTATCATTTGATCTCTCTCTCTCTCTTTCTCTTTCTCTCTCCCCTGAGTGACCTTCATGTTCGGTCTATAGTCTACTTTCAGCTCGCATCTTCCAACCTAAATGGGTCCTCCCGACATCCTCTACTTGGCAACACACTTTTTTGATTAAAGCACCATGATTTACAAATGTATTCATAGTTGAGTTTTAGACATGCAATATTGAAGCACTGATCCTGCCACCAGGTTTCCTCCCATATTCTTCCCCCCAACCCCCACCCTCCCTCTCGGCAGGAACCTTTCTAAGTTTAGCTATTTGGGTCTCTTGATTCCAGTGTTTTTGATTCTCTGGATAGTTGGCTCTATCATTCCTTAACATCACCTTTGTACCTGAATCTTCTGACCTGGCTCTCATTGCTTCTCATCTGTATCTTTTAGCCTCCCCTCCACTCTCTCTTTCCTTGTTCTGTCTATATTCTGGGATCAAGGCTTATGTGGTCATCCCCTTTTAAGACAGTGCACTCACTCATCCAGTTATTCTAAACCCCACATATAAGTGATATTATCCTACATTTATCCTTCTTCTTATGATTTACTAAGTTTAACATGATGTCTTCCATTCATATTTTCGTGAATAGCATGATCTCATCATTCCTTAAAGCTGTGTAGTATTCCACTGTGTACATATACAGCATCTTTATGATCCACTTATCCTATCATTGGATATCTAGGTTGATTACAAATCTAGCTATTGTATTGAGTGCTGCAATGAATAAAGGTGTACATATCTTGTTGTGAATGAACTTTTTGTATCTTGAAAATAGATACCCAAAAATGGAATTGCTGGGTCATATGGAAGCTCAATCTGAGTTTGCTGGATACCCTCCATACTGTTTTCCATAGGGGTTGTATCAGGTAACAGTCCCACCAGCAGTGTCTACATATTCCAATTTTACCACATCCCTGCCAGTAGAGATCATTCCTAATATTTTTGTTATGTACCATTCTCACTGGTGTAAAATGATGCCTCATTGTTCTCTTGATTTTGATTACTTAATAATAATTGATGATGAACATTATTTTTCATGTGCCTATTGGCATCCTTTGGTCTTCCTAAGAGAAATATCTGTTTATTTTCTCTCCCCAGTTTTTGATGGGGCTGTTAGATTCTTTTGTTGATTTTCTATGAGTACTCTATAGATTCTTGGTATCAACCCTTTATCTGATGTGTTGAGTGTAATTTTTTTCTCCCACTCATTTAGCTGTCATTTGCTTTTAGCCCTGGTTTCTTCTGCCATACAGAAACTTTTAAGTTCTGTATGTTTGGTTTTTATTCTGTAGCTTTTGCGAATGAATTCCATCATTGAAAAATATCCTTTGAGTTCTAGGTTTTGGAATGTTCTGCCTATATTTTCCTTTTTTTCTTATTGCTGTTGGCATAATTTCTAATACAATGTTGAACAATAGTGGGAACAGTAGACATCCTTGTATTGTTCTTATTCTTAATGGACATGCTTACAGTTTTTCACTATTGAGAATAATATTGACAATGAACTTTTTTATCATAGAGAGCTATTACTAACTTGAGGATTCCTTCTACCCACATTTTATTTATTTATTTATTTATTTATTTAATCATGAATAGGTGTTGGATCTAATAGAAAACTTTCTCTAAATCAATTGATATGAGCATATGGTTTTTGTCTTTCAGTTTACTGATGTGGTATATTATGTTAATTGATTTGCATATATTGAACCATCCTTGCATCCCTGGTATGAATACCACTTGATCATGGTGTATGATATTTGTGTGTGTGTATGCTATTGGATTCAGTTTGCTAAACTTTTGTTAAGGATTATTGCATTGATTTACATCAAGGAAATTTATTTTTTGTGTAATATTTTGTGTAATATTTCTATCAGCTTTGGGTATAAGTATAATATTAGCTTCGTAGAAGATATTAGTGAGGATTTTTTGGCATTTTGGAAAAGTATAAAGATCAAAGATACCCCAGGGTTTGATAAAACTCACCTGTAAGCCAATCTGGGCCAGAACTTTTATTGTTTGGGAGATTCTTAATTACTTGTAAAATTTACTTGCTTGGAATTTGCCTGTTCAGACTTTCTACTTCTTCCTCAATCAGTTTTGGGAGAACACATGTTTCTAGAAATATATCCATTTCTTCTAGGTTCTCCAGCTTAATAGAATAGAATAAGTTCATAGTAAGTTCTCATGATGTCTTGGATTTATGAGGGTTTTGTTGTAATTTCTCCCCTTTTGATTCTAATCCAATTAATTTTAGCACATTTTCTTTGTTTCCTCATGAGTCTAACCAATGGTTTGTCTATCTTGTTCATTCTTTTGAAGAACCAGGTCCCAATTTCATTAATTATTTGTATTACTTTCTTGTATCTCCAGACATTTAAGTTCTGTATTTAAGTTGTTGATTTTATCTTTTTTTTCTTTCCTTATGTAGACTTCTGTTGCTATGTTTTCCCTTAAGAACTGTTGTTGCTGTGTCCCATAGATTTTGCTAACTTTTCTCTTTATTATTATCATTGGTCCCAGTGTTTCTTTTTATTTATTCCTTGTTTTCCTCTTTGATCCAGCTATTATGTAGCATCATGTTGTTCAGTCTTCAGGTGTTGCAGTTTCTTCCCATATTCATTTTATGGTTAATTTCTGTCTCTGTGGCACTGTGGTCTGATATGGTGCTTGGCAATGCATCCTATGTTTGGAATTTATGTAAATTAGACTTATGTCTTAAGATGTGATCTATTCTGGATAATGTTTTGTGTGCACTAGAGAAGAACATGTATTTGGCTTTTTGAGAATAGAAGACCAAAATCTAAGATAAAACTTAGATTTTGGTCTTCTATCCTCAAGTACCTGCTATAGAGTAAGACTGGTGTGTGTGTGTGTGTGGGGGGGGGGTTGGCAGGAGGGAAACTGGGTCACAGGTGGTGGGAAATATACACTGATGGAGGGATTGAGTGTCGGACACTGTATAACTTAAACCCGATCATAAACAACCTTGTATATAACTGTGCATCTCATGATGACTCAATAAAAAAGAATAAAAAAGAAAAAAAGAAAAAAACCTAGACTAAAGAGAATGCAGTGGAGGCAAGAAGGGGGATCTGTTTTATTTTAGAGTGCTTAGGAGGGCACACTGCTAGCAATATCTTGAATATTGCTAAGAAGGAATTGAAGAGACTTTTTAATCATTTGATTTTTTTTTACTATCTATAGCCTTATTTTATTATCTGATTTTTCAGTAAAGTCCCTTAGGAACCACCCTTTTCCCTTAGAAGAATCTTTAGATTAGAAGGATCTTTCTCATTTCTTTCAATAAAATATAGTTTTATTTATTTATTTACTTATTTATTTATTTGCTTTTTGGGTCACACCCGGCAATGCACAGGGGTCACTCCTGGCTCATGCACTCAGGAATCACCCCTGGCGGTGCTCAGGGGACCATATGGGATGCTGGGATTCTAACCCGGGTTGGCCGCGTGCAAGGCAAACGCCCTACCCGCTGTGCTATCACTCCAGCCCCTATAGTTTTCTTTTGTTTTTCTTTTTTTCTCTCTTTTTTTTTGTTTTACTTTTTTATTGAATCACCATGTGGAAAGTTACAAAGCTTTCAGGCTTAAGCTAAGTTATACAATGCTCAAACATCCATCCCTTCACCAGTGCACATATTCCACCACCAAGAATCACAGTATACTGCCCCCCCGCCCCCTCACCCCCCCCACCCTGCCTGTGTAGCTGATAAATTTCACTTTACTTTCTCTTTACTTTGATTGCATTCAATACTTCAACAAAAAACTCACTATTATTGTTTGGAGCTCCCTGCCCCCCCCCCCCCGACCATAGGCCATAGGCGAGCTGCTCTCACATGGCTGGGACATTGCAGCTAGTTGCAGTAGTGATTAAGTTCTTCTTTGAGGTTGTTAATGACTACTGCTATAGTTGGTAATATGGTGCTGGCATGCAACTGTGTCACAAATCATCCCAATCAGTTTTTCTGACATGGCTGGTGAGGTTTGATGGCTTCCCTTGCCCCATGGAGAAGCAAGTTGCTCCCATGTGGCAAGAGCTGGTTTTCTGGGGGAGTTTGTGGCTGTCTATGTGGTTGCCAGGGTTTCCCCCTGAGGTTATTAATGGCTGCTGCTGTCTATGTGATTATTCTTATTAGGAGTGACAGCACAGTGGGTAGAGCATTCACCTTGCACGCGGCCGACCCGGGTTCGATTCCTCTGCCCCTCTCGGAGAGCCCGGCCAGCTACCGAGAGTATCTCACTCATGCAGCAGAGCCTGGCAAGCTACCCCATGACGTATTCAATATGCTAAAAACAGTAATAACGAGTCTCACAATGGAGATGTTACTAATGCCCGCTCAGAGCAAGTTGAAGAACAACAGGATGAGAGTGACAGTGACAGAATTATTTTGTTATGTATTTCTGAGTATCTTATTCAGGTTTCACAAAGAAAATTTAAGATACAGTAACATAAATAATAAAAATTAAAGAAATCTTATCTCTGAAGATTTAATCTGGAGGTGCTTACATGGATTGAGTTGTGTCCTCCAAATATCATATGACAAAATCTTAATATATAATACCTCAAGATATGTTTGTGTGGGGCTAGAGTGATAGCACAGCAGGTAGGGTGTTTGCCTTGCCAGCATCCCATATGGTCCCCTGAGCGCACCACCAGGGGTAATTCTTGAGTGAATGAGCCAGGAATAACCCCTGTGCATCGCCAGGTGTGACCCAAAAAGCAAAAAAAAAAAAAAAGATATGTTTGTGTTTAGAAATAATAGGGTCCTTAAAAAGGTGATGAAGTGAAATTTTGGTTCTCTATTTTTCTACATTGAGCCATACCTAGAACTGCTCGGGGCTCACTTCTGGCTTTGAGCTCAGGTCTGGTGGGGTTCAGGAGACCATACGGAGTGTCAAGGATCAAAGCTTAGGTTGGTCATATGCAAGACAAGCGCTGTACTTACTGTATATCTCTCTGGCCCCATAAAATAAGGTTCATTATATTGGTCCTCATCTAATCTGACTGGCATCCATATAGGAGGAGGACATCTGGATGCTAAGAGATACCAGGGATCTAGGTAGGAGACCATGTGAGGACACAGCCATCTGCAAACCAACGAGAGAGGTCTCTGAAGTAATTAGACCGGCTGACTAACTCAATATTTAATTTCCAGCCTCTAAAATCGCAAGCAAAAGGATTTTTGTTGTCTTTTTGTTGGTTAAGTTACTCCCCCTGTGGTATTTTATTATGACAGTCATAGCAAAATGATACAATCTTCTATAAATGTATATCTATAGAGCAGGTTATTTCCTTGTGAGTTTATTGAGGTCAGAGATTAAGAGGCATTCATCTAAGCTTCCTCATATCCTAACCATAGTATGGCTCAGAGTAAGTGCATAGGAAGTGTTTGTTGAATTAAACTGGATAAACACAAATGATGTTTTGCTGATGGCAGTGGTAGAGCAGCTGGCTGCCAGCCTGATTCTTTCCGGCTTCCACCTGAAGTTCCCAGACTGTTGTTTGTCTTGTTCTTCCTTAAATTAAAATGGCAGTTTATGTTCTGTCTAATTATAAAAGCAGAAGTAAAGATATACACATACAGAAATATGTGTTCAGTATAAAAATAATTAAGTCACACAAAGTATAAGAAAGGAAAAAAATCTGACCCAAATCCTTCCTTCCCAAACCACTGTTCAAATATTGATGTGTGTTTCTTAGGACATTTTGGTGGGGGTATCAATATGGTTATCAAAGTTATACCCTTCAAGCAAATAAATTAAAATATTTACATAGCATTTTTGCTTTAGTAACTTTCCCCATATTTATACTGCAAATATCTTTTGTACTAGTAATAAATACAGATTTATTGTAGCAATATCAAGGAATTCATTATATTTAATTTAAGAAATGTGCAATAACTTATTTAGTCTAGACTACACTGATGGAAAATTAGATTGTTTCTAGCATTTTCCTAATATGAACAGTGCTGTGAGAATTCAGTCTCTGTTATTATTTATCTCATTATTCTTCTTTCTACTTTCAATCTCTTTATTTACTAAACACAAGAAAGATATAAACAGTACACTTTGTAACATCCAAGGACAACTGTGGAACTGGTAATGTCGACACAGACGTAATGAAGATGCTTTAGAGGAAATCTTTGCAGAATTCCCTTGGCTGTGATATCTCTAGTGTTCCCAGGAACCTAACCTCTCCTGTGATGTTCAAACTTAACCATCACATTGCTTCCTTGATGCATATTAACTTTGGATATATTCCATTCAAAATATCCCAAGAGAAGCTTATGAGATCTGAAACATGTCTTTCATTTATGGATTTTCTATGTCTCAAGCATAGCACCATGGTTCACCCAATTGCTGAGAACAGGAAAGGAACAATTATCTGTTTCCTCCCTTGTCCTCCTTTTCTATATTAGTATTTAGCAATAAATACTAACTTATTCAAACTTTCAAATGTAGTTCCAATCTTCTTTTTCTTCTTAGCTCCACTGTCCAATTTGTTCTAGGACACTATTGCCTCTTGCTACTTTAAGATAACTGCCTTCACACTGGCCTTCCTCTCCTGTTGCTTCCTGTTGTAAAGTGTCCTACCTATGAACACTTCAATGGCTCTTCTTTATAGTTTGCATGAAAATTTTCTAGCTCCTTTCCTTATTTAACACATTTGATGATACCACACTTTTTTAGATCCAATATCAATTTGTATCTATCTCTCCCTCCCTCACTTGCTTTACTCCAAGCCTTCACTTATAGCTTCTTTAGCATTCCCAGTGTTTCCCCATGAGATGCCCATGAGCTGTTACATCTGCTCAAACTGTTCTTCCTTTATGGTTCCTTCCACTCCCTGTTTTCAGTCTATAGTCTCCACAGAGAGACTTTCATATTAGCACTTAATGTAAAGTATGTTCCCTTCCTTCCTCTTTTTCTTTGATCTCAACTTCTTTTTTTCCTTTATTAAAACTTTGTTTTATAGGGGGACCATTACCTGCAATGCTCGGGTGCTACTCCTGGCTCTGCACTCAGGAATTAGTCCTGGCAACGGGGAACCATATGGGATGCCTGGAACTGAACCGGGGGTTGGCTGTGTGCAAGGGAAGCGCCCTACCTGCTGTACTATTTCTTAGAACTTTTTGACTAGGAAATATTTTACTTTTTTAGTATTTTTTTCAAATTGTCTCCTCTACCAGAAGACTGAGAAATCAGTGCTGAAGATCTTTAGATGCACACAATCTAAGGAGGAATCCCCCTGCACGCCCTAGCCTCCATTTAGGTTTTTCTGCCCTTAGCCCATTGAATAATAACTCTGGGATGGATGTCGTCATTGTCATCATCTCCTTCTTATTCTTCTCCTTCTTCTCCCTTTTCTTCTTCCTCTTCCTCTTCTTCTTCTCCTTCCCTTTATCCTTTTCTTTCTCCTCCTCCTTCTCCTCCTCCTCTTCTTCCTTTCTTCCTCCCTTCTTTTACGTATTCCTCTCTTCATCTTCATCTTTTTCTTCATCTTCTTTGTCTTTTTACTTTTTTTGCTGTTTGGGTTACACTCAGTGCTGTTCAGGGCTTAGTTGGCTTACTTCTGGTTCTGTGCTCAAAGATTACTCCTCAGGGAAATAAAATGAGTGGGGCAAATTGAATTCAGTTCAGCTGAGTGCAAGTCAAATGCCCTACCCATTGTACTTTCTCTCTGGACCCTTGAACTTCAACTTTTATCTCAATCTCTGTTCCATACTTTCCATCCCCTGGGGCTGAAGTTGGTCAGCCCCATGGGTGGCTTGGGTGAGGCAGAGAGGAAAGAGTTGTTCACTCTCTCCTGATCTGCCTCTGCTACCCAGAGACTGGATGGGAAAGCTAGAACTGATAAATCTGGGAAGTCAGTTGTAGACCTTACCCAGGGTTTCTAGGTTCTTTGTCCTGTCTCACAGTGAAGAATTTCAGAAGTAGACAGTTAAATACAAACGGATTTTATTTGGAGGCTTTTTGAGGAAGGGGAAGGTGGGAGAGCAAAGGGAGAGAGAGTAATACATTCAAGGGAGAACACAGGATTCTCTAAAGGCAGAGAGAGCCCCAGTATACATCTTAAGAGGGGAGATGTGGGCACCACATGTGCTCAGCCATGTAGGCACAAACAGCTCATGGGGTTGGGCAACATATGAACAGCCTTATTTTTTCCAAGGTGGCTTTTATATGTTTTTTTCTCAAGGTGCCCCACGTGGGATTTCTAGCTAGGTAAGAGTCTGTTGCTAGATTGGTTTCCAAGGGGAGTAGAGTTGTAAGTGTTCAGCAGTCCTCTTTGAAAATCCTTACCTTGGCCTTTATTTCTGTGGAGCTCAGAGAAAGGGGGGTCACTCAGTTGCCATAAATCTTTCAAGTCCTTAATTACAGTATCTGCTGAAGTTTGTGTCTCTGTGGTGTCCAGCCTCTGCAGGGTCTGTCACTGGTACCAGGAAGACCTTATCAGACCAAGCCTTAATTCTTGCAACTTCAGGGCTGTTGGATTTATTATTTCTCATAAAGTTTGTTACCCTGGGCCCTCTACTATCTACCTACCTGCCTCAGATCCACAAATATCTATTCTATATGATGAAGCTCTTGCTCCAGTTTGATTTTAGTTTCCCACTATAATTAATGATTCCTTGGTTATAGCAATATAAGTGCCTATTCCTAAATCTGTATTTATTCCCTATTAAATCCATAGACATTTATTGGAATGCTTTATCTAATAAGACAAGTGTGTCCTTGTACCACTCCCTATAAGCTAAAACTCACTTATTAAATGTTTGCTAGTTTTCAGAGATTAGCTTCTTCAATTGTGTGTTATGATCTCATATGGGTTTACATAACTGACTGGTCACAAAAATTGGCAATAGTAAAATTTCTGAATTCACAACAACCAAAAAGTTAATTCAAAATTGACTGCAAGGTATTTCTAGCAGTGCTCTTCCATGTTGCAATTTTGGGGAGAAAGAAGGTGACAAGTGATAAAAGTTTAAGAAAAACTGGTCTAGAAATTTATGCCATGATTCATTTGCTCCCACATAGAGATAATAATATACACTGAATCAAGCTCATTGTTTGTCCTTTTGGATACTGGACAGTTTTACGAGGTCTAGTCAATGGGAGAGAAGAGGATTTTGGAACCAAATAGTTTTGCATATGAATTCTGGTTCTAATATTTATTAGCTGTGTGAGTTTGTGCTAGCTATTGACTTCACTGAGTCTCAGTTTCACAACCTGTAATGTAGGGGTAAATTGTATCTGTCTTGAAAAGTCATAAGAGGGGCTGGAGCCATAGCACAGTGGGTGGGGCATTTGCCTTGCACGCTGCTGACCTACATTCAATTTCCAGCATCCCATATAGTTCCATGGGCACCACCAGGAGTGATTCCTGAGTGCATGAATCAGGAATAATCCCTGTGCATTGCCAGGTGTGACCAAAAAAGCAAAAAATAAACAAATAAATAAATAAAACATAAAGAGAAAAATCATAAAAATTGGTGATTACCTATGACAAATAGCCAATGCAGTCTAATATATAGCTGGTGTCAAGCCAGCAGCACTTCTTTTTCTTGCTTTTTTCTCCACTTCTACTAGATAAAATGCAAATTATAGCCTAGTCTAGAGTTTCCAGGACTATTTCAAGCTATTCTTTCTTAATTCGGGCTGAATTGACTTTTTTTTTTAACTTTCTGAGTTTCTGTTTTCTTTTTAGTTCATATTCTTTAAACAAAATCTTTTAAAAAAACTGTCTCTGGTTCCCACATCTGAGCTACTTTGATGTATTTTTTTCTTAGCTTAGAAGATATTTGTTCACCTTTGGAATTAAGAGGCTACAATTTTTCCAAAGAACTCTCTAGTCCCTCCAAGGAACTTGCTAGTCTGATCTCCCCCAAAGATGGTGTGCTGAAAGCATAGAATTCATTATGTTCATATGCAAAGAATCTTTATACAATAGGAGACTTATCTTCACTATTTTTTAAGTTGTGACAGTGTTTATACTGCAAATGGTATGTAGTATAGTCACCCTTTGTGATAACAATCTACTTTTCATTGGCTTTCTAAATGCCTTATTTATTTTTCCCCAGGTTACAGTTAGATTTACAAGACCATATGACTTTTTTGGAAGACATAAAGTTGCTCCCTGGAGCCCAACCCCCTCAGACACCTTGGCATGAATAATTTGAAGAATGGCTGGGATCCCATATGTTCTTCATTCCTCCTAGACAGCATTGACATTTGGGGATTTATTCTTGGAATTTGCTTCTTTGAACATGTTTGGTTCAATTAGTCTACTGAAACTGAGGTGACATAAACTGTATTTTAAGAGGTGGTACCATATTCTAAACAGGATGTTTGAGATACAACAGATGGGCTTATGATGACGCTAGATTGCCATTTATTAAAGTTGGAGTAAACTTGAGTGGATCTACAGCACCTAAGCTAGTGTCTTAAAATAGAAGCTCAAATAATACTGGTTAAAAAGTTAAGAAAAGCTGGTTAAAAAGAGAGAGAAAGAAAGAAAAAAAAAGTATAAGCAATCTTTATTCTGTACTCTGTTAACAGTTTAGTCTGAGAATGTTAGATTTAATATATGTTATGGAGTGAGTAAACTGTTGTTAAATTTATTTTTTGAGATAAAAGGTCAGTGTTACTCTGCATAAAAGTGACTATCATTTATTGAGGACTTACAATGGGCATCAATTATATTTGTTTCTTAGTTTATGTCTTGCCTTCAGGGAACTGTGCTTTTCTCCATAGTTGGTGAGATATCGACAAGGTATTGTCCAGCAGTCAGAATAGAGTACATGCCTTCCTTTTGCTGCTTCTCTTAGTGTGAGCAGAGATAAGAATATTTGTAATACAGGTAGCATTCTTCAAGGGCTTCCTTTGAAGTGATATTTCTATTTCCCTGGGATTGCTAAAATCAGAACTGTTGAAGCTGGACATTATCAACTGGGTAACAGCTGACACTGGCTGAGTCTCAAGGGAGAAAAATGCGTGTTTTTCATATTTCACATATGTACGTATCTTTTTAATTATAAATTCTACTGATAAAAATGCTAAGAATTGTAATGATGCATATAGACTACAATTTTGAAATGATTTGAAGATATCCAACATTCTTTCATGCAAGTAACAGCTCCAGGATGAACACTGGGTAGAAATTTCATTAATTTTAAGTAATAAAAATGAAACAATGTAGATAATGACATGTAGATTTGTATGTTCGCTAATGATATGATTGACTTCTTTATTGAATTGGATAATGATTTATATTAGTATATTTCTGCAAACTGTTGCTTTTACAGTGTCGTAGATTTAGACAAGAGCATTTAAAAATTTAATAGGCATATTTGTGAGCTGCAGTTTCCTCATCACTTTCCTGTTTTAAAAAATACCCAGTAGGGTCTGGAGCGATAGCACAGTGGGTAGGACATTTGCCTTGCACTCGGCCAACTCGGGTTCAATTGCCAGCATCCCATATGGTCCCCTGAGCACCGCCAGGAGTAATTCCTGAGTGCCTGAGCCAGGAGTAACCCCTGTGCATCAAATGGTGTGATCCAAAAAGGAAAGGGAAAAACCCAGTAATTCAAATCCTGATCTGTAGCATTAGCTGGATTCCATGTCTAATCTCAAGTTTTCAATATGATGTTACTGAACTTGGGGTTAGCTGCCTTTATATAGGATTTGTGCCACAGATATGGTAGGTGTACCATAGTTAAGAGGTGATTTCCATCATTTTAAAATAATCTACAACATAACATTGTATATTATACATTATGATATAAAATTAATGTATATAAATAATTTTGATATAATTTAAACCAATGTAACATACAAGATTAACTCATTAACAGCACTGACCAGGGCCCTTTTTTTTTTAATGGATATTTCTCCCACCACATTGTGAAAGGCTGTCTGCAGAATAAAGATGGCTCCTCAGGGGAAGAACTGTTGAAAGGGACCCATAGGAGATATATAGCCCAAGAACTTTCTGTTTTCTTTTTAGCTCTAAGTAGATTAGACTGAGTTTTTGTTGCAGTCCATATCTGTTCATGGTGCTTTTGTTGTGCATTAAACCTCCATTTCTTAGAAGAGTTGCACAGGAAAGATATTACAGGGCTGGAGATATGGTATAGCAGTAAGGCTCTTGCTTTGAATGAGGCAGATCTGGGTTTGATCTCTGGCACTGTGTGTGATCTTCTGAGCTCCACCAAGAGTGATCTCTGAGCCCAGAGCCAGCAGTAAGATATTAGTCCACAGAGCCTAGAGTAAACCATAAATAATTCTTCAGAACCAAGATTAAACCCTGTGCATAGCACTCCCCCCCCACCCTCAGGAAAGAAAAAAAAAAGAGAAATTACTCCATTCTGTAGAAGAAATATTTTGTTTATTAAAAGTTGTTTCAGGGGCCGGAGCGATAGCACAGCGGGTAGGGCGTTCGCCTTGCACGTGCCGACCCAGGTTTGATCCCCGGCATCCCATATGGTCCCCCAAGCACCGCCAGGAGTAATTCCTGAGTGCAAAGCCAGGAGTAACCCCTGAGCATCGCTGGGTGTGACCCAAAAAGCAAAAAAAAAAAAGTTGTTTCATTGAATCCTCAAAATTCTATAAAATATCCAGGTGCTTGTTTTATTTTGTTCTCATTTTTCTGATAAACTGAAGTTTAGCAACTTTAGGGTAGGAGTCAAGGCCAGTATATTTGTCCCTCAGCAGAACTCTCAGCAAAAGGAGGGGTACTGAGCACTAAATAGATTAACATCTCAGGTCAAAGAAAAATCTGTTCACTCTCTTCTGTTTGACTCACCTCTTCCGCATTCTGCCACGGTTCATTGACTCCCCATTTTTTTGTGTGTGCGTGTCTCACATACTTTACTCTTTTATTTTATGTCCTATCAAATCTCAAGATGTAATGAAAAGTGTTTTCTCCTCACTGAAAAAAAGGCAATCCTAACCTCTTTTCACAGAAGACAAAACCAAGGCATGCAGGAGGAGTTAAGTTTTCCTCTACAGTCACCTGCAGTGACTCCCTGCCAGCTTTCTAACTGATGCCCATTTATTTCCCCAGTTGACTGCTGTTAAAAAAGGAATTTAAAAGTACCATTGTGTACTTCAGTAGCTGAATTCTTCCAATACTAGAAGGAAATGATGTTTAGCCATTAGTAATGCACCATGACTGTAGTCATCAAACCACATGATAATCACCTGGAGAAAGGTGACTGCGTACTTTTCTAGCAATACCCACAAAAGTATTTTAAAATTTCAAAATAATTAACTTGAGTGAAAAATAGACAAAAACAGTTCGTATTTCATTCACTTATACAACAGTATAGAATGTACAAACTAATGAATAGTGACAAATATAATTAGTGATAGCCTATAAACTGAGAAGAGATAGATAAAAAGGGACATAAGGAAACTTTTGGGCATAATAGCATGCACACTATTTGGCTGTGGTAATGTTCTCGTAAAATGTCTTTAAATTATACACTTTAAATATGTACAATTTATTGCATGTCAACTTTACACCTTAAAGAAAAACAAGTTCATTTATATCTACTCCCTGGACATTTTATGTGTGTATTTTTTTTCTTCCAGCCAGTCTTTTGCTATCTTTTAATGACCTATTTAAACTATAGACAATGGACATTAAATAGAAACACCAAAGTTAGTAGTGATATGAAATATCAGTAGATGTAAAGAAAAAATAAAACCCTAATCTTGTAAACAATGAGTCATAAAATCTACAACCTTTTCCCAAGCTCCTGATTATATGTCAACTGTATGTTGTAGAAATCAATACATTATTTCACTTTCTATACATTTTTATTGACCTGAAGCTTTAAAGGTATTTTTTTATATTTCCAAATAGTCTTGAGTTTGTCAATTCTAATGAAATCTTGCTTGCAAGTGAATTAATGAATTATGTCATACCTGTTCGTTCATTTACACCAAAATATTTGAATCATTCATCGGTCTGACATTATCAGTAAGAAGATATTATCAATATTTAACCAATTTTTAATTTGGATTATTGCCTTGCCTTATTTTACTAATGTCCCAATCTGATGTAATAGAAGGAACGTGCTGTCAGAAGAATTGTGTTGGGCCTTGACTATCACAGGATAAGGATCTTCACTTCCTCTCCTATCTGCCCCCCTTTTCCTGAACATGGAGGAATTATTCTTTCCTTTGAAGTTGAAGATGAGAACATGTGAGATGATGGATTCTGATTAGATATTTTACATATATCTTGGCAAACAGTGTAGTGTAGGGACTAAATAGAATAAGTAAAATTTGACATTACAGACAGAATACCTGGTTCTATAATCCTGGCTCTATTACACATAATTTTTATGATTTTGCATAAGTTTCTAAACTTCTGTGTTCCTCAGTTTCACTTGTGGTTCAAGGATGATAATTTATTTATTTATTTTGCAGTAGCAGGGATCGAACATAGGTCTCTTGCATGCAAGTATGTATTTTACCACTGAGTCACATCCTTGACCACTCATAAGGGATAATTTAAGCATCTGCTACAATGCCTGAACACAAAAGTGTTCTATAAATATTTGTTGCCTTAAATGAAATTCAATTTTTCTCCATTAAATTTATATTATATTAAATGAGAAAATTTATTTAAATGAGTAAATGAGCATATTAAATGAATAAAACATTTAGAACACAGTGTGACACACAGTAAGAATAATCAGTCTTTGTTATAATACATTTTGTATTGCATTTCTGTTTTTCTAATGATAATGTTTTCTAATAAGATAATGATAAATGTGGGGAATGAGAGGACAATTATTAATATTTCAAAATATCATCACATCTTATGCAGGGACTTCTTATATAATTTCTCCAACTTTGTTTTTGTCTCTCTATGAAACATGGTATATATCAATTACACAGAAGTTTCTTATCCTAAAATATCAAGTAACTTCTTTACTTGAAACTTGTCTTTGATTACCCAACACTCCTTAAATTTGTTTGATGAGCCTGAAATTGTACCTTCAATACTATCTCTCATTTCTCTCTCTTTTTAAGTCAAATCACCGTGTGATATATGCTTAAAAACTCTCACCACAACAGCTAATTAGAGAGAGAGAACAGAAGGGAATGCCCTGCCACAGTGGCAGGGTGGGGTGGGGGGAGATGGGATTGGGGAGGGTGGGAGAGATGCTGGGTTTACTGGTGGTGGAGAAAGGGCACTGGTGAAGGGATGGGTTCCTGAACTTTGTATGAGGGAAGCATAAGCACAAAAGTGTATAAATCTGTAACTGTGCCCTCACGGTGATTCACTAATTAAAAATAAATAAATTTAAAAAAAACTGTCTCTACACTTAAAATCTAGTCTCTGCTATTCCCACCAGTGTACATTTCCCACCAATAATGTCCCCAGTTTACCTCCTTCCTGCCTCCCCCTGCCCTGCCCCCACAGCCTGCCTCTATGGCAGTTTTTTAAAAAAATTATTTTATTGGTGAATCACTGTGAGGTACAATTACAAACTTATGAACTTCTGTGTTTGTGTTTCAGTCACATAGTGATTGTTTACCCATCCCTCCACCAGTGCCCATTCTCCTCCACCAATGATACCAGTATCCCTCTCACCATCCCCACCCCATCCCCCACCACCCAGCCCTGCCTCTGCGGCAGGGCATTTCCTTTTGTTCTCGATCCTTTGGGGTGTTGTAGTTTGCAACAGAGGTATTGAGTGGCCTTCATGTTCGGTCTATAGTCTACTTTCAGCTCCCATCTTTCAACCTGAACGGATCCTCCCAACATCCTCTACTTGGTGTTCCCTTCTCTATCTGAGCTGTCTTTTCCCCCAGCACGTGAGGCCAGTTTCCAAGCTGTGAAGCAGACCTCCTGGTCCCTATCTCTACTACTCTTGGGTGTTAGTCTCCCACTCTGTCATTTTATATTCCACAGATGAGTGCGATCTTTCTATGTCTGTTTCTCTATTTCTGACTCATTTCACTCAACATGATACTTTCCATATTGATACATTTATATGCAAATTTTATTACTTCATCTTTTCTAACAGCTGCATAGTATTCCATTGTGTAGATGTACCAAAGTTTTTTAACCAGTTTTCTGTTTTTGGACACTCTGTTTTTTACAAATTTTGGCTATTGTAAACAGTGCTGCAATGAACATACAAATGAAGATATCATTTCTACTATACCTCTTTGCTTCCAGAATATATTGCCAGGAGTGGTATTTATGGGTCAAATGGAAGCTCAATTTCTAATTTTTTGAGAATCGTCCATACTGTTTTCCAAAAGGGCTGAACCAGTCAGCATTTCCACCAGCAGTGAAGGAGAGTCTCTTTCTCCCCACATCTGCGCCAACACAGGTTGCTTTTGTTCTTTTGGGTGTGGGCCAGTCTCTGTGGTATAAAATGAAATCTCATTGTTTTAATCTGCATCTCCCTGATGATTAATGATGTAGAGCATTTTCTCATTTGTCTTTTAGCCATTCGAATTTCTTCTTTGAGAAAATTTCTATTCGTTTCCATCCCCCATTTTCTAATGGGGTTGGATATTTTCTTCTTGTAGAGTTCAACCAGTGCCTTGTATATCCTTGATATCAACCCCTTATCAGATGGGTATTGGATGAATATTTTCTCCCATTCTGTAGACTGTCTTTGTAGTTTGGACACTGTTTCCTTTGAGGTGCGGAAGCTTCTTAGTTTAAGATAGTCCCATTTGTTTATCTCTGTTTCATTTGCTTGGCCAGTGGCGTGTCATCTTTGAAAATACCTTTAGCTTCAATGTCCTGGAGGGTTTTGCCAACACTGTCTTCCATGTACCTTATGGATTCTGGTCTGATGTTGAGATCTTTAATCCACTTTGACCTGACTTTTGTACATGATATTAGGTAGAGATCTGAGCCTATTTTTTTGCATGTAGCTGTCCAGTTTTACCAGCACCATTTGTTGAAAAGGTTATCCTTACTCCAATTCACATTTCTTGTTCTCTTATCACAGATTAGATGATTATATATTTGTTGGTGTGTGTCAGGATATTCAAACCTATTCCATTGGTCTGCGGCTCTTCCTTTGTTCCAGTACCATGCTGTTTTAATTATTACCATTTCTTCGTAGAGATTGAGGTTGGGGAGGGTGATTCCTCCCATATTCTTTTTTCCAAGAGTTGCTTTAGCTACTCATGGGGGCTTATTGTTCCATATCAACTGCAGAAGTGTTTGCTCCATTTCTTTGAAGAATGTCATCCTTATAGGGATCCTGATAGGGATCACATTGAATGTGTACAATGCTTTGTGGAGTATTAAGTGGCATAAACTTTCCCCCTCTCTCTTTCTCTCCCTCTCTCTCTTTCTCTCCTTTTCTTTCTCTCTCCCCTCTCTCTCCCTCCCCCCTTTCCTTTTAAGCACTATGGTTTGCAAAATTGTAACTGATAGGATCACATGAATACCATGAATTACCTCCTTTTAGCACTCAGTTTGGGTCCAGAGTGATAATTTCCAATTATCATTGTTATAGTGGTCCCTTCTCTGCCTAACTACACTCCTCCTTCACATCGGTGGCATGCTTCCTAGCATAGACCAGTCCTTGTCCTTGTTTTAACTGTCTTTGGGTATTAGTCACATACTATGTTGTTATTTTTATATCCCGCAAATATGAGTTCTAGCTTTTTTTTCAAAACGTCTATTGTTTTTCAGAAAGGCTGGATCAAGGGACATTCCTACCAGTACCAGTAGTGAATGAATCTTTTTCTCTCTGCCTTCAAACTAGCACTGGCTGTTATTTTTGATGAGTGCCAGTCTCTGTGGTGTGAGATGGTATCTCATTGTTCTTTTTATTTGCATCTCCCTGATAACTAGTAACGCAGAGCACTCTTTCATGTGCCTTTTGGCCATTTGTATTTCTCTTTGAGGAAGTTATTTTCATCCTTCTCTCTATTTTTTGATAGGGTTGTATGTTTTATTCTGGTAGTTTGTCTTGTTTGTATTCCATTTGACAAATTTTCCTATCATTAAAAATTTACTTTTTCTGTTTAATTCTATTATGGAGAAAGCACTTCTTCTTCCCACTGAGCATAAAAAGGGAGCCAACAGATTAAAATCCCACTCAGCATCATTTCACCAATTACTTTTCTTTCTTCAGTCTTATGAAGTTCCAACAGAAAATTATTTTCAAAATTCTCACAAAGATGCCAGGTGGTCAGCAGCAGCTCTAGTGAGGAAATACTTAGGAGTTCAAGCATATTTGTTATCTTTTCTTTACAACAGTGAGGAAACTCATGGAAGAACAGCAAGAAGACACAGAAAAAAATAATATTCTAGAGCTTTTTGCTATTATAAATAATCTATGCAGACTAGTCACTATCTGATATTGTAACCTAGTCTATTCTGATGATATAGGTATACATTTCTTTAGTTATGAGAAATTGGGAAACAACAATTCTAAACCCTGACAACAAAGTAGGAGTCCTAAATGAGAAGGGAGTAATGCTAACGGAGATTGGAGATAGTGGGAAGTAGATATTTTAAAGATATATATGGAAGGTCGAATGAGGAGGTTTGTAGATGTGTGTGTATGTGTGTGTGTGAGAGAGAGAGAGACAGACAGACAGACAGAGAGACAGAAGTAGACAGAGAGAGACAAAGAAAGAAAGAAAGTAGGGGTGAAGGGTAGAGAAGCAATGAAATTATTGATGCTGGTGAGTGAGTGGGATGGAGCTGATATTTTGGAAAGAGAAAACACTGGAGAGGGAAAGCCACTTGATCCATTTGTTTGTAGAACTGCACTATAGCACTGTTGTTCTATTGTTCATCGATTTGCTTTAGCATGCACCAGTAACGTCTCCATTGTGAGACTTGTTGTTACTGTTTTTTTCATATTGAATATGACACGGGTAGCTTGCCAGGCTCTGCCATGCAGGCAGGATACTCTCAGTAGCTTGCTGAGAGTATCTGAGAGGGACCGAGGAATTGAACCTGGGTCAGCCACATGCAAGGAAAATGCCCTACCCACTGTGCTATTGTTCTAGTGCCATTTGTTTGTATATACTGAATTAGTAATTCCTGTGGAATTGTCCCACTGTAGACAGCCTGTATCACATAGATGGATGACCACAGCCAGTGAAGACAGACAGATGGACAGAGAGAGTAAAGTGAAGAAATAGAAGAAGTTTATTGGGGAGTGCTCCTGGGAAGATGCTACTGGCCTCTGAAGAGGCTGGGTAGAGCCACACCTTAGAAAAGGATAAGCAGATTTTAAGTTGTTTTGGGTGGGCCGGGGGGTTAATGGGGAGGAAGGAACAGAGACTAGTAGGACTGGTGGGACCAGTGAACTTGGTCTGGCCTTCTGTTATCTGTCGGAGATGGGTGTGAGAAAGCATGGAATGCAGCCTAGTGTTTTCCTGTCACCAGATGGGCCATAGGTCCTGCCTTTTGTGCTGGGGGAGGGTGATCTTTGATTCTGGGAATGCCGCTATTTCATTAGCTGGCCACCATTTGATCCAGAGCAAATCTTACAGTTTATGCGGTGTGTCTAGAGTAACATGAAACAGATTTGTTTTGGAATTCAGAAATTTGTGAATATCTTTATGTCTTTATTTGTATGTCTCTTTTTAGGAATAATGAAAGTAATCCCTGTTATCAAAAATATTAATATTTCTGAGGCAAAACATGTCAATATTCACAGCAAGTGGGCTAAAGAAAGTTTACAAATAACCTCATGACAGTCTGGATTAAATTTTCTTTTTTCTTTTTTTTTGGCAAATGTGTGTGACAAATTTATGGAGAAACATACTTTAAGTTTCGCTGTTTTCAATTTTGGAGCCAGAAACAAGACTCCCCACTAGTCCTATATCATGTAATTCTTGATCAGCTATTTGAAACAGACACTGTTGCTCTGCTCTTTCCAGGTAAATCTCAGGTTACCCAAATTGCCGAGTTTATATAATCGGTACTTAAAATCAGTTAGACTTAGGTTGAAGCAGTTTCAGATGGAGAGGAATGGTAATAAGGTCAATGTCAAATGTCAAGTAAAGAAAAATTAGAATAAAATTGCAACTACTGGGTTTGGCAACTTAAGCAGTTGAATTTGGGAAAGGTGTTTCAGGGAAGCCAAGAGATGTAAGCCAATCTCTAGTGGGCTAAAGAGTCACTAGGAGGTGAGGAAGTGAAAACTCTACTAGAATCTACTTTTCTGAAAAAAAATCAGTATGAGGGAATAGGAAAGATGGAGAAAAAGCTGGACATATTAGTAAATGAAGCATTAATAATGCATATTAAATGTTGACTGTGAGAAGACTGCTGAGAATGGAAAAGCCACAAACAGATGCTTGTCTTCGGAAACTCTCGAGTGAGGTCATTTGCCAACGTGGTTTGGCATGAGCCTCAGGCAACCACAAGCTAACGTCTGAACTCACAAAGCTGTGCAGAGAAGTGATAAAGGAAGACCTCAAAGAGAGAAGAGCAGCAGTGTTGGCCTATGTGGCAGAAGCCGGGAAAAGTATTCGCAACACTTGCCTGTCCTTCGCCAACTACAAGACCAAGATAACTGCCCTCCGACATCCTGATGGATCTTTCACATCTTCCAGAAGGGCAATGGAGAGGATTATTCACGACTTCTACTTGGACTCTTTGACAGCCACATCCACCTGCCCACATACCAAATTCTGCAGGATGGATATGCCATTCTCCATGTCCTCCCTTCTGAATTCCGACATGCCATTTCATAGGTAAAGACGCATATAGCACCCAGTCCAGACAAGGTCAGACCCGAACACCTGAAGAATCTGCCACCAGTACTTATCAATACACTGGCTTGGCTCTTCACACACTACCTGTCCGTATGCATGTTTCTGTCCCATTGGAAAACCAGCAGGACCGTTCTGTTGTACAAGAAGGGAGACACCCACGGCATCAGCAACTATTGCCCAATCTGCCTGTTGTCCGTCGTCTACAAGTTGTTCACTCGAGTCATCCTGAATAGAATAGGCAGAACACTAGATGAAGGACAACCATGCGAGCAAGCCAGGTTCCTAAAAGGATTCAGCATGATTGACTACATGCAAAGTGACAAAACTCATTGAAGTTTCGTGAGAGTTCAAGATGCCGCTCTGTCTAACGTTCATTGACTTAAATGATTCTGTTGAGACTGAAGCGGTCATTGAAGCCCTAGCCAAACAGGGCATTCAAACTCAGTACATCAGGATCCTCCTCGAGCTGTATTACGGATTCACCACTAGGATCTCACCATTCTACAAGGAAGTGATCATTGACATTAAGAGAGGGGTTCATCAGGGTGATACCATTTCACCGAAATTCTTCAGTGCCACCCTCGAGAACATCATGTGACAACTGGAATGGGACAGAATGGGAGTGAAGTTAGATGGTCAGCAACTACACCACCTCTGCTTCTCTGATGACATTGTTCTAATAACACCAAACATTAACCAAGCGGCACAAATGCTGGTTGACTTCGACCACGAGTGTAGAAAGGTCGGACTACAGCTGAATCTCACCAAAACAATGCTCATGAAAAATGAAATAGTCCCTGACATTCCATTTGCTCTCAATGGAACAAACATCTCCTAATGCAGCAGCTATGTGTACCTGGGTCAAGAACTTAACATGAGGAACAACTTGACACCAGAACTGTGCAGGAGGAAGAGAGCAGCGTGGAATGCCTTCAAGAGCGTTGAAGAAGTATTTAAGAGGACAAAGAACCTCTAGCTTGGGCATATCTTTTTGACTCCACCATTTTTCCTGCACTAACATACACCTCAGAGATCTGGGTCCTATGAAAACAGCATGAGTACACTATTCAGGTATCCCAAAGGGGAATCAAAAGAGCTATGCTTGGAGTATCACGTTTCACTCAAGTGAGAGAAGGAATCCAGAGTTCCGACCTCCTTGGTCTATGATCAAGAGTCAGGGACATGGTCTCATTTGCCAAGTCATCAAAAATCAGATGGGCCGGACACGTAATGTGATTCAGAGACGATCGCTGGACTAGAGGTGTAACCATCTGGATTCCATGGGACGTCAAAAGATCATGTGGCTGCCCACCTTCGAGATGGTAAGACTTCTTCATCAACAATGTGAATGAATGGTCTGAGGCACTTCCTCTTCCTGGAGTGAGCAGATACCATTGGCCTATACTAGCATGCGACAGGGACAAATGGAGACATTCCTGACGCGTGCTCAAGCAAATCGACAATCAACAGGATGACAAGTGATACAAGTGAAGTGATCTAATGTTAAAGAGAGGAATGAGGGGAAAGTGAGATAGAGTTGAATAAGATCCAGAGACAGAAGTGACCTTGACTCTGCTGGAGAGATTTTACTTCATATTTACCTGGAAGATAGAAGAGATAGTTTGCAAGGCAAATGTCTCAAAGATTGATAGCATGACTTGTTCTCTGTGAATCATCTTCTAAGAATGAGAGGTTAGAATGTGAAGTATGAAGATAGGAGAAGCTTTGAGAAGGCTGCTACAGATAATGGGGTGGGGGGTAATTTAATTATGAATGTGTAGCGGAATGGGCTACCTAAGGTCAAGGTAACTTTGGAGGTCATGAGTTTATGGTGCACAAATCTAGAGGTTTTGTGTTTCTTTCCTAAAAGCATTAGTACCAACAGTAGGAGAGAAACTCATAGTTTAATGTAGTAGGGCTGGGCCTTTGCTTGGTCAAGTCTAACCAGTCCTGATCCTTGGCAGTTGAGTATCTAGATTCTAGCAAACCCTGTAGAATGCAGCATTGTTCTAACACGGTGGCTTTCAACCTGGATACATATTGAAAGCTCCTGGAAATCTTTGAATCTACTGCCGATTGATTATAATGCTCAGAAATTCTTAGTTAGTTGATCTGAGCCATGGCTATTTGTTGTAGGAAAGGCAGTGTGGAAAATTACTATAAGAAATAAAAGGGACCACAGAGACCAAGAGTATAAGGAGTACTTATAGGAGTTAAGTACTTATCTTGCATGCAGCCAATCCTAGTTTAATTCCCCATATTGCATATGATCCTCTAATCCCTGCTAGGAGTAATTGCTTAGCACAGAGTGAGATGAATAACTAGATGTTAATGGTACATGCAATATATGAGAAAATGTGAAGTCCTTATATGCATATGCAACTTTAGCATCATCTAATTATACTACAAATATCAAATCCCTTGCAGTTAATTCATTCCTGAAAAGCTCTTGTGCACAGAATCAATTCAGTATGTGACACTCCCTTAAGAGTGCCCAAACTTGTGTCATATATGTATTGTATTTGTACATCTTTCTGCTATTATCTACAGTGTGTCTTGTCCTGGAGCCCTTTCTCCAACAAAGAAGTGTGTGTGTGTGCGTGTGTGTGTGTGAGTGTGTGACTCACATCTTATTCTAGACTTAAAATAATTAACTTTTGTCCCAGCCTAAATTCTGCAGTTCCCCTGAAATTCAGGGTAGCATGGTTTAATGTGATTTCTAAATTCCTGGTGGCATGGACTAAGCAAATTAAGCAGATGAACTAAGAGACTGATGTATATGATCTCCTTGTGGCCTGGCAGGGCAATTACCAACATTGGTACTCTCCTATGCCCTCTCATGCTTTTTTCAAGATTCAGGGGTGAGAAGGCACTCATCAGAGGCCTCCCTTATCAACATGGTCTCTGGATTCTAGTTTCCAATAACAGTAGCTGGGACTTTAGAACTATCATACATTCCCAGGTGACTCTAACTTACAGTCAAGGCTGAGAATTGTTACTCTAATTACCCATCCCTAAAGGAAATGCCTAGCCTGCACCAATGAAGACAGGCTAGGGTATGAAATGGAAACAAAGAGGCCCAGAGCCTCAATGTTTTAACATAACACAAGCTTACATCCTGCTTATGTAATGTTTACAGAAGGTCTAGGTACTCTTTTGGGAAGTATTTTATTTGTGTTGCTCTGCATTCCACAGAGGCAGAGGAAGAGAAGCGTGGAGAACCTAGTTTTTATCTACTTTCACCAGAAAGTAACACATATTACCTCCTTTCACATTTCAGTGACCAGAACTAGTTTCAGGGCCGATAATAATTTCAAGGAAGTGAAAAATTCAGCTGAATACTGGGGTACTTTAATGTGATCACCCCATAGAGCTTTTATTATAAATCAAAATAGAAAGGAGCCAAAAGGACTTACACATTTATCTTGAAAATACTTTCCAGTGCTGATCACAATCTGATATCACATGAATGTCATTTTTGTAGGGATTTATTCAATCCTTACAACAGCCCTAAAAAATACAACACCCTAATTTTATTGCTTCGAGGCCTCGTGATATCTTATAACCTAACTTCTTCCTCTGGGAGAAACTGGCAAAATACTGAGAGTTTCCTGCCCACATGGGAGAGCCTCGCAAGGTTCTCATGGTGTATTCATATGCCAAAGCCAGCAACATGCTGGGTCTCATTCCCCTGACCCGGAAAGAGCCTCCAATATGGCATCGTTGGGAAGGCCGAGCAGAGAGAGACTTCTAAAATCTCAGGGATAGGATGAATGTAGAGGTTGCTGAGACCGCTTGAGAAATTTGACAATGAAAGGGATGATGATGATGATGATGATGATGATGATGATGATGATGGTGATGATGAATTTTATTGCCATTATACAGAAGAATAAACTGAGGCTAGATAGCTTGCCTAGAATCATATGTCTAGCTAACAAGTAGCAGAGGAAAGATAACTTCTAGGTAGATTTAGGTCCAGAGTTCACACACTAGACTTCTGTGTAATACTGCTGTATTCTGTTTTCTTGCAACTAATCTTGGTGAGGGTGACTCTCATCAAAATTTTTGACTTTTGATACTACCACCATCTTCCACTTTCCACAAACACTTATGACCTAGACACGGAACTCATGCTTTTTCACTATAGCCTTCCCCAATCTCCTAAAGCTTAGAGGAGTAGGAGAGAGGTTGCTAAGTGTGAAAGTGTAAGAGTGAGACTTTGTTTAAGCAGAGAAATTGAGTAATGTTTGGGTATTTTCCTTGAGTTATTGGAGAGAGGTACAGAGGGAGCTGCTGAAGCAAAAAAGAAAGTGAGATTTGGGAAATTGGTTGGGCTGAAGGAAATGTTAGAATGATACTGCTGCTAATTAGAAACACCAAACCTTCTAGGCCAGGATGGAGAGCATATTCTGGCCCTTTTCCTATCTCCCTGTCACTGTCACTGTCATTCACCATTGTTCATCGATTTGCTTGAGCGGGCACCAGTTACGTCTCCATTGTGACACTTGTTGTTACTGTTTTTGGCATATCAAATACACCACGGGTAGCTTGCCAGGATCTACCCTGTGGGTGGGATATTCTTGGTAGCTTTCTGGGCTCTCCGAGAGGGACAGAGGAATTGAACCTGGGTCTGCCTTGTGCAAGGTAAATGCCCTACCCTCTGTGCTATTGCTCCAGTCCAATAAATCAGTAATTAAGTATTTATGCAATAGCTACAAAAAAATCATTTCATCAAAACTTGTGAAGATGTCCTTACACAGCTTAACATCTCTCTAACATTTATCAGAATCACTTTTTTGGCATCTGTGAATAACAACTTAGACCTATGCTAAGATTGGCTCATAAACAGAGAGTAGGGGGGCTGGAACAATAGCACAGCAGGTAGGGTGTTTGCCTTGCATGCAGTCTACTCAGGTTCAATTTCCAGCATCCCATACAGTTCCCAAGCACCGCCAGGAGTAATTCCTGAGTGCAGAGCCAGGAGTAACCCCTAAGCATCACTGGGTATGATTCAAAAAGAAAAAAAAACAGAGAGTAGGGATGGGGGAAATTTTCACTCCCTTAGGGGTACATAATAAAAGAATCATTCTGTGAACCCAGAGATTACAAACCATCAATTTCTAATACAGATCAGTTCTCCAAATCTTCACTTTTATAATAGTAGCTGTTGAACTATACACCTGCTGTTCAGATAACTTTCACTCATTTCATAGCTGTGACTTGGGAGTTAGAAACATCTCTGGATATTGGAAATCTTGATTCTCACAGCCAAGTCATCACTATAATTACACACAATACCTCAAGAGAAGTAGGGACAGATAAATATGCTTTAAAATGGAAATTTTGTGTCTTGAGCAATAGTACAGTGGGTAGGGATTTGCCTTGCACAGGATCAACTTGGTTCAATCCCCAGTATCCCATATGGTCCCCTGAGCACTGCCAAGATTAATTCCTGACTGAAGAGCCAAGAATATCTCCTTAGCATTTCTGGGTGTGGACTAAAGCTCCCTCATGACAATAAACAAAATAGAAGTTTTCTAATTAAACAAAGATGTCCTTTGAATGACATTGAAGCTTTTGGATTCTTGTCTTCCTTACCTGTTAGTTCCTATGATTTGGTTACAACATATGGACTCTGTCTGCAAAATACTTTTTAAAATGCTGTGTTGGCACCTTGCTGCAATCTGTCGGTACACTCCTTAGGGCTATTCGGACCATACGGTACTGCTATATTTTCCTTTTCTTTATTTTGATTAGAAGATGATGCATCTTGATGCAGGAAAATTTCCTTCTCTCCATTGATATAAAATCAGTGGGGGCATTAAAGATTGCTGTTTGGGGCTGGAGCAATAGCACAGTGGATAGGGCATTTGCCTTGCACATGGCCGATTTGGGTTTGAGTCCCAGGATCCCATATAGGCCCCTGAGCACTGCTAGGAGTGATTTCTGAATGCAGAGCCAGGAGTAATTCCTGAGCATCGCTGGGTGTGACCCAGAAAGAAAAAAAGATTGCTGCTTGCTACTGGTTGTTACCACACTCAGCTAAAATCAGATTATTTTCTATTGTTTATAAGAATCTCTGGCTACAGGACTAAGGTACCTGATTGTGATTTCAGTATAGGCTCTAAACTACCATATCATTTTGGACTAGGTACTTCATTTCTTTGATTTTTGTTTCTGCCTCTGTAAAATTAGTAGTTAAGTCGGAAGACTGAGGAAAATATATAAAGCAAAGATTTGACACGTTATGAACACTATTTTTTAAAATAATAAAATGATCCCAAAGGCATAAAGTTGTGCAGTAATTAAGGACAAAGATAAAATGATAAATATCATTTTAATTAAATCTCTAGATGGAAACAAATGAGAAACTTCTACCAGTAATTGTGTGACTGTATCTTAATGGAGTCCAAAAGAGTTTCCTCTTTGGGAAGTGTGAGCTAATACACCCACAGGGGAGTGATTGGGAACAGGGATATTTATACTAGATGGGAAATGCTGGGAAGCCGAGTTTTTATATCAATACCCTGAGGCGAGATGTGGGCAGCTGATGATGTGCAAAAGAGCATGTAGATTTAAAATATTCCCTGTTAATGATGAAGACAAAATTATGTTAGAAATCTAGGATAGTAATTGATGACATATATGAACACATATTCTATATATCTGTGTCTATCTAAAAGATTACTGACTCCACCAACCCAGTCAATAAATGATTGACTGTTCTAAAATCAAGACCTGTGAACTATCCTACTTACCAGGAACACAGATTTTGTAAGAAGAAGGAAAAGTCCTATTTTCCAGTTAGAAAGGGCTTTCTTTCCCCTCCTGCTTACACACAGCATCATCTTGAGAGAGGGAACCATAACCTTAGCTACTTCTCTGACTGCAGCTGATGGCAGGTGATCTGTAATGGATTCAACATGTGCCAGAGTTCCTTATCTAACTATCACTGTATCACTGTATCACTGTCATCCCGTTGATCATCCACTTGAGCGAACGCCAGTAATGTCTCCATTCATCGTAGCCCTGAGTTTTTAGCAACCTCTCTTTTCTTGTTCTTCCCAGCAGTGCCACATTGGAGGCTCTTTCAGGATAAGGGGAATGAGACCCATCATTGTTACTGTATTTGGCATATAGAATACGCCATGGAGAGCTTGTCAGGCTCTGCCATGCAGGAAGGCAATAGGTAAAAAATAAAAATATAAACAAACTGGGGCAGGGGGCAGTGCAGGGAAATAGTGAGGTGTTTGCCTTGTACACTACTGCTCTGGATTCCGGATCTGTCTCTGTGCCACACCTAGCCCCCGGAAGCACCAGGACGCAGTACTACTTACTCCTGCCCGCTCCAAAGCCCCCTCCCCAAATGTATTTCCCAGGATTTTATTTCTTTTATTCTTTGGTTTTTATTTCTTTGGGGTTCCACCCGGTGGCACTCAGGGCTTCCTCCTGGCGGTGCTTGGGGGACCCCATGGGATGCCGAGGATCGGTCCTGGGTTGGCCCTGTAAGAGGCCAGCGTCTTCCCTGCCGGACTATTGCCCCAGCCCAACACTAACACACACTCAACACATGTCCTAAGCCGACTCCATTTCAGGAGCACTTTGGGGGTAGAAGTTACAGAAAACTGGGAGTGGGCCCACTGGTTCCCAGCTCTCGCCCCCACCTCGTCACCTATAGTGAGGACAATGTATTTAGACGACATTAGCTATAGGGACCGAAAACTCCTACTGCCAGCGGTGTTTCAGAAACTGGAATACTGTTATTCCACCGGGTTTCTTAATTCTGAGGTTCTTTAAGGAGAAAGAATTCCAGCAGAGCAAACTTGCCTTCAGTTAACTCTTTGGGTTTGCTCGATAGTCAAGCTCTGGGCTACAGGGTGGAAATTTCTGGGAGGAGCTGGAAAGAACCCTAAGCTAAAACTTGAATTCTAGTAGTGTTGTTTTCTTCCTAAACCTGGATATTCATGGGAGAGTGACTGGTGAGAGAATTCCAAATAAGCCCTTTTTTCTCTCTCTTGGTTCTAAGCAAGAGTTTTTCTAGAATACTAATCCTGTGATTCCCCTTGCTTCTGGCTTTGGCCATTTCTTGTAAGGCTCACCTAGGATACTCTGACACAGAAACTGGGGACACCCACATCTAACCTTTAGCTTTCACCATTTAATGCAGTCACTGACCCCACCACAAAACACTTGAGCCTTTCCACTCCTTGACCCTGCTTAAACTTCACCTGTGCCTGTGGTTTTCCAGCAGGCCCAGGTGGAATTTTTGCAGTGAAGCCTTTTATCCGGGCTTCTCACACTTGAGTTTGCTCTCTCTTTATCTGGTGAGTTTATTACAATAGACTGTCAAACTGTCGAGTTTCTGGCTCCCTGGCTCTGGGGCAGAGCCTGCTATCTTGTATTTCTAGCAAACTCCTCCCTGGCTTTGGGCTAGAGCCTGCTATTTTATATTTGTAACAAGTTCTTAGAACATACAGCCAATCTCCGACCATTGGATAAATGGAAGCGCAGCGTGAAGCGCCTCCTTTTCTTTCCAGGTCTCCCCACTCCATTCTCACTCAGGCTATTTTCCTTCCTCCGTGGTAAATTCCCGGCTTCTGGACACTTGCTAACCGTTCCACTTCTATCAACGAATAGAAGCGTTGATAGAAACTACTCCTGTCCACTTCAGTCCCATGCAGATTCCCTGCTGCTACCTTCACTTGATCCGCTTGACACGCTGCCCACCCGCACTCTTCCTCCTCCTCCTCCTCCTAGCTCTCCTCCTCCTCCTCCTCCTCTTCCTCCTCGCTCCGCTGTAAATTCACACCCCCCCCCCCCGCCCCCGGTTACTCATTGCATTCCGTGCAACCTTTCCCCGCAACTTTGCAGCGGTGACTGAGCTCGCTACTCTTGACAGGAGTTTCGCAGCCCTGGGTCCCGGGCACGTCACATCAAACCTGGGGCTCAGTGGCACTGCGCGCGCCAGCGATCCTGGCCGTCGGGTGGGGCCAGTGCTAACGGGCTGGTTGGTGGAGCGTCGGGCGTCCAAGCCCGGAGGGGGGCGGTAGCAGCGTCAGGTGGCTGCTCTGCGTCCCCTTCTGGCTCTCAGCCTGTGCTGGAGCGGGAACCCACCCACACTGCTGCCCGACTGGAGCGTCCTCGGAAGCAGTCGGGTCCCAGGTTCCCGCCCCCAATCCAGTGTCACCAGCGGGGATGTGACCACAGCTCTGGCATCCCGCCCGCTTCTCGCCTCGCCTTCCCCTCTCTGCCGCCCCATTGGACCGACACGCGTGTGCCTGGATCTCCCCGGAGAGGGCGGAGCGGCCCCCAGAGGCGCACAGCCCCGCAGAAGTTGGGCTCCCCACGGCCGCGGGCTCCAGGGGCGCGAGCGGGGCTGGGCTAAGGCGCAGGCAAGAGGTCTCGCTGTGGGGCGCCGCGGCCTGGGGTGGGGACGGGGACCCTCGGGAAGGGGCTCGACGCTGGCGGAGAAATGCTGAGCCCGCGCCCGGGCGAGTGGCGCGGCGGCGGCGGCTTCAGCATCAGCACCGGCGGGACAGCGACAGCGGGGGCGGCGCAGGCGCACTGTGCCCCGCCGAGCCTGCAGTTCCCGAGCCCCGTGTGCGGCACCGCCACAGTCTGGGCAGCGGCGGCCGGGGGAGCGCTACTACCATGAACTGCCTGGTCCTCCTCCCCAGAGCTGCTCATCCGGGTCGGGCTGGAGACACAGTCAGGGGACCCCGCCGCCGCCGCCGCGCCCCCTTTTCTCTCGGCTCGATCTTCTCCACCTTTTCCTCCTCTTCCTCCACCTTTTCTTCCTGCATCCCCCCCTCCCCCGCCGCGGATCCTGGCCGCAGCTCTCCAAACCCAGGATGCCGGGGGGCAAGAGAGGGCTGGTGGCACCGCAGAACACATTTTTGGAGAACATCGTCAGGCGCTCCAGTGGTAAGAAGAGTTGCAGTTCGAAACACCCCCCTACCCCCCACTACCACCACACCTCGATCCCGCCTCCGCGCACCCCCTCCCCCGCAACCTCCCCCCCCCTCCGGCATCCTCTCCATCCCATCCCTGGGGCGGGGTGGGGGGTCGTGCAGGCAGACCGATCTGGTGTTTTCAGTGACTACATTTGGACCTGACTTTGGGTGGCGGAAGAAATTAGGTGGCGGAGAAAAGTTACTTAACATCCCCATCCCCAAGAGGTGCTTTTACCCTTCTCACACCTGTCCAGACCCACACCAACAGGGTTGGGTGTGGGTTGGTGGGTTCCTGCAGGTACATCTGGAGAATAGAAGAGTTTTGCTTTGGTGAAGAGTGTTTTTCTTGCTCATCCTGCCCCCACATTATCCCCCCTCCCCCCAACTAGGTTGCAGACGATCACATTCTTAGAGTTAGGACAATGGAAGGCTTTTCGAGTTAGAAATACTGCAAGGGTCGTTTCCTATTAAAATTCTGTTTCTGGAACAGCTTTTGGGCCCAGTGGCCCCCAAAATTGAACCTTGTGCTTGAAGAGTAGGTGGAGTTGAACCTACTCTCCAAGCACAAGCACAAAACCGTTTTTCAAAGGAGTCAGTTCTTGAAAAATGGAAAAGCAAACACTATGATTAAATTTGTGTTTAAAGTCTTTTTTTAAAAAGCTGTTCGTTGGTCTATGTTTATATGATGCATTTGATTTGATTTAATCAGGAGAAATGTAGAAAGGGAAGTAATAGCAATTGCTTTTTAGGTAACTGTTGAAAGAAGTCTTAAAATGTCATTCCTTCTTGCTACCTATGTTAGTCTTTTCTTGCCCTAGAGAGATCTTAAAAGGCTTCCCGTTCATAAATTCATTTTCTTAAAGATATTTTAAATGAGATGCTCATATGTTTCCTATTTTAAGACCTTATTAGCTGTTCCTTTTACACCGTGTACTTGTTTTAAATTCTATATTGTTTTCAAATTTGTAAACTAGATATGTAAAGTGTCCTTTAAGTTTTTTCTAAACCTTCAGAGGTTTGCTATTTTGAAGTTCATTTCTTTCAGAATTATATGAAAGACATTTCTGCAAATTAATTGCAGTGGAACATGAACCAAAGTAATGGAAATGCTTTATGCAATTCTATAATTCATTATTTACTTATTAATTAATTCACTCATTGAACCAATATTTATTTGGGTGTCAAAAACCCGACACTCAGTGGGGCCTTTTAGATAAAAATTAAGACACCAGTTCCCAAGAAGTTCTTTGCCTAGGGTAAGACAGAAGACCACTTAAATAATAATAAATAATTCAATACAATTAGTTGGTAAATTCTTATACTAATTCTTAGGTTAGTATCTTTGGAAAACTAGACTTGCAAGTATTTTTCCTGGTTTTGGGACTATAAAGAGTCCCAAAGTGCTTTTCCTAAATCTCTGATATGGGATTTGCTTTTAATTTGAGAGTTACGACTTTATTCTACTTCGGTCAGTACTTAATACTATAAAAGTATAGAGCAGACTTTTTGGATTAAAAACTAACTAATAGGAATGGCCTAGTTTTAAAAATGACTATAATATTTTTAGCCACCCAATGTGGTTTCATAGGTGTTTTAAATTCTTTACATAGATAGTAAATACAAATTTGTGATGGCAGACAATTTCTTCTGTGTTTATATATTACCTTCTGTATTATTATATAAAGAACTGAGTACAAGGGGATATTACTATTAAAGCAGTTTGGGAAATGTAAAGGTTATTGGAATCGGCTATTTAAGATATACCAGTCTTATTTTAGCTTTCTCATCCTCTTGGGTTATCTCAACTCTGTGCAGTTTAGTCAGTGAGAGTGCTTTTTCAGAGAAGGCCTTAAAAATACAGCCTACAGGCTTTCTGTTGTTCTGTGCTGTGAAGAAAAAGAAGATGAGAATTCTTGTGCTGAAGTTAACTAACATAGCATCTTTGGTTAAACTCCTTATGGACTAGAGCTATGAGTCATTTTCTAGAATCTTTTATTTCAAATACCACAAAATTAAAACTTACCTGATGTGGTTTAAAACATCTGTTTCTATTGCTTCCATTTTATAACCACCATTCAAATTAATGAAGGATTTTTTTCTTTTTTTACTTTATGTTCATAGTTGTTTTATAGGTTTAGTTCTCCTTCCCATTGATAATACCAAGTGTGAATAAAAATTATAATGGTATTTTAATCCACTTGTAACTATTAATGACTAACATTTAATACTATGACCTTTAAGCTGTGTTTGAAATATCTTAAGATATTTTATGTAAGCCCCTGCTTACTATAAATATTATACATATGTGTAATGTATGTGTATATGTGTACATATATGTATAATAAAATCTTGGAAATTTGAAAATCTTGGTACCACTTGTAGGATGAGTCTTAGAAATTGACCATTACAGTATTAAATTGATCAACAATTTCATGTTGGAGAGCCCATAGTTGTTTGCATTTTTATATGATTTAGTAGATAAATTAAAAATATATCCTGAATAGTTATTTGAGATTAGTAGAGAAATCTTCAGGATCCTCTCAAATAGATTTGGTTTGTCGCAGATAAAATTTATTTCATTATTCACTAACTTAGCAACAATGAATGTAAAATATTGGTAGACCTTGTGGTAAAAGAAAGAATGGATCCAGCTCTTTCAATATACTAAATAATAAAGAAAGATAGTCTCATAACATCTATTTACCTTTATCCCATGAAATGGTTATTTTTGTGATAAAACATTGTCTTGTCATGGATATAATTTATTCTTACACTGATAGTCTTATGAACTTAGAAACATATATAGGCAAATACAGATATATGAACAGATAGGTATTCACCAATATACAATGACAGATGAAGAAGAGAACTATCACTTTTACATACCCACAAAGAGCAGAATATGTATGTGTGTGTATGCGCACGCTCGCATGTACCTGTGGTATGAATGTGTGTGTGCATGAGAGAGAGAGGATGAGAGAAAGATAAATAGGAGAGAGACAATGAAATACAAAGAGAAAACTATCATGATTTCTGTTTTGTTTGTTCATGTGTACCATCAGTGAACTGAAACCTCGGTCAGTTAGAAATCTGACAGAAAATTTCTTGATCATTTCCAACAAAAGAATAAGATGTAGAGTATATCTCAGTATAGCTTTTAAACTGAGGTTTCCTCACAAAGTTCTAGAATCCTTAGTTGCAGTTTTCTAGCATAACAGTGGTTTAAAGTAGCACTTATAGCCTATTTGTGATCATTTTACACTCCTTGAAATGAGAGTTTTATTTTCCTTATTTACTTGACTTAGTCTCTTATGGGAAAGCATTTTGAATTGTAACTGGTGATTCAAAGTCTATAAAATAGAATAATGAGGACCACTGGTAGGAAGGATGCACATATACTTTATAGCCAAATCCCAAAATAGTAGAAGTAGGGAATTCCTCTTTTCAGTTTTAAGATAAAGACAAGATACATTTTGAACACATAAAAAGGAATTGTAGTATGTAATCCAGTAGACATAGAGAACACATTATTATTCTAAGAAGTATAAAAATCAAAAGTATAGTTGCAATATAAAGGTTGAGATAATTTAGTTTTGGTTACTATGATCAAATAAGTTGCAGAAAGGTAAGTTTGTGAACTGTCTGGTAAATTCAGTGTATCTGTGCAATATCTCATAGAAAATTCCCCCATCACAAAATGCTTATTGAATATTTTTGTCTAGAGTCTTATTAGATTATATTTCCTTATTTAAATTTCAATTGTTCTGCAAGCTGTTCCCCAATAAATACTGGGTTGGAGAAAGCTGTAAACTTCTGAGTAGAGGGTATATATATTTGAAAGAAAGAGTTTAGGTCTTTTGGGTAAGAAACAAAACATTTTAATACTTTATGATTATATCTCTGAGACACCCATTTCATTGTATTCTTTTAAATTTTTCAACAACTGGGCAGAAATGATTAGAGACTAAACTAGACTCCCATTTTGAACTACAAAACTAATGTCCTTGGTAAATGTACACTGATGAAGGGATGGATGTTGGAATATTGTACTACTGAAAAACAATCATGAACAACTTCATAACTGTGTATCTCAGTGACTCAATAAAAATAAATTAATTAATTCAAAAAACCACAAAGCGCCCTCTCAAACTAATGTCTTTTTAAGAGAAGTAAATGCTTGTTCTTTAATATTTAAGCATTAATTTAATATTAAGCTAGAAATGTTTTTCTCTTTAGAGAAAAAAATGAGCTCAGGAAAGAATAAAATAGAAGTGGCAGTATTTTATGAACTACTAATGTTCAAGAGAAGATGCTCAATATATTGTATTTCCAATTTTCTTGCAATACATAGGTTGCACAGAAATTTATTTATTTAGTTTTTATAGGACAACTCATTTTTTTGTGGAATAGTTAATATTTGTAAAATCTAGAGCTTGAAACATATTGAAATCTGAGAATCGAATGGAGAGGAAATAGAGAACCAGTGATTTAAAAACAAAGTGAAAAGGAATAATAATCTTAAATATCATTCCATTTAATAGAAGTGATGAAAAATTGGGAGCTTGGGTAGAAATTCTTAAATTTTTTTCTTGAAAGATTTTCCTTAACATCTAAACCACTTATTCAGAAAAATATTAATAAAAATTCATAGTACTTCTGAGGCATTGGCTTATTCAGATTGTGTAATGAATCACTTTTACTTTTAAAACATCATTAAAGTTGCAATTGTATTGACCGCTTCCTAAACTATCTTTATAAATAAGATAGAGGATTGTCTCTAAATCCTAAATTCCATTATAGAATGAATGTTGTACTTTGCTGACTGAAAAGATGCTTATCAGAGGACACTTTTGTCCTTCCTAGAAATTTCTTTGCTATTTTTGCTGGATTCCAGGAGTAAGGTATATAAGAAATCCATACACTTTAATTGCCTCACTGAAAGAATTGTTAAAAATATTATTTTTCAATAAGCAAGAAATAGCTATGATTATCTTATTTGGCAACAACTGAATGGATTCCCATATAGTAATTTTTTAGTTTTATTTAATGGTTATCTTTTACTTTGATTGTTAAGAACAGCTATTTGCTAGTGTGGAGGAATAATGCTTCTGTGTTCTTTAGTGTCTAGCTTAGGAAAAAAGTATGTATGGTTTTCTAGAGCTCTGAATATAGTATGTACCACAAGAGGTCACTATAGGTTCTGTCACAGGTGAACCAAGTAGTAAGTATCTGGGATTTTTTTGTGCTTTTTCTTATTTGATTGACTGGCACAAAAAATGTTGTTTGTTGTTACTCTTGAAAAAAGTGTCTATAACGTGTAGGGAAGTTTAATGAAGAAAAGTATTTCTTCAAATTATTACAATCTTTTTAGTTAAGGATGACTGACATTTTGTGACAATGTGATTTTAATAAAAACAGCTTACATAAAGAAATAGGTTTAACCACATTTGAAATAAGTATAGCATTTACTTTTTCTTCATTTCCTTCAAATTGCTTCATTTCCTTTAATCAGAAAGTTTGAATCTTAGTTTTAGGCATTTTCTTTTCTTTTTGATCAGACCAAGTAGTATATATGGAGAGATGTTTTGAAATGTTCCAAACAAAATTTGTTTTGAAGAAAAAAATTAAAATTTTTTTCTTTATGTAGCACTTTAAAATAACAGGGTCATACTCAGATATGTTTGGGGTTCCTGGGGCTTCTCCATGTGGTCAGGGCAATGTGTGGCTGATGGTTCATTCTGGGGACCTAGTGGTGTTAGAGTCCCCAGGGTTACTTCCTGCAGTGTTCTGGGACGCCATGATGTGTCACTGATTGAAGTCATCACTATATTTTGAGTCCTCGTAGCTCTGTTATACAGTACTTAATAGGAATTTTTAAAAATATATGTATATGTTATGAATCAAATAGGCATGAAAACAAATCACAATCTGAAACCATTGAAAATCATTGTCATGGAAATTGAGATCAAGGAAAATAGTTTTGGTATAATCTAAGAAGTGAATATTTATGTAACATTTTTCCTTTACTTATGGTAGACTGGAACTTAAAAAGAATTCCATCTTATGTTCTGGACACAAGAAAATAAAAACAAAAAGATATGTTAAAAAGTTTGTGGCAATCAGATTATAATATATATGTATATCAAAATATAGTTATGCCATAAAGATATAATTTTCTTAGCCAATTGTACTATAACTATGTTTTTAAAAATCCTATTTGTTCCACGAGATACTTTAGGTTAATTTATGACATGAACCTCTTTCATTTTATTTTTTTATCACTGAAAAATGACTATGAAGAATCATTTAAATATTCTCATTCTGTATGACAAATTAAAACTGAAAAAGGAATAGTCATGATAGATACTTGCTCTAATTAAATAGTATAATATTGTCACAGAAATTATTGTCTTCTTTAGAAATTTTAGGATTGATTATACATGGATCATATTGCTACTAAATGGGTATGTTTTACATATTCTAGATAATATTTTTCTGATATAAGTTTTCACATGGTAGAGGAGATGAAATACAAAACAAACATTTAGAAAGAAAGAGTGGTTAAAAAAATCTCTGTGAAATTTTGTTGGACTGTATTTATTTCTTGTGGTATGAACTAATGAGAGAAATATAAATATTTAGTACAAAGTCCTCTTGATTTTCTGAGTTATTTGAGATCATATTTTTAGCAGGTAGGTACATATTTTTAGCAGTTTAGAGAATTATATATATTGAAATCATATAACACTGGGACATTATGAAAATGTGGATATATTAAATAAGCTCCTTAAGGATATGGATTATTACATATATTTTTACATCCTCCATTGTGAAAAGCACATAGCACCAGTACTAATTTTTCATTCTGTCTCTTGAATTAACCAAGTATTCATATTTTTTTCCAAAACAATACTGACCTAATCTATTAAGTAACTTAAGAGAGTAATTGCATAGTTTAAAATGTGTAATCAGTGCAGACATATGAAAATGGAAATTGCATTTTTTGTATAGAACAAATTAGCTGGGACTCAAGTCAACACTAGAGGAAAACATATAAATGGTCTCATGCTTATTTTCTCTTCTTATTTGATGTCAAGTTTAAGTACGTTCTAAAATATTCTATTCTAATTGCTAAAGAGTTAAAAACTAGATTATTTTATACAAAAAGATTATAAATTTGTAGATTGTATAAATAAATTATTTAGTAGTAGTTTTATGGTTCACTGTCACTGTCATTGTCATCCCATTGTTCATTGATTTGCTCAAGCAGGCGCCAGTAACGTCTCCATTGTGAGACTTGTTACTGTTTTTGGCATATCGAATATGCCATAGGTAGCTTGTCAGGCTCTGCTGTGAGGGCCGGATACTCTCAGTAGCTTGCCGGGCTCTCCGAGAGGGATGGAGGAATCAAACCCGGGTCTTGCCGCATGCAAGGCAAACGCCCTACCCATTGTGCTATCGCTCCAGTTTAGATATCATAGTGTTATTTTTGATTTCCCATTTAGTATAATATTATTCTTGCTTCCCAGCCATATCAACAATTCTTAGGAGTAAGAATTTGGCCACACATTATTTTGTATAATCTATAAATTTTATATGCTGAGTAAGTGAATTATGCTCATTGATTCTACTGATCCATCTCAAGGCATGAAGCATGTCCATAACTGACATCATATGCAGCAAATACATAGATATATTTTGCACAAAGGAGTTACTGTTAAAAAATGTTTTTTAATAGAGATAATTATCTTCTCTTCTGAGTATGAGGATTGAAAGGTTTGATACATTTACTTTTTAAAGAAAATTTTCTAAAGCATGTTCTCTTAGCTAACGCAGTCATATAGATAACAAGTAATCTTTCTATATATAGATTTCATGCATTCATATAATGAGTAGTGTGGGGCATTTCCAAGGATCAGAGAATAGAGCTCTAACAATTCTTAGAGGCAAAGGGATCAAGTGGAAAGGACAAAGAAATTTGGTCTCAACCTAGCCTGTCCTAACCCTACACCTTACCAATAGAGACATATTGAAGCTCTCATTAAAACAGCCACATTGCAAAGATACTGGAAAAGCTGGGCAAAGTCATGTTTTGTGCTGATTCCTTGCATTAAGGACTTAAATATATCCACTTTTTTGTATCTTCTCTCAATGTAGTAAATTCCAAATTCTCTGGGAGATTATCTTTTCTTTTTACCCCCCAAAAGCAAATTAAAAAATAGTGGGGACTGTCATACTAGTCATAAACTGGTAGATTTGACCTCATCTGAAAATGATTGGATTCACTCTATTAAGAGCTTATTTGAAGAGAAAATAAAACTAAAATAAACAACTTTCTCTTCAATAAAAGCTATTAGAGTCTTCGAGTCAAAGAAGCATCAGTTCTCTTTACCTCATTAACTGGCAGTTCTTGACAAAGCTGAAGGCTGCAAAAATCATACTCTTTTTGTAATCGACCCAGTGAAATATGGATACAGAGAAAAATAAATTTGTGATCTGTACCCTGCCTTTAAACAAGCTAAAGGCACAGATAGTCAAAGCTTTTTTAAAAAGGACAAACCTGTAGGAAACTAACTGAATTGTAAATGCTTTCAGAAAAGCTCCCTTTTGTCTTTTTTACTAGATGAATAGGTTAGACAAAAGCTTTCATTAACTTTATTATTATTCTCATTTTGTCTTTTTTGATCCACACAAAGCAGTGATCAAGGCACATTCCTGGCTCTGTGCTTAGGTCTCTCTCCTGGGGTGGTCAGGAGATGCACCTGGGTCAGCAGCATGCTTGGCAAGCATCTTACCTGCTGATGTACTATCTCTTGTCCCCTTTATCAGTTATCTTCTCATTAATATTTGGCTAACTTAAAAAGTTACTTCAAATAAAATATATTGATTCCTTCAGAAAAGGTTCAGTTATTTTGCAAAAACGTGGTTGTTTATTTGCAGGACAGAAAAACAATGACTTGACACTAAACATGTAATACTTTTCTTCCATTAAGTGCATTTTGACTAATTTAGATTTTGTGCAAGGTTATATAACTAGTGAATATTTAATGGCCTTAGATGTTTTAAAAAATTTCATTGTAACAAAATCCAGTTAAGATGTGCTGTTACTGTTATCAGGGTGAAGGTTTTCTGTTATTGTGGGATTATGAATCACAGACTGCTATCACAGATTTATTTTGTTTCTAATTATTCTAACCAGTGTACTTTTTAGAAACTCATCTTTTCATGAACAAAACACCAACTATTAAAACTAGAAACTTTGAAGTATTGAAATACTTTTCTTGTTGTTTGTGGAGATATTTTATGTAATGAAATTGTTATTATTCCTACTAGGATTTATAAAATACACGTTGAAATAGCTGATGCATTTGAACCACTTTGGGTAGATGCATAAAAGATTAAATAAATGTCATCAAAGAAACACAGAAACTTTAAAATGTACCTTTGATCTTGAAGGAGATGAAAAGTAGAGGCATATTTTTATCTTTGATGACAGCTGAATAAGTTCGAATAAATTAACAGATTTTGCATATTTCAAAACTCCCACAATATTGGTCTACTTAATGTTGGCAACATTGTTATGTAATAATTATTCTCATTGTGGAAGGTACAAAGTGTATTTATCTACATATATATTTATGTGCACACGCACATGCATATTTATTTTCCATCAAGCTATAGAAAAAAGTTATATTTTATAAGGACATGAAAGATAATAGCCTTACATTATATTGTTGATATAGAGAAATTGGCAATGCACCTACCAGAATCAACATTATAAATGTTTGACATATAAATCATTCTTTCATTTAACCATTTGAATCAGCATTTTATTTAACCCAAATAAGATGTGCTATATTTACATTATTCTATTACTGTTCTATGTAACTAAATATATCTTTTGATATTACTAATTCAGAAGAGTTTTAAAGAAAAGTATGTGCCCTATGATTTAAATTCATGAGTTTGCAGAGGGAAGGGAAATTTGCTTGGAAAGACCTAAGAGAACTGTCAGTTATCTGAGAAAAATACCTACTGTGGCCCTTACTTAGACTTTTGACAATAAATAATTATTAATTGACTGCATGAATTTAAATAGAAATTTAAATTGCACTTGTGTAATTTAATAAACATTCTGGGTATATAGTGATAAACAAATAGACATGATCCCTGGCCTTATGGAACTTCAAATCTGGTAAGCAAGAGAAGCTTTCAGTAAACCCACATCAAATATCACTGTATCACTGTCATCCCATTGTTCATCAATTTACTTGAGTGGGCACCAGTAATGTCTCTATCCCCCCCAGCCCTGAAATTTTTAGCAGCTTCTTCTAACTCATCTTTCCCAATGATTGGAGGCTCTTTCAGCATCAGGGGAATGAGACCTATCATTACTGTTTTTGGCATATCGAGTATGCCACGGGTAGCTTGCCAGACTCTGCTTGTGCAAGAGTGTATGTTACTCTCTATGATTTGTTGCCTACTGTCTGAACTCCCTCAAATATAGTTTGGTAATTATGGGAAATGGGTAAGAAATGTCTTATAATGAGTACAGAGCCCAAGGTCACAAAGTTCTTCATTATCTGGGCTCCATGGGACTTCATTCATGCATGAGGCTCGGCTAGAGTGTCTGGAAAGTGGTCTGGGATGTGGTGGCGGTTGGGCAGTGGAGGTTGGCTGCCAGGGCTGGGTACCTTGGGATAGGGAGGGTTCTCACCCGCCCCCCTCTGGGGCTCCCTGAGTGAAACACCCTGGTGCAGAGTTCAGTGGCATGGCTATGGGGGCCTCATTTTATAATCCTGTCTGGGAGGAGCAGCCATTGAGATCTGAAAGGTGGCCAATGAAGAGACAGGGTGTAGCTTATGGTTGTGATTCCTGGGTTACTGGAGATTGGGGATAGCAGGCAGAGGATCTCTGCTTCCGGGTCCCATTGAGTCCAGAGTCCAAGGTCACAAAGTTTATATCAAATATATAATTATAAATAGTGTTAAGCATTTTGAAGGGAAAGAGGCACATGTTTTGATAAAATGTGAATAATTTTGATTGGAGATGAGGTTACAGAAAGCCTGAGAAATTAGTGAGAAATTGAAACCTAAAGTAAGAGGTAGCTAGGAGAATATTTCAAACAAAGAAAAAACATGTGAGTAGCCCTAAGGAGAGAAAGAGGAAATTAGTTTCAGAGGTAGAAAACAGGTAAAGTTGAATTGCCTTGTGTTTTGTGTGTGTGTGTGTGTGTGTGTGTGTGCGTGCATGCATTCACGCTCACACATGTGAGAGAGAGAGAAAGAGAGAGAGAGAGAGAGAAAATCAGTTTTAATATTCCAATTGCAATGGAAAACAAAATTAACATCTGACAAGTTGTTTGGAGAGATCAAGCGGAGAGGAGTAGTAGGTGAGGAAGACTAGAAATAGTTAAAGCAAGAGATGATGGTGACTTTGGAGTGGGATAATAGCAATAGAGATGAAGAGAAGCAGGTGTATGCTACATTCCTCTTCATTTTTGAGGGGAGAGGGGTTTGTTTTGGTAAAATTATTAGTGTTTAATGATGAACTAGATGGATGACTTCCAGGGTTTTGGCTCAAGCATTGATTGACATATGGAAGATTTCCTTGATAATGGGGAAATCGAAAGAGAGCGAGGTTTGAAATGAAACGATCAAGGTCACCTGCACCGTCGCTTTATTATTTAGCACTGTTTTCATTCCCTTGAAGAAAAGAATGAAGCTAATGAAGACTAAGTGTAGTGTGATGGAGTGCACAGGGCATTTCTGATTTTTACTACAGAGGGTCAGAAAATAGCAGCCTGTTTGTTCTTATGGATGAGAAACAGAGTTTCAGGTTTTAATATGAAAGTGATTCAGACAGGAAAGGAAGTGAATTTTGGGATATAAGTCAAATCCCAAGTTAAACCTGTCACTGTCACTGTCACTATCATCCCATTGCTCATCAATTTTTTTAAGCGGGCACCAGTTACGTCTCTCATTGTGAGACTTATTGTTAATGTTTTTGGCCTAGTTTCATAATAACAAATATTTGACCATCAGTTTTGTTGACACCTTATCTGCAGTCAATCCTTTGTAGAAAGGGTACATGGTTTTTATTGGACCTTCTTTTGAACTTCAAATTCCCCTTCTTGGCCACTGATTTTTGAAATATGTATTCTTGAGGTCTTTGAATCAGAAGACCATGGAGGATAGTGATACTTGGAGCCATGAGCACCTCAATAGCATCCTTCCTCGATGAGTCCTGGGTGACAAGGAGCAGTTCAAAACAGCCCCAGCCTAGTTTCTACCTGATCTTCCCCAGTGCTAGAGTAACTCTGCCTCAAGATTTTAGGACTTTAAGAATAAAAGTGATGTCTTTTGTTTTTGTAAGTTTGTCCAAGGTTAGAACTGAATGAATAACTTCATAGAGAAATCAGTGAATTTCCTGAAGCAGGCTTTGACTTTGGAAAAATGCTATAAATCATTGCAAGTATATTCTTTATTTCATCTGGTTTCTTCTGTGAAATCTGTTCCTTCTCACCTTCACTCCATGCATTATCTGTTCCTCAGTACTCTAGAATTCTTTGGTGTGTCTTATCACTTCTCAAAATATCCAAAGTTTCTTTGTTCTTGTGCTGTGAAATACTTCATTAAAAATGATGAGACAGGGCTGATAAGATGGCTCAAAGAGCTAGAATGTATACTTTGCATGTGAGAGCCTGGGGTTGACCCAAATCCCACATGGTTCTGGGCTCCCAAAACTGATGAAGAGAAGTAGGGAGAAAAGAGATGACTAATTAGCTTCTCCCCTTGCAATGTTTGCCATTACTAATGCCCTTTTAGTTTCTGGATGAGAGAAGGGTATAATTTTCCTAAACACAAACAAAAAAATGATGTCACCTCCCCTTCGCCCACCCCCTCCGACCCTGGCCCCAAACAACTAAATCCTGTCACATAGACATAGTGATGGAAAAAAATGAGAAAAATAACATTAGTTTTGTTTGATTTTTGGTATGCCCACTGGTGCTTAAGATCATTCCTGGTGCTCTCAAGCAAAGCATGTTCACTGTCTCCCTGAATCAAGAAAGGCATTCTTTTCTGGAATTGCTGTATAAAGGAAAGAAACATCTCATACACTTTCATATTGTTTATCATTTTATAAGTACAACCTTTCTTATCCTTTCACATTCTCCCTCCCTTTTTTCCTTTTTTTTCTCCTCTTCCTCCCACTTCTTCTTTTTCGGTACTGGGCTACATCTTGGCCTGACACAATCTTTCTGCCACCCAGAACTATTGACCTCATAGTTTACATATGATCTTTAGAAATGGAATTAATATACAGTGGTATTGAGTAGTTATTAAGTAGTTATTTAAATTAAGCTGCTGTTTTACCATTTTCTGAAGAAATAGCAGTATTTCCTTTGTATCAGGAAACAAAAATTGTAAGAGCTCATAAATGTAGTATGGCAGAATATAGAGTCCAAGACAGTGAGGTCTGGTTCTTTTTTTCTCTCACTATGAGAAATCCTTTAACTTTCCTCACCAGCTTTCTCACATATCAAGAGATGGGAAGGATGTGTAAGATCTATACAATAATGTGCTTGAAAGTCATCTGCGATTTTGATAAAATGCAGGTTCTGATTCAAAAGGTCTTGGGGGTCCCAGGTCCTGTGATCTAACAAATTCCCCCGTGGTGCTGATAAACACTTTGAGTATAAAACTAATAGATAAAAACTTTCCAAAGCTGGCTGAGTGGGAGACATTCCTCAGTGTCTATAGTTTTGTGTTCCACCCAGAGGAAGTGAATTCAGTGTGTCTGCATTTGAATTTATCATTTTTAAAAATTTTGACCCTCATGATAAGATTCTATTGCTGTGTAATTCTATTCTATTCTAATACTAGGAATTACTGTGGTAGATTAGTGCTCCCCCAAACTGGTTTGTTTGTTTTTAAGTTGTTTTTCAGTTAAACCTTAATGCCTGGATCTAGTGGTAGATCATTTAAAGCAGAGACTTTGCCTGGAAGCAGTAACTCCAATGGCATCCTGCAACCTTCACCAAGCTCCATCTCAATGAAGTGTGCACTTAAGATTAAAACATGCTCATAACGAGTCTCAACAGACCATTCTGAATTAGGGATTTGTAATTTAGATTTTGACTTTTCACTCTTGAGAAAATGTTCCTTTTAAAATTTCATTTCTATCTCAGAGGATAGAGGACGGTCTTGTCAGTATATGTCTGGGGCTAGAGAGATAATCCAGGGGTTAAGGTCCTTGTTTTGCAATTAGTCAACCCCTGTTTGAACCCTGGCACTACATATGGTCTAAAAAGCACCATCAAAAGTGATCCCTGAGGGGCACAGCGAGTAGGGCATTTGCCTTGCACGTTGTCAATCCAGGGTTTGATTCTCAGCATCCCATATGGCCCCCCGAGTACCACCAGGAGTAATTCCTGAGAGCAGAGCCAGGATTAATCCCTGTGCATCATCAGGTGTGACACCCCCCCCCCCCAAAAAAGTGATTCCTGAGCACAGAGCCAAAAGTAAGTTCTGAGCACCATGTGGTTTGGCTTCAAAACCAAAATGTATAATGTTTTTAGAAGTTAGACTTTTCCAAGATATGTTCAAGAATCTACTCATCAATGGAGTTTCTTAAGTGTTTTACTAGTTTGCTACCATGTAGCAGACAGTATCACCACCTGATTCCTATATTCCTCCTCTAGGAACCATTGATATTTGAATTAACTGGAGAAAAAAAAGTGTTTGTAAACATCTTCAAGTTCTGAAACAGTCAGAATCCCAGGGAAAATTCAGTTTTTCACAATTCATTGTTCTTGATGTGCTAAGGAATTATAAAAATAAATCAGAACTGATTTTGCTGTCAAGATTGGTTGACAAATATATAGTCTATTTGGGTTTTTATCACAGAATACCATATAAGATGGATGGTTTATAAACAACTGAAATTTATTTCTCACAGTTTTGGAGGCTGGCAGTCTAAGATAAGGTACCACATGGTCACGCCCTGAGTAGGGGCCTCTTTGGTCAAAGCTGCTGCTCTGTCTCCTGATGTGGAACGTAGGGTGGAGGAAGCAAACACATTCACACTTAAGGACACTGATTTTGTTCATGAGGAGCTCTACCTTATAAAATCCTGGCCATGTCTCAAGTGTCCCCCCTCCTTGTAAGATCATGTAAGGAGGAGGGCTAAAAAACTTGAATGAAAATATATATTTTTTTAATTTTTATTAAAATACAAGGATATATGGACTGCAGTGATAGCACAGCGGGTAGAGTGTATGTCTTGCATGCAGCCAACCCAGGTTCGATTCCTCCATCCCTCTCGGAGAGCCCAGTAAGCTACCAAGAGTATCCCGCCCGCAAGTCAGAGCCTGGCAAGCTACCGGTGGCGTATTCGATATGACAGAAACAGTAACAATAAGTCTCACAATGTAGATGTTACTGGTACCTGCTCGAGCAAATCGATGAACAAATGGAAGACAGTGCTACAGTGCTACAAGGATATACAAAGTTATTCATAGTTGAGGTTTAGGTATCTACTGGTCCAGCACCAATCCCGTGGCCAGTGTCAACTTCCATCCACTAGTATTCCCAGGTTTCCTCCTATTCCCTCCAGCAAGCCACCTTGTCAGGCATATTTTTAAGTTTTATTGTTGGGTTTTGGATCTCTGATTTCAGGGGTTATTGTCTCAGTGCTTTGGATATATAGCTATACTGCTCCTCTACACCACCCGTGTACCCGAGTCCCGTTGGTCCCTGTCCCCTTTTACTTCCATCTACCTCTTCTTCCTTTCTCCCTCTATTTCTTTTCTTCTCTCTCTTTTTACTCGTTATGCTCTGGGATCAAGGATAATCTAAGCATCCACCTTTAATTTACTGTATTCCCTCATCCAATTTTGAGAACATAAAAAACATTCAATCCATAACAATAAGCTTGATGATGGCCATGGAAAATTCTGGGCAATTTATTTTATAGCTTTGAATATTCAAGGCTCGTGAACTGTATAACACATCTTTTTGAAGAGAAATTATATTTCATCAACCCAGTTGCCTTTCCCTACTCTATTTTAAAGTCAAAGGAAATAAAAATTTTCTGTGAAAAAATTTTAATTCACTGCACTTTTTTTTTTGAAGTGGGCTTACCAGCTCATACTCTGGGGCTAGTCCCAAGTTTGTGTTCAAAATGTAACTTCCAACAGTGCTCTGGAGACAATAATTTTCGTGATGACTGCTACAGTGAAGTGGAACAACTGTATGAGTATTCTATATTCACATATACTATCACTGTATCACTGTCTTCCCGTTGCTCATCGATTTGCTCGAGTGGTCACCAGTAACGTCTCCATTGTAAGACTTGTTGTTACTGATTTTGGCATATCGAATATGCCACGGGGAGCTTGCCAGGCTCTACCATGCAGGATGACTCTCGTGAAACAAATGACAAAAGAAACTCTTGGAAATGCACTAAATATTTTTAGCAATATCAGTGTAAGTTAGCCTTAAACAGCACCAGAAACATAATGCAGTGGGTGATGGATGCACTTGCCTTGCATCTTGCTCACCCAAGTGCAATCCCCCCGGCACTGTATATGTTTTCTCAAGTCTCACCAGGATAAATGCTGAGCACAGAGCCAGAAGTAAACCCTGAGCACCTCCAGATATATTTTTAAAACCCAAATATTATTTAATTCAGACTATAGTGTTAACTTTCTTTGGGAGGAGGTGTGCCCTACAGTGCTCAGGGCTTACACCTGGCTCTGTGATCAGGGATTATTCCTGGTGGTACTCAGGGGACCAGGTGTGGTACTGGGGACCAAAGAGGGATCAGCTGCATTCAAGGCAAGTGACTTAACCTTGCACTATTTTTCTAGTTCTAGCCTAGAAAAAATATTGGAAAAAAACAAATCAACTTCATATTTCTTTTCCCTACTTACTAATACTTTATTTTTCAGTTTTTCTGTTAGTTATAATTATAATTTTATAGGTTTTGTGTGTGTAGGGTCAAAATTATTTTTCCCGCCATAGGCATCAGGGATATGGTTCTAGTGTATATTCATTGTTTGTGTGATACCTCATGTCTGAGGCACAGCACAACATGACTTCTGAGTACTGCTGGATGTGGCCCTAACAAGATTTCACACACTGGTGTGTGCGCGCTCACACACACACGCATGTGCACACATGCACACACATAGACTCTACTTGCATATGTGACAGATCTTATGTGTAATAAACAATAAACAATAAAAGTTCATTTGTACTTATTAATAAGGAGATAGTATCCAAGACTTTTCAAAAGGTTTAGGTATGGCTGTGAGGTAATATAATTATTATCAGTATTTATGAGTGAACAACTTATGTGAAGGATCTACAATTATGGCTAATTTTCTCAACTATTTTATAGAGATTTCATAAATAATAGAAGAATTTTATGCTTCTTTTAAAGATATACATGTATGTAAAACTCTATATACTTATATAGCAGTGCACTGTCTTCGCACTATTGTTCCATTGTTCATTGATTTGCTCTAGCGGGCACCAGTAATGTCTCCATTGTGAGACTTGTTACTGTTTTTGGCATATCAAATATGTCACGGGTAGCTTGCCAGGGTCTGCCATGCGGGCGGGATACTCTGGGTAGCTTGCCGGGAACTCCGGGAGGGATATATATATATGTGTATATATATATATAAATATGTATATGCTAACATGCATTTGTTATAACATGCATTTGTTAAGATCTTGGGCTTAAGGGGTAGTAAGCACATAATCTCATTACTTCTCTCCCTGATGGTTTAAATTAATATACTTAAACTTGATGTATAAAGATGAAAGTAAAGCATATTTTCTTAGTGTTTTAAAAGACTTTGAAAAACAAACTATATATAATTGACATATTACATTAGCTTCAGATATGTAACACAAGGGTTCAATATTTGAACACAATGCAAAATAACTACCACTATGTCTATTTATATTGGTCACTATACATGTGTATAAAATATTTTTTTTGTAATGAGAACTTTTAAGATTTACTCTCAGCAGCTTTTAAATATGAAATACAGTATGCCATTATTAACTATAGCCCCCATGTTGTACAGCTTAGTCATGAATAAGCCCCCATGACTTACTCATTTTCTAAATGACAGTTTATAATTTTAAAATTCTTTCATCAATTTGGCTCATTTCCAGCCCAGTGCTCTGTTACCCACCAATCCATTCTCATATCCTTGAATTCAGTTTATTTTAGATTTCACATAAAAGTGAGATTACATTTTTCTTTCTTTGATTTATTTTACTTAGCATAATGTCATCAACAATTACACCCATGTTACAAACAACAAGATTTAATCATTTTAATGGCTTTAATTATATTTTCTTGTGCATATAATCCATGTTTTTTAGCCATTCACCAACCAATAAACATATAGGTCATTTTCTTGTCTCGGTTTTCTTAAATATTGCTGTAGTGAGGGTATATTTTTTTCAAATTAGTGTTTTCATTTTATTTTTTGATAACATTAATTTTAATATTTTCAAATTCTCAAACAATTCTCAAATTCTGGTGATAGCTCACTGTGGTTTTGATTTACTTCATCGTTATAGTCATCTTGAGAACAGTTTCATGTACCTATTGGCTATTTGTATGTTTACTTTGAAAAAAATGTGTATTTAGAGATACTGCTCATTTTTTTAAGTTATGTATTTTATTAAATAAAATAAAATTTATTTTATTTTTCACCATGTGGAAAGTTACAAAGTTCTCAGGCTTATGTCTCAGTTATACAATACTCAAACACCCATCCCTTCACCAGTGCCCATATTCCACCACCAAAAACCCCAGTATACCTCCCACCCCCCGGCCCCCCGGCCCACACCCCCCACCCCTGCCTGCGTAACTGATAAATTTCACTTCATTTTCTCTTTACCTTGATTACATTCCATATTTCAACATAAAACTCACTATTGTTGTTGGAGTTTTCCCCCAAACAAGACAGACCTACTGCCAAGGAAGCATTTGATAATTAGTTTTCCATTGCTGAGAATGAAGGGATATGAAGCCCCGCCGTTCTATGTATATAACTCTTTTTTTTCTTCTTCCCATGCCCCCAAGTTCGTGCCTGCTGAATAGTCCTCATAATATGGCAGATGTCATGCTGCTTTTCCCCGAAAAGGGAAAAAAAACCGAGAAAGAAGGATATTTCTCCTCGTTGGCCAGCATGGGGCTATGGCTTAGTTCACTGTCTAGAGACATGGCTGCAAGCAGTTTCTGGGACCAAAAGTAGTCTGGTTGGTCTCCGGATCCTGGTCAATCTGCAGCAAAGCAGCCGCACAAAAGTGTGGCCACCCGGGTTGAATCTCGGCTTAGCATGAGCCGGTATTGGCCCCGGCCCAAGACTGCCCAAGCGTCCCGCTGTTCCAAGTACATAATTTTTTTTTTCTCCTTCCCACGCCACCAAGTTCGTACCTGCTTAATAGACCTCATAATATGGCGGATGCCACGCCGCTTCTCCCCGAAAAGGGAAAAAAAAACAAGAAAGAAGGATATTTCCTCTCCTCGGCCGGCATGGGGCTATGGCTTAGTTCACAGTCTAGAGACATGGCTGCTACTTTGATTACCTTCAATATTTCAACAAAAAACTCATTATTATTGTTTGGAGTTTCCCCCCAAAGTCAGACCTACTAAAAAGGAACCATTTCACATTGCTGACAATTAAGAGATATTAGGTATTGGATTTGGATTTTTGTATAAAGTCCAGGGAAAATTCTGCCAGAAATTGCATCACTGCAAGCTTTTACTTCCCTTTTGTGGTGCTCATAAGATGGAAAAGCCTGGAGAGAGAAACCCTACCCCCCTGGCGCCGCATGGGGCAGTGACTCAGTTCACAATCTAGAGGCATTTCTGCGAGCTGCTGGTGTCCAGAGTAGTTTAGTTAGCCTCTGGGATCATGCTCGTGTAGCAGCGGAGAGGCCACATGTGTGGCTGCTGAGCTTAAATCTCTGCGGAGGGCGGGGCCGGTACTCCCTGCCCCCCAAGATCTCCCGTGCATCCTGAAGCAGCCGACTGGTACCTCCATTTTGTGCTCAAAATGCGGTGATTGTTATGCTGTGCCCAGAACGGAAGGGTTGAGAGAGAGAAACCCTTCTTCCCTGGTGCCGCATGGGGCAGTGGCTCAGTTCACAGTCTAGAGGCATTTCTGCGAGCTGCTGGTGTCCAACGTAGTTCAGTTGGCCTTCGGGATCATACTCGTGCAACAGCGGAACTCTCATTTTTTAAAACAATGTTGTACTTTTTTTTTGCTGGTACATTATTTTGAGTTGTAGGAGTTCTCTCTCTCTCTCTCTCTCTCTCTCTCTCTCTCTCTCTCTCACTCTCTCTCTTTCAAGTTTTTGGGCCAAACCTGGTATTGCTCAGGATTTACTTCTGATTTTGTATTTAGGGATTACTCTTGATGGAGCTCAGGAAAACATAAGGGGATGCTGGGAATTGAACCTCGTTGGCTGTAGGTGAGACAAATAGCCTGCCTGCTGTACTTTCACTTCAGCCTCTTTATATATTTTTTTATGTTAACTCTTTATCATTTATATTATTCTCTTCCATTGATAGGTTAGCATTTTTGAATAGCTTCTTGTTGTGTTTTATATAGCTATCTATGTGTTTTGTGAAATTTAGCTTTATGTAGTTTCATTTTTATTTTTGCTTTTGTTGAATTTGCTTTTGGTGTAAAATCCAAAAACTCATCACCAAGACTGATATGAGGGAGCTTGCAGCTATGTTTTATTCTAGGAGTTTTATTGTTTCAGGCCTTGTATTAAAAAAATTGCCCATATTGAAGTTATTTTTTTGTGTATGATATGATAGTGATTCGATGCTATTCTGTTTCATGTAGCTATTCAATTTTTCCCAGTATCATTTATTAGACTGATGTATACTTATATATTTCCCACTTCTTGTGTCATAAATCAGTAACTACACATCTATTGGTTTATTTCTGAGCTCTTTGTTTTGTTCCATTTTCTACATTTCTGTTCTTATGCTAATTTCATGCCCTTTGAGTATATAACTGTGATATGATTTGAAATAAAAAGCATGGTGCCTTAGTTGTGTTCCTTTTTAAAAATTTCTTTGCTTAATTTGTGCCTTTTATGATCCCATATAATTTTTAAGACCTGTTTTTGAGAAATATGTCATTGGAATTTTAATAGATTGCATTAAATGTACATATTGTCCTGGGTAGAAGGGAAATTTTCATGATCACGAGCACGAAATTCCGTTAATCACCGATTTCTTGAGCGGGCTCAGTAAAATCTCATTTCGTCCTTTCCCTGAGATCTTAGAAGTCTATCTTGACTCGGCCCTCCTAAGGATGTTGCACTGGGGGCTCTTCAGGGCCAGGGGAATGAGATCCAGCTTGTTACTGGATTTTACATATGAATACACCATGGGTAGCTTGCAAGGCTGTACTATGTGGGCAGGAAACTCTCAGAAGATTCTCACTTTCTCCCAGAGAGAGAAGGAGGCTAGAAGATATCTTCTGGGAGCTCGCTTTTAAGTCTCTGGATGTTGGCTGTTGATGGGATTATACACACCTGGGTTCCTCTGCCGGTACCTTCATGCATGAGGCCTGTCCGCACGTGTGGAGAGGGGCCTCCAGCATGGCTGTAGCCAGGTTCCGGTGGTCTTCGGCAGCCAGGAGCTCTGCTCACGGTGGGGAGGGAAGCTGGAGCCCATCCCCTCTGAGGGGCCCCAGGGAAGACAGCCAGGTGTGCGGGCAAGAAGGGAAATTTTAAATAACTTTAACTTTTCCAATTCATAAGTATTCATTATCTTTCCATACATATTAAATTCCTTTATAAGTCCATAGATTTTTAGTGTATAAATCATTCACCTCTTGGTTGTTTATTCCTAGGAATTTTTACACTTGAAAAAATGCAGTTGTAAATACTTTTGCTTTTTAAATTTCTCTCTCTGCTAGTTGTCGTTAGTTTTTATCAGTGCAATAGATTTTGTACATGTATCTTATATTCTACAACTTTACTGGATTTATTTATTAGTTATGTTTTGGTTAAGGCTTTTTTTGCATTGTCTATATACAGCAGCAAATATCCACAGTTCTATTTCTCTTTTCTGATCTGTTTGTATTGTCTAATTGCTCTGAATATGTCCTCTACTATACGTCAAAAAAAGTGGTAAGAGTGTGCATCCTTGGGGCCAGAGTGATAGTATGGTGAATAGGATAAACATTTGCTTTGCACTTGGCCAACCTGGATTCGATCCCTGGCATCCCATATGGTCCTCCAAACACTGCTGGGAGTTATTCCTGAGTGCACAGCAATGAGTGAGCCTTGAGCATAGCTAATTGTGACCCTAAGCAAGCAAAGAAATTCACAAACAAACCCAAATTGTGCATTCTAGTCTTGATCCTTATATATTGAATATTGTGTTAACTATGACCTTGTTATTTATTTATTATCTTTACTATATATTTTAAACCATGCAGGAATGTTCAGTTTTGTCAAATGCCTTTCTGAACCATTGATATGATGATGAGGATGATGATGATGATAGAAATTTTATTCACTAGAGAGAGTCAGAGAGATAAAGAGAGAGGGAAAGATTACAATCAGATAAGGTACTTGTTTTGCATGCATTTTACCACCCCCCCAGTTTGAATCCTCACAGCCAAACACAATCCTCCCAAACCCCTTGCACTCACTGATGAGCACAAAAACAGGAATAGCCCCTGAGTACAGTTGGTGTGACTCATTCCTCACTTCTCCCCACCACTATATATATACTGAGAACTGAGAAGACTAGGTTGGGGTGAGCAGGAAAGTACCATGAGATAATAGTGGAAGGAACGTGAAACACCGATGAAGGGATTGGTGTAGTAGCACTGAAAGTAGGAAAAAAGTTGGGTACCACTGTAATTTATGGCACCTCAATAAAAATAAATATGTAAGAAAAGAAATATTATTCACTTATTTAATGTGTTGATACACTACATCAAAACTAATTTTATAATCTTTAAGTATTTATTTATTTATTGCTTTTTGGGTCACACCCGCCAGTGCACAGGGGTTACTCCTGGCTCATGCACTCAGGAATTACTCCTGGCGGTGCTCAGGAGACCATATGGGATGCTGGGAATTCATATCGAACCCGGGTCAGCCGAATGCAAGGCAAACGCCCTACCCGCTATGCTATCACTCCAGCCCTTAATCTTTAAGTTTGTAAACTGAATTGTTAGATCTGATAGAATGTTAGCCAGGACTCTAGTATGTGCCGTAAATATCTGTGGTCTCCATATTCTCGGTGTTATTGTTGAAATAATGTCTATATTTTGAATAAATGGAATTGGGGAAAGGCACCATATTAGCAATTCACCTTTGATTTGAACTTCTGTTTTTTCTCTTCAACAATTCTACCTGACAGAAAGAATGATGTGATTATTCCTCTTTACAGTGAATTTCCTTCGGGGGTGGGGGGAGGGATGGTGGGCAGAGAACATATGCTTCATTCATATGAGCATATGAACATATGCTTCATTTTCTACTTTTACATCAACACCAAAAACAATTTCCTTTACAAATATCTGCATTAATGAGTATTTCAACAAGCAATATGAATTTAGTAGACCTGTGATCTGGTTGCTGATTCTGACTTTCTGGTGAATATATTTTAGGAAGGCTCTGATTAGTTGTGCAATATGCTTACTTTCTGTATTAGAGTTATGCATGCCATTTATACTACACTTTTCACAGAGTAGTTCTTTGCTAGTACTTTTTCTTTTTGTAATCAATTTTGTTGTCACACAGAGTTATAATAGTGTAAGTGAAACAATATTTCAATGAAGAGTTACTAGTCATAGTTGGACCTTGCTGAGCTAGAGTTTTAATTTTCTTCATTGTGGAACTATTGAAAATGGTGTGACAAGACAGTGAAATAGTTTTAATTAACAAAGTTAGCAGTTAGTGTTCCTGATGCAAATCTTAAGAAGTATCTTAAAAATACATTTGTTTATAAGAAGGGAAGGCTTAAAAAGCCTTTGGGGATGTTTAAGCATATTTTAAAACTATGAGATACAATCTTTCATTAGGGTATACATTTATCTAGTGGGTTTAGCACATCAAAAAGCTTAAATAAAATAGAAAGTAGTATACAGCTCATGTGTTAGAGATTGGTCTGAGAAAATTTGCAGTTTTGTGTTTGTATGTGTACATGCATATATGCACATATGTAAATATATGAAGTTATATAAGTATTTCATGTTTATTTCTACTATAAAATTAAATTTTAAAAAATTTCAAAAGTCAGTTTGGATAGATGCTGAGGAAAGAAGAGCTCTCACCAGGCCCTTCAATATTTCTAAATCTTCCTTAAGATCATGAGATGTTGTTTCTTGGCACATGGTCATTCCTTCCTTAAAAATTGCTGAATGAGAGAGAGAGAGAGAGAGAGAGAGAGAGAGAGAGAGAGAGAGACAGACAGACAGACAGACAGACAGACAGACAGACAGACACAGAGACACAGGGACAGAAGAAAAGTACCCTCCATAGAGGCGGTGGGGGTGTGGTAGAAGGGACACTGGGGTGGGAAATGTACACTGGTGAAGGGACCGATGTTGGAACATGATATGACTGAAACCGAATCATGAACAACTTTGTAACTGTTTATCTCACTGTGATTAAATTATAAAAAAAATCACTGTATCACTGTCATCCCATTGTTCATTGATTTACTTGAGCGGGCACCAGTAATGTCTCCATTTGTCCCAGCCCTGAGATTTTAGCAGCCTCTCCTTACTCGTTTTTCCCAACAATTGGAGGCTCTTTTCAGGGTCAGGGAATGAGACCTGTTATTGTTACTGTATTTAGCATATCGAATACGCCATGGGGAGCTTGCCAGTCTCTTCCATGCAGGCGGGATATACTCTCCGTAGCTTGCGGGGCTCTCTGAGAGGAAAAAAAATTTTTTAAACAAATTAAAAAATAAATAAAAAATTAAAAATATTGCTGAATTATATGTACCATAGACGTAACTTTATAGTCCTAAATACCAATTTATCTATTTGAAAAGACAGTAATGGCATAGATGGAGAATTTAGAGATACAATGAATCTGAATATGCTGAATATTATGATACCAATTATACTGAAAGGCCATGTTTATTTATTTTTTATTGATATTGTCAGCGAATAAGTTAGCATATATTATGTAACAGGTAATAGGTGCCAGTTGTGAGCAAAAACTTACATGGGGGTGTCGAAGAGATAATGTAAAGATTTAGGTTTTTACCTTGCATATAGCCAACCCAGCTTAATCCTTGATGCTGCATATGGTCCCCTGAACACCCAGAAGTGACAATTGAATACTGAACCAGGGCTAGCCTCTGACCATTCCCAGGTGTGACCCACCACCTCTCCAAATAAATAAAATAAAAGTAAATACAGCTAAAAATGGACTTAGAAACTTATTCCAACAGGCAAATATGCATTCATTTTATACATATACACATTTTTAAATTTGCAATTGTGATAAGAGTTCCGGAGAAGATATAGACAACATAAAATTATGTAACAGGAAGGACCTAGTCAGGTCAGAAAAAAATTCACCAGCGTCTTATATAGGTACTAGTGAGATAAAGAATGGAAGAAATGGTAGGTTGAAAAGCCCTATTGTGAAATCTACAGGAATATAAGAAATATTAGTGTGGCTTTGATACTCTGGTTCTTATGGGAAGGGAGGGTATTGAATTACACGTCGGGTAACAGGCAGTATGTTGAGTGATGGCTCCCAGTTTCTGGTTTACATAATTCCATGGCATACATATTGTGCTACAACTTTTAATCTTTTCTGTTATCGATAGACATTTCCCTTGTCTTCTGTTAGGTTACTATGGCTAAATCTGATCTGAACATTTTTTTGTAAGTCATTGTGTAAGTCATTTTTATTTTACATGAGTAAATGCCTGAGTGAAATTTTTGGATATAGCTTATTATTTAAGTGTTGTAAGAAATTGTTTGCTATCAGAGTGATCTATAACATTTTATATTTTTATTAGAATGCAATTAAGTTTCAGTCATGCCAAAATCTCACTGACATTCTTTATAACCACTCTAATGGTTGTTAGTAATATACAGTGCTTTAAATTTGTGTTTCCTGAGCTACCGAGAGTATCCTGCTTGCATGGAAGAGACTGGTAAGCTCCCTGTGGCATATTCGATGTGCCAAATACAGTAACAATAACAGGTCTTATTCCCCTGACCCTAAAAAGAGCACCCAATTGTTGGGAAAAACGAATAAGGAGAGGTTGCTAAAATCTCAGGGCTGGGAAGAATGGAGATATTACTGGTGCCCGGTTGACTAAATCGATGAACAACGGGATGACAGTGATACAGTGATAGCTGATGATACTTACTATCTTTTCTTTGTGCCTTTGTCCACAAATTTCTTTTGTGAAACATCTGATCTATTCATTGCCATAGACATCACAATTTTTGTATATTGTCGCCAAATCCTTTCTCAGACATTTGTGCTATGAAAATTTTATTAAAGACTTTTAAAAGCATTTTTGGTTTTGGGGCCACACCTGGCTCTGCTCAGGACTACTCTTGGATCGATGCTCAAGGATCACTCCTAATGATGCTCAGGGAACCATAATGTGATATAAGAGACTGAACTGAGCTTCACCACAGGCAAAGGAAGTGTCTTAACCACTATTTCTCCAGTTTCTGGATTTTATTTTTATTTTCTTGAATGCAAGAATCACATAAGGCGTATTCTCTAACCTCAAGGTAACTAAATTGAAAATCAATTATCTGGAAAAATCTATAATATTGAACAATATAAAATCCATTCCTAAACCAATAGGTCAAAAAAGTAATCAAAAGACATTTAGAAGATATGTCAAAAAAGTATAATCAAAGCAGTTCTTTTTTGGGGGGTGGGAGAGTCTATACTTGGTGACACTTATGGTTTATTCTTGGCTCAGTGCTCACGGATTACTCATGGCAGCTCTGAGGACCATGTGGGGCACTGGGGATGAAAACCAGGCTGACTGCATACAAGTAAACTGCCCTATTGACTGTACTATTGCTCCAGCCTTTAAAGCAATTCTTAAGAATAAATTTCAGAGTTCAATTTACTGCTTGTATTTTTTAATGAAAGATGATCTCTCATATTTATTAAAAAAATAAATATAACTGTATCACTCTTTCACTGTCATCCTGTTGTTCATCGATTTACTTGAGCAGGCGCCAGTAATGTCTCCATTCGTCCCAGCCCTGAGATTTTTTTTGTGTGTGTTTTAACACTTTTAATACTTGAAATATTGCATGCAATATTACACTTTGTCTTTATAAATTATTTGCAGTTAAAAATCAGTCATAATAATTACATTCTTCATCATTGGTGATTGTAACTCAAACATGAAAGCTTGTGACTATATCTCACGGTGATTCAATAAAAAAAAGTTTTTATAAAATAAAAAAAATAATAATTACATTCTACAGCCTCTGCCATGTGAAGGGCCCAGCTTCTTCACTAATCTTGGAAGAGAAGCCAAGCCCTGAGATTTTAGTAGCCTCTCCTTACTTGTTTTTCCCAACGTTTGGAGGCTCTTTTCAGGGTCAGGGAAATGAGATCTCTTATTGTTACTATATTTGGCATATCGAATACGCCATGGGGAGATTGCCAGGTGGGATACTCTCAGTAGATTGCTGGGCTCTCTGAGAGGATAAAAATAAATAAAAAAATAAAAATAAATAAACATTTTAAAATATTGCTGAATTATATGTACCCATAGTCATTAAATTTATGGTCCTAAATACTATCTTGTCCATTTGAAAAGACAGCAATGGCATAGATGGAGAATTTAGAGAAATAATGAATCTGAATATGCTGAATATTATGATACCAATTATACTATGACTGCTGGAGACATAACATAGTGGGTAGAGCATTTGCCTTGCACACAGCTGCCCTGGGTTTGATTTCTCCGTCCCTCTCGGAGAGCCCAGCAAGCTAATGAGAGTATCCCGCCCACACGGCAGAGCCTGGCAAGCTACCTGTGGCATATTTGATATGCCAAAAACAGTAACAAGTCTCACATTGGAGACATTACTGGTGCCCGCTTGAGCAAATGGATGAACAACAGGACGGCAATGCTACAGTGCTAATGTTGCTCTTACTTCTGCTTTCACTTATGTATTTAGAGTATAAAATGCTTAACATTATTTTTTAGTATGTTGTGTTGTCATAGCTCTGTTTATTTAGAAGGGCCTACCCAAGTGACCCTTATCTTTAACTCCTTACTTCTCTGTAACGCAAAGACCCAGTTTATCTATAAAACCCCTACAAAATGATCCAGTTAAATTTTTCCTATGCTGAATTCCTTTTCCTTTCTCTCCTACTTTCTAATAAACCTACTTTCCAACTTTAAGTCTGAGCATCTTTATTACTCAGTATTTTTATTGTTGAAAATATTGAAGAATCTGGGAATTTGAGAATTGTTGATGAAAACAGAGACCTGTGGTCACCACTCCTGCATCAGAATACTGTGAGCTATAGGTTTTAGGTTTTGCCTTCCTCCCTCCCCCGCCCCCCCATACACAGAGGTGCTCATAGGCTACTTCTAGCTCTTGCTCAAGAGTGACCTCTTGTAGTGCTAGGGGGACTAATACTTGGTGCTGGAGATTTTGAACTTTGGTTAGCAGAATGCAAGGCATGGGTCTTAAACTCTACATTATCTCTTAAGCCTAAGATTTTTGTTCTTTTTTGTTTTTGAAAGATAACTTATTTCTACTTATCTTGCAGATTTTAATCATGAGTGGATGTTAGTTTTGTCTAATGCTTTTCTCCCTGCATCTGTTAAGATTTAATTATGAGGATTTTTTCTTTTACTTTTTTGATGTGGTGGATAAACTTGATTTCATAATGATAAGTCACTCCTAGATTTTTAAGATAAACTTTACTTGGTCTAGATATATTTTATTTCTTACTCATTTGCTTGATTTTATATGCCAATATTTTCTTCTTAACTTTTGCAACTCCATTGAAAGAATCTCTGGATCAACTACATTGAGAGCAAATCCTTTTTAACAGTCCTTGTTAAATTTGATATTGAGATAATGCTAACTTCATAAAACAGTTAAGAAATGTTTCCTTTCCAGGAAGAAATACTGTAATATTTGTATTGTCTTGGTTTAATATTTTATTTAATTTTTTGATTTTGGGATCAAACTCGGTGATACTAAGAGCTTCCTTCTGGCTCTGCACTCAGGGATCACTCCTGGTGGGACTTGGGGAACCACATGAAGTGCTGGGATTGAACCAGGTTGGCTGCCTGCAAGCCAGTGCCCTACCTGCTGTACCATCTCTTCAGCCTCAATGCAGCCTCAACAATGGACTGAGTCTCTTACTGTCATTCATTTTATATAATAACTATTAAGCTGTTATGATTTTTAATTTCTCTGTGTTTTTGTGTCATTTTCTTGTTTAGATATGGTCATCAGAGTGATTATTAAATTAAAAGTCATTGACAAAAAATTCTTATTAGTATAGATTTATTATTATTTGCTATCTAACATATGTAGTGCTATCTCCTCATTCATTTCTGATATTTGCAAATTCTATTTCCTCTTTCTTCCCTCAATCATATCAAGGGCTTATTATTTTTACTTATCTTTCCCAAAACCAACTTAAAAATTTTTTTATTAGTGAATCACTGTGAAGTACAGTTACAAACTTATGAACTTTTATATTTGCATTTCAGTCATACAGTGACCATTTACATCCCCCCACCAGTGCCCATTCTGCTCCACCAGTGTTCTGAGTATCCCTCCCACTACCCCAACCCCAACCCCACCAACCCATCCTGCCTATGTGGCAGGGCATTCCCTTTTGTTCTCTCTCCTTTTGGGTGTTGCAGTTTGCAATAGAGGTATTGAGTGCCATCATGTTCGGTCTATAGTCTACTTTCAGCACACATCTTTCAACACAAATGGGTTCTTCCAACATCCTCTATTAGATCTTCCCTACTCTATCTCAGCTGCCTTTCCCCCAACATGCAGACCTCCTGGTTCTTATCTCTACTACTCTTGGGTGTTAGTCTCCCATTCTGTTACTTTATATTCCACAGATGACTGTGATCTTTCTATATCTCTCTCTTTCTGACTCATTTCACTCAACATGATACTTTCCATGTTGATCCACTTATATGCAAATTTCATGACCTCATCTTTTCTAACAGCTGCATAGTATTCTATTGTGTAGATGTACCAAAGTTTCCTTAACCAGTCATCTGTTTTTGGACACTCCGTTTTTTTTTCCAGATTTTGGCTATTGTAAACAGTGATGCAATGAACATACAAGTGCAGATGTCATTTCTACTATACCTTTTTGCCTCTTTGGGATATATTCCCAGGAGTGGTTTTGCTGGGTCAAATGGGAGCTCAATTTCTAATTTTTTGAGAATTGTCTGTACTGCCAAAACTGACTTTTGATTTTATTTAGGTTTACTCTTTTTTGACTGAATTCTATTTCTTAAATTTTATATTCTGATTTCTATTTCTTCCTACTTAATTTTGGTTCTGTAGCTATTTTCCAAGTTTCTTCATATAAAATCTTAGAAACTTGACTTTATGTATTTATAAATTTTATTTTAAGCACAGTGTTTTGCAATCCTCTTAATTATATGGCTTCATGCATATAGTGCTTCTAATCACCTCCTTCCTAGACCATTACCCTCCTTCCCAGTCGCCTAATCTCTACTCCATCATTCCACCCCCCCCCGCCCCTCTCCCTCACATCAAGGCACTACTGTAGGTCAGTTTTCAGTTGTGTTGCCCAAACATTTGCTGTTCCCTTATTATGTTACTTTATATTCCACATATGAGAGAGATCATCTTTCATTAAAAAATACAAACAGTAAATTTAACTCTGTAAAATTTATTTTTAATAACTGATTTAAGGGCTGGAGCAATAGTACAGTCAATAGGACAATTGACTTGTATGCAGTCAACCTGGTTTTGATCCCCAGCACCTCATATGGTCCTCAGAGCTGCCATGAGTGATCCCTGAGCACCAAGCCAGGAGTAAACCATAAGTGTCACCAGGTGTAGACCCTCCCACCCCCCAAAAAAAGATCTGCTTTAATTGTACTTTTTTGACATTTCTTCTAAATGTCTCTTGATTACCTTTTTGACCTATTGGTTTAGGAATGGATTTGATACTGTTCAAACTTTATAGAATTATAGATTTTTTTCCGATAATTGATTTTCAACTTAATTACCTTGAGGTTAGAGATTTCAAGATTTTAAAATTTATTGATTTAATAATTGTGATTCCAAGTCTGTCAACACACTGGGAAAGAATAGGCATTTTGTAGCATAGGGTGGAGAAACTGTATCTTCTAATTTGAGAAAGTCGGAAGTATTGTTCCAATGTCATATATCCTTTAATATTGTAAGGAGAGGAAAGGAAAAATCCCTTTCCTTTCTCTGGTTGATATTGTTTTCTTGACAGAGGTTTCCACATACATTTGGTTGTGATGCTTTTACATCTATTGGTTGTGGTGCTTGCATGGAATTGCTCATCAGGTTATGGTGTCATTATATACAGTGCTCATTATGGGTTATTCTCTTTCATTGAAGTACATATTCACACTCTGAATGTAATATTCATGGAGGTCATTGTGGTACTTACACATGAAGTTGAGGGAGGGTGCATTCATAGCTCCAGTGCTCACAGATATTTTAGTTGCGTGCTTTCAAGGGGTTTTACTTTTTGGTTGTTGTGTTCCACACACCTGATTGCTATTAATTTAACAGTAGTTTATGGCACTTTAAAGATTTATGGGAATTTTAGATATCAGATTATACTTAGTTGTGTGGTGGCACTTGAACTCATGTCCTTGCAAAGCAGGTGTTTTAGTCATAGCTCTGTGTTGAGCCCACCATCCTCTGAGTCCACTCTTCTGAGCTGCCTCAAAGTCCCTTTAATTGTTTTTGCATCTGGTTGTTTTATCTTTTACACTGGAACGGTTGCAGTCTCATAATTGTATTTAATTAAAAATCCTTTTGTTATGTTATTATTAATTTTTTTACATTATGTATCTTGAAGTTCTCTGCCCCCTACACACACTTTATTTAAACACTGTGGTTTACAAAGGTATTCATTATGTATTGTTTGAGGCATTTGATATTCCTAACTCAGTACCACCACCACTATGACCTTCTCTTCACCATTGTCCTCATTTTCCTCATTCCTCTCCAACCTTGCTCCTGTAACAGGCCCTAAATAATTTATTTTATATTGCTTGTTACATAAAGATGGCAAATAGAATTATAAAAATAATTTAAGAGAAAATTTATAAAAATTGTTATATTTCAGGCTGGAGCCATAGCATAGCAGGTAGGACATTTGCCTTGCATGTGGCCGACCTGGGTTCGATTCCTCTGTCCCTCTTGGAGGGCCCGGAAAGCTACTGAGAGTATCCCACCCACACACAGAGCCTGACAAGCTACCTGTGGCATATTTAATATGCCAAAAACAGTAACAACATGGGGGCTGGAGCAATAGCACAGCGGGTAGGGTGTTTGCCTTGCACGCGGCCGACCCGGGTTCGATCCCCGGCATCCCATATGGTCCCCCAAGCACCGCCAGGAGTAACCCCTGAGCATCGCTGGGTGTGACCCAAAAAGCAAAAACAAAAACAAAAACAAAAACAAAACAGTAACAACAAGTCTCACAATGGAGACGTTACTGGTACCCACTCGAGCAAATGGATGAGCAACAGGATGACAGTGATACAATGATACAGCGTTATATTTCACCATGGAAACATTAAGTCCTTGTCTGAGGTTACTAAACTGTTGTTGCTAATTGAGCCTTCTGTGTTAATGGTTTTGGTAGTTGAGCTTTATTGGCTTCTTTTTTTAAAAAAAATATTTATTTATTTATTTATTTTTAAATTTTTTATTAGTGAATCACCGTGAGGTACAGTTATAGACTTACAACTTTTCATGCTTGTGTTCCAGTCATACAATGTTTGAGTACCCATCCCTTCACCAGTGCCCATTCTCCACCACTGATGATCCCAGTTTCCCTCCCAACCCCCGACCCCTTCCCCTCCACCCCACCCCACCTCTATGGCAGGGCATTCCCTTTTGTTCTCTCTCTCCTTTTGGGTGTTGTGGTTTGCAATAGAGGTACCGAGTGGCCATCATGCTTGATCTGTAGTCTACTTTCAGCACGCATCTCCCATCCCTAGCGGGTCCTCGAGCCACACCAGGTAAAGTATTGTCTTCTGTGTTACATTCCCATCCAATTGACTGTACTTTACTAAGATGTAGTATTGCAGAGCTTGGAGTTGTAATTCCAGAAAATCCAGAATATTTAATTGAGCAGTGAACTTACATGGTGGGGATCGTGAAATGTGGGTGTAGCTTTCAGGGCTTCTGGTAGTTGAGGCTCCGTGTGGGGAGGTCTCTGCCTCTTCTCCAAGAAGACCCAGAGTTTTCAGCCAAAAGAACCCGTATACCTTAAATTTTCAGCAGTTTGGCATCTCTGTGGAGTTCAGTCCTGAGGTGGTGGAGTCTGGCTGTAAGCATGGCAGCAGCTTTTGGGGTGTGAGTGCAGCTGCTGGGGATCTGACATGGCAGGAACTTGGCCCACCCCCATCCCAAATCACACTGGAGGTCTCAGTTGGAGACCGGTGTATCCGAGAAGTTGTTGTGACTAGTTGATCCTGGTCAAGATTTAATCACGAGTCTCTGAAACAGAACTGGTAGATGAGTTGAGGTTCTTTCATTACTTTAATATTATTTGGAAGTGTTATATTTTAACAAACTGACCATTTTATTGCTATTAAGGGCTTTTCTTCCATTACCCTTATCTTTAATACCTCTTTGTTTTATATTAACATAGCAATTATTATTTCTTATGCTCAGTGTTAATGGTATATTTCACCCACACTTAAAAAATAGACTATCAATTTTCTTTTATAAAAAGAGCAGCATGAAAAATTTTCTTAATGTGTTTATTTCATTTATATAGAATATAATGCTTAAAATGATTGGAATTAAGACTACAAGTTTGTGCTTTGCTTTTTATTTGTCCCATCTATTGTTTATTCTTCTTTGACTTCTTTTTTGCAGTTATAATTATTATAATCATTATTATTACTGTTATGGATGTTTCTTTTATTCCTTTTCCCCGCAAATATCTGTTGCATTTTTTTCACTGTGATTCTGCTGTGGTGATTTCTCCATGATCTTGTTATTGAATGTTTTTGTTTCGTCTTTTATTTTTAATTTAAGTTGATGAATATTTTCCTCTCAGTATTTAAAAAATTCATTCCATTGTTTTCTGACCTCTTTTGTTTTCTGCTAGTATGCTATAATTACTATCTCCCTCCCAAACTTCCTCCCAATTTTCCCAATCACATTTAAATAATGCGTTTTTCTTTCTTTGGATTCTTTAAATATTTTTTCTACATTTAAAAAAAATTTAGCAGGTTTATTATCATCTTCCTACCATGGCTTTGTTTGTTTTCATCTTGCTTGAGGATTGCTATGCTAGATCCGTTGGTTGTTATATTAGACTATTGGGAGAACTCCAGGCACTTATCTGAACATTTGTGTCCTGTTGTTCTTGTCTTTTTTCCCAGACTCAATTTCTTATATTTTAGACCACTTGGCATTATTTTAGAAGAAATATTTTCAATTTTTTTCCTTTTTGTCCTAGTTTTCAGTAATTATCTTTGATGTAGTTTAAAATTTTCCTCTTTACTGAAATAACAGGTTTGTAGCATTATATATTTAAGGTTTATACCCTTATATGCGAACATAGAAGAACACAAATGAAATATGTACTTCATTAAGCTCACTTAATGTTAGCTTTTATCCATTTTAGTGAGAAATACACAGTGGAAATGATTCCATGACTTTTTTTGGTATTGTTTTACTTCTTTACAGTTTTCTTTCCTGACATACCTGTGGAATTCTGGGGGCTACTTCTGGCACTGCTATTGGTACATGTGGAATGAAAACCACCTCTTGTATGCAAAGCCATCACGTCCATTTTTTTTTTATTTCAAAGATTCTATTATTTCTAAGTTCACATACAATATCACTTTCCCCTGTTGCCTTGTCTTTCTCTTGTTCTAATCTTTTGTTGTTGTTATTATTCTTGTTTTTATACTGGACATTGTATTGGTATTATGCAGAAGTTTAAATTCTTTCCATTATTTTTGTTCTTAGAAAAGCTGCATTTACTTTATTATAAATTATAACTATGTATTATTTGTGCAGTTAAATTATTGATAGGTCATTATGAGCTTGATGAATCTTAATTTTAGCATTATTTTAACATTATTTTCTTTACTTTGGCTATTGGTCCTAGGCTTTTTTTTTCCCTTGCATTTTGGGTCACTCCTGGCAATGCACAGGGGTTAATCCTGGCTCTGCCCTCAAGAACTACCCCTGACGGTGCTCAGGGACCATATGGGATGCTGGAAATCGAACCCAGGTCGGCCCCGTGCAAGGCAAATGCCCTACCCGCTGTGCTATCGCACCAGCCCCATGGTCCTAGACTTTTCACGATCACGATCACGAAATCCCGTTAATCATTGATTTCTCAAGCGGGCTCAGTAACCTCTCATTTGTCCTTTCCCCGAGATTTTAGAAATGTCACTTGATTCGGCCCTCCCAATGATTTAGGAAACTCTCAGAAGCTTGCCAGTTTCTCCCAGAGAGAGAAGTAGGCTACAAGATATTGAGAGGCTGAGAAGTGGCCACGCTCTTCTGGGAGCTTGCTTTTAAGTTTCTGTATGTTGGCCATTGATGGGATTACACACACATGGGTTCCTCTGCCGGTACCTTCATGCGTGAGGTCTGTCTGAACATGTGGAGAGGGGCCTCGAGCATGGCTGTAGCTAGGTTCCGGTGGTCTTTGGCCGCTGAGAGCTCTGCTCGGGGCGGGGAGGGAAGCTGGAGCCCATCCCCTCAGAGGGGCCCTGGGGAAGACAGCCAGGCATGCAGGCAATCGACTCTCTGTAGATCCAGAGAGCTGCAGATCTACACCTGGATGGATGCATCTTAGACTTTTATGAAAGATTTATACACAATTTTATGGTGATATATGTTAAAGAGACTCCCCTCGATTTTTTGAAAGTTAATAAATGTTTATTAAATAACTATTACATAGCACTGTAACTATTACATACCAGAAATTAATCTAGGCTCTGCAAAAGAAAGCTTTTAAGTAACATATACTATTACATTGTAAGTATTCTTTATAATGCCAGATACTTTATTTTTTTACAATAGTGTACAGGCAATGCCAGATACTTTATTTTATTAAATTTTATTTCATTTTTATAAAGTAGTTCACAAATTTGATTACATTTAATAATTCCTCTCAGAGAGCCTGGCAAGGTACTGACAGTACCTAGCCCGCATGGCAGACCCTGGTAAGCTACTCGTGGTGTATTTGATATGCCAAAAACAGTAACAACAATGGGCCTCATTTGCTTGACACCGAAAGGGCCCCCAATACAGCAGTGTTAAGAAGGATGAGCAAGGAGAGGCTGATAAAATCTCAGGGACGAACTTGACTGCCCAAATGAAGAAAGACTAAAGTAACTGTCTGTACATTCAACGCACATATGCTGGCATCAGAAGCAGCCACCAAGGACCTCGTGGAGCAAGTGCAGAAGATCAAGTACGACATCATTGGTCTGACCAAGATAAGAAGGCATTGATCACATCATGCCATTTTCGACACTGAAGAACTGTTCCTTGGAACTTGCTACAACAGAGGCATCTGTGGCATTGGTGTCCTTGTAAACACAAACTTGGCCATGAGCATCGATTCATTCTAACAATGAATTCGCCTAACAACTCAAATCGGATGATTACACTTGAATAGATGTGGCTCACTGCCAGCAGTTTCTATCTTCATCATCTATGCACCAACATCCAACTATGATGAAGAAGAAATTGAGAAGTTCTACATGGAGCTGGAAAAGTTCTATAAAGAAGACCACACCTTCTACAAGATCATTATAAGTGATTTTAATGCTAAGATAGGACCGAGAAGGTTGCCCGAAGATCTCCACATTGGGACCCATGGCCTAGAATGGAACGATCAGGGTGAGAGACTGAGTTCGTCATGTCGACTAAGACCATCTATGGTAAATCACAGTTTCAGAAGGCTGAATCTAAACATTGGACATGGGAGTCTCCTGGTGGACAGTTGCACAATGAAATTAACCACATCATATTCAATTGAAGGTTTTGCCTGACACATGTCATTGTTGTCCCAAAATTCCAAACTGTATCGGACCACCATCTCCTTTGTGCAAAATTCTACTTCACAGAGCAGGGAAAATTCAATTTCACAGAGCTGCAACAATTTAAGTTTAGGAAGAGAACTCCCAGAATGACCACCAACTGGGAGCTCTTTGGCACTATTGTGGCAACGTGGGAAGATGCCATTGTTGACAACATCGACGAGGAATACGATTGACTGGTTCAGCACCTCCATGACTGTGCAAAGAATGCCGAGAGTGAGAAAGCCACAAACAGACGCCTGTCTTCGAAAACTCTAGAGCTCATTCACCAACATGAATGAGCTCTAGAGTTTGGCATGAGTCTCAGGCAACCACAAGCTAACGTCCAAGCTTGCAAAGTTGTGCAGAAAAGCAATAAAGAAAGACCTCAAATAGAGAAAAGCAGCAGTGTTGGCCAATGTGGTAGAAGCCGGGAAAAATATTCGCAACACTTGCCTGTCCTTCGCCAACTACAAGACCAAGATGACTGCCCTCTGACGTCCTGATGGATCTATTACATCTTCCAGAAAGGCAATGGAGAGGATTATTCACGACTTCTACTTGGACTCTTTGACAGCCACATCCATCTCCCCACATACCAAATTCTGCAGGATGGATATGTCATTCCCCATGTCCTCCCTTCTGAAATCCGACACGCCATTTCATCGGTTAAGACGCATATAGCACCCGGTCCAGACAAGGTCAGACCTGAACACCTGAAGAATCTGCCACCAGTACTCATCAATACACTGGTTTGGCTCTTCACACACTACCTGTCCGTATGCATGTTTCTGTCCCATTGGAAAACCAGCAGGACCATTCTGTTGTACAAGAAGGGAGACATCCACAACATCGGCAACTATTGCCCAATCTGCCTGTTGTTCGTCATCTACAAGTTGTTCACTCGAGTCATCCTGAATAGAATAGGCAGAACACTAGATGAAGGACAACCATGCAAGTAGGCTGGGTTCCTAAAAGGATTCAGCACAATCGACCATATCCACACAGTGACCAAGCTCATTGAAGTTTCATGAGAGTTCAAGATGCCGCTGTCTAACATTCATTGATTTAAAGAACGCCTTCGATTTTGTTGAGACTGAAACAGTCATCGAAGCCCTAGCCAAACAGAGCATTCAAACTCAGTACATCAAGATCCTCTGCGAGCTGTATTACGGATTCACCACCAGGTTCTCACCATTCTACAAGGAAGTGATCATCGACGTAAAGAGAGCGGTTCGGCATTTACATAGACTTTACATTGACGTAAAGAGAGGGGTTCATTTCACTGAAACTCTTCAGTGCCACCCTTGAGAGCATCATGGGATGACTAGAATGGGAGTGAAGATAGTAGGCAATTACACCACCTCCGATTCACTGATGACATAGTTCTAATAACACCAAACATGAGCCAAGCAGCACAAATGCTGGCCCACTTCGACTGCTAGTGTGGAAGGGTCAGACTGCAGCTGAATCTCACCAAAACAATGCTCATGAAAAACAAACTAGTCCCCGATGTTCCATTTACTCTCAACGGATCTAACATCTCTGAATGTAGCAGCTATGTGTACCTGGGCCAAGAACTCAACATGAGGAATGACTTGGCGTCAGAACTGCGCAGGAGGAAGAGAGCAGCGTGGAACCCCTTCAAGAGCATCAGAGAAGTGGTTAAGCGGACAAAGAACCTCTGGCTCTGGGCACATCTTTTCGACTCCACCATTCTTCCTGCACTAACATACGCCTCAGAGACCTGTGCCCTACTAAAACAGGATGAGAACACTATTCTGGTATCCCAAAGAGGAATTGAAAGAGCTATGCGTGGAGTATCATGTTTTACTCAAGTGAGAGAAGGAATCCGGAGTTCTGACTTCTGTCGAGGATCAGGAATCAGGGACGCTGTCTCGTTTGCCAAGGCGTCAAAAACCAGAAGGGCATACAATGCGATTCAGAGCGGTTACTGACTGGATTCCATGAGATGTCAAAAGACTGTGTGGCCGCCCACCAACAAGATGATCAGACTTCTTCGTCAAAACCCTGAATGAACTGAGGCTTTTCCTGTTCCTGGAGCCAGCAGATATCACTGGGCTACACTAGCATGCGACAGGGCCTAATGGAGATGTTACTGGCTCCCGCTCGAGCAAATTGAAGATCAATGGGATGACAAGTGATACAAGTGAAGTGATAATATTTGGACATCAGTCCCATCCCCATTACACTTTATTTCACATTTGTCATGTTTCAAATGTTTTCATCCCGAGCCCTAACCCCTACCCCAAGCCCCAAAATAATTTATTTTGCATTGTTTGTTATGAATAAACTGCTGAAAATGCTCCAAAAGTTTCCTTATAGGTAAGCGTGTAAAGATTGTTGCATTTCACCCTGGGGCCATTATGTCCTTCTGTAAGAGATTACTAACATGTTGTTAAAGTTTGAGCCTTGTGTGCTCAAATATCTATGTATCAATGTATCTATGTATTATCTATCTATCTATCTATCATCTATCTATGTATCATCTATCTATCTCTGTAAAAATATATTTTCTTCTAAGATTCAGTAACTTCTACTTTAAACCCCATCAAATGTGGTGCACTACTCTTGGAATACGAGTGGTATGAGGTGTGAGATAGCACTCGTGGGTGAAGCTTAGCCTAAGAGTGTGAAGGGCAGCTGTGAGCACGGCAGTGGTTGAGTTCTGGAGGTTTTTGGCTGCAGGGGCTGGGACCCTGGGTGCCATGAATGAAACAGCCTGGCACAGGGTCTAATAACATGACCATGGCAAGTCGTTTAATGGTTTCTTCTGAAAGAATTATGAGTCACTGGATCATGGCTTTTAATGAGATTATCAAGCTCCAGTCAGAGGTGGCTTATGGGCTTGACTGCCAAGTTGCTGGTCCCCCTCAATTTCAAGTTGCTCTGGCAATTCCAAATTTTTCATATCAATTCTTTAGCCTGATGAGACTTTTGTACATGAGCAGTGTCACCCCATCTACTGTACAAACTGGAAGTATCTTCGTGGGAACAAACAATTCAGTGTGTATTTTTCTTAATGCGGTTTCCTCCTTTCAAGGATTGATTCATTTCAGTTTCTGCTTTCGTGTATGTGTGTGTGAGTGTGTATGTTTGTGTGTGTGTTGAAATATTTTTCCACTCACATGTGTACATTTTGCCCTATGTTTCTTGAGTTAGCATAGATTGTCAGACATATTTTACTTAAAAAGTTTTTGAGGTAAAAAAATGATGCTTATTACAATGTTGCAGTTTCTGGCAGATATTTCTCTGGACTTAGTTACTAAAACACTAAAATAAAGAAATCCAAAACTGTGCGGCTGCTAGTACAGCCTCTCGACCTCATATCTCTTCATTCTCAGCAATGGAAAACAAATTATCAAATGCTTTCTTTTCAGCAGGTCGACTTTAGGGGGGAGAAACTCCAAATCAATAATAGTGAGGTTTTTGTTGAAATATTGAATGTAATCAAAGTAAAGTGAAACTTACCAGTTACACAGGTGAGGTGGGGGGGGCTGGGGAGCTGGGGGGGAGGGAGGAAGGTATACTGTGATTCTTGGTGGTGGAATATGTGCACTGGTGAAGGGATGGGTGTTCGAGCATTGTATAACTGAGACTTAAACCTGAAAGCTTTGTAACTTTCCACATGGTGATTCAATAAAAGAATAAATTAAAAAAAAAAGATGTTGCATTGATCTTTGTTCCATCCTGTTTGCAGAACAGTGCCTTCGACTTAGTAACTACTTTGTAAGTGTTGAATTATATTGTTATTTTTGTGAAGATTAATTGTGGTTCATAATTTAATGTAAAGTTTCTTTATAAATTAATTTATCTTTTCAATATATTATATTAGAGATTTTTAGGTAGAGCTTTTAAATATTTTGGTTAGTCTAAATATTTGTACTATTTTTTTTCTTTTTAAATTCTTTTATTAATTCACCATGTGGAAAGTTACAAAGCGTTCAGGTTAAAGTCTCAGTTATACAATGCTCAAACACCCATCCCATCACCAGTGCACATATTCCATCACCAAGAATCACGATATACCTCCCCCCTTCCCCCCACCTCCCCAGCCCCCCACCCCGCATGTGTACCTGGTAAATTTCACTTTACTTTCACTTTACTTTGATTACATTCAATATTTAAACAAAAAAAATCACTATTATTGATTTGGAGTTTCTCCCCCCTAAAGTCGATCTGCTGAAAAGAAAGCATTTGGTAATTTGTTTTCCATTGCTGAGAATGAAGAGATATGAGGTTAGGAGGCTGCACTAGCAGCAGCATAGTTTTGGATTTCTGTATTTTAGTATTTTAGTAACTAAGTCCAGAGAAATGTCTGCCAGGAATCGCAACATTGTAAGCTTGTACCTCTCAGCTACTTTATATTCCACATATGAGTGCGATCTTTCTATGTCTGTCTCTTTCTTTCTGACTCATTTCACTCAGCATGATACTTTCCATGTTGATCCACTTATATGCAAATTTCATGACTTCATGTTTTTTGACAGCTACATAGTATTCCATTGTGTAAATATACCAGAATTTTTTTAGCCAATCATCTGTTTTCGGGCACTCTGGTTTTTTCCATATTATGGCTATTGTAAACAGAGTGGCAATGAACATGGAAATGCAGATGTCATCTCTACTATACCTTTTTGCCTCTCCGGGATATATTCCCAGGAGTGGTATTGCTGGGTCAAATGGGAGCTCAATTTCTAACTTTTTGAGAATCATCCATATTGTTTTCCAAAAGGCCTGAACCAGTCGGCATTCCCACCAGCAGTGAAGGAGAGTCCCTTTCTCCCCACATCCACGCCAACACCGGTTGCTTTTGTTTTTTGGGATGTGGGCCAGTCTCTGTGGTGTGAGATGATATCTCATTGTTGTTTTGATCTGCATCTCCCTGATAATTAGTGATGTTGAACATTTTCTCATGTGCCTCTCAGCCATTCGGATTTCTTCTTTGGAAAAGTTTCTGTTCATTTCATCAGCCCATTTTTTGATCGGGTTGGCAGTTTTCTTCTTGTGGAGTTCAACCAGTGCATTGTATATCCTTGTTATCAACCCGTTATTGGATGGGTACTGCATAAATATCCTTTCCCATTCTGTAGATTGTCTTTGTATTTTGGTCACTGTTTCTTTTGAGTTGCAGAAGCTTCTTAGTTTTAGATAGTCCCATTTATTTATCTTTGTTTTCACTTGCTTGGCCAGTGGCATGTCAGCTTTGAAGATACCTTTGGCTTCAATGTCGTGGAGGGTTTTGCCGACCTTATCTTCAATGTACCTTAGGGATTCTGGTCAAAATTAATCCATTTTTATCTGATTTTTGTACATGGTGATAGATGGAGGTCTAAGCCCATTTTTTTTGCATGTAGCTGTCCAGTTTTGCCAGCACAATTTTGTTAAACATGCTTTCCTTGCTCCACTTCACATTTCTTGCTCCCTTATCAAAGATTAGATGATCATATATTTGGGGGTGTATGTCAGAGTATTCGACCCTATTCCATTGGTCTGCAGCTCTGCCTTTGTTCCAATACCATGCTGTTTTAATGACTACTGCTTTGTAGTAGAGTTGGAAGTTGGGGAGGTTGATTCCTCCCATTTTCTTTTTCCTAAGGATTGCTTTAGCTATTGGTGGGGGCTTATTGTTCCATATGAATTTCAGGAGTGCTTGCTCCATTTCTTTGAAGAATGTCAAGGGTATCCCTATAGGGATCGCATTGAATTTGTACAATGCTTTGGGGAGAATTGCCATTTTGACAATATTAATTCTTCCAATCCATGAGCAGGGGATGTCTTTCCATTTCCTTGTGTCCTCTTTTATTTCCTGAAGTAGTGTTTTATAGTTTTCATTATACAAGTCCTTTACCTCCTTTGTTAAGCTGATTCCGAGGTACTTGATTTTTTGAGGAGCAATTGTGAACGGGATTGCTTTTCTCAGTTCACTTTCTTCTCTCTCATTATTTGCATATAGGAAAGCAATGGACTTTTGGGTATTGATTCTATAGCCTGCAACTTTACTATACGACTCTATTGTTTCTAGGAGTTTCTTGGTAGAGGTTTTAGGGTTCTCTAGGTATAGTATCATATCATCTGCGAATAGTGAGAGCTTGATTTCTTCCTTTCCTACCTGAATGCCCTTAATATCTTTTTCTTGCCTAATCGCTATTGCAAGTACTTCCAGTACTATATTGAACAGAAGTGGAGAGAGTGGGTATCCTTGTCTCGTCCCTGTTCTCAGAGGGAAGGCTCTTAGTTTTTCCCCATTGAGGACAATGCTTGCCATAGGCTTGTGATAAATGGCTTTGACTATATTGAGGAAGGTCCCTTCTATACCCATTTTGGCGAGTGTTTTCATCATAAACGGATGCTGGATCTTGTCAAATGCTTTCTCTGCATCTATTGATATGATTATATGATTTTTATCTTTTCTTTTGTTGATATGATGGATTATGTTGATTGATTTCCGGATGTTAAACCATCCTTGCATCCCTGGGATGAATCCCACTTGGTCGTGGTGTATGATCTTTTTGATGAGTTGTTGTATTCTATTTGCTAATATTTTGTTGAGGATCTTCGCATCTGTGTTCATCAGGGATATTGGCCTGTAGTTTTCTTTTTTTGTGGTGTCTTTGTTTGCTTTTGGTATTAGGGAGATATGAGTCTTATAGAAGCTGTTTGGGAGGGTTTCTGTTTCTTCAATTTCCTGGAAAAGCTTGAGAAGGACTGGCAAAAGGTCCTCTTTAAATGTTTGGAAGAACTCGCTAGTGAATCCGTCTGGACCAGGGCTTTTGTTTTTGGGAAGACTTTTGATTACCATTTCAATTTCCTTGATGTTAATTGGACTATTCAGGTACTCCAGGTCTCCTTGGTTCAGCCTTGGAAGATTATAAGAGTCGAGGAATTTATCCATTTCTTCTAGGTTCTCTTGTTTCATGGCATAGATATTTTCAAAGTAGTCTCTGATGATCTTTTGAATTTCATTGGTTTCTGTTGTGATGTCCCCCTTTTCATTTCTGATTCGGCTTATAAGGGTTCTCTCTCTCTCTCTTTCTTTGTGAGTCTTGCTAGTGGTTTATCAATCTTGTTTATTTTCTCGAAGAACCAGCTCTTGGTTTCATTGATCTTTCGGATTGTCTTTTGGGTTTCCATGTCGTTAATTTCTGCTCTCAGTTTTATTATCTCTTTCCTTCTGCCTGGTTTGGGCTCCTTTTGTTGGTCCTTTTCTAAGGTCTTGAGCTGTGAAGTCAAGTTATTTATGTGGGCCCTTTCTTCCTTCCTGAGATATGCTTGCAGAGCTATAAATTTTCCCCTTAAAACGGCTTTAGCTGCGTCCCACAGGTTCTGGTAGCTCGTGTCTTCATTCTCATTTATTTCTAGGTACCTTTTGATTTCTTCCTTGATTTCCTTCCTGACCCACTCATTGTTCAATATTGAGCTATTTAATTTCCAGGTGTTTGATTTGGTTTTCTGCATCTGCCCACGATTAAGTTTTATCATCAGTGCATCGTGGTCTGAAAAGATAGCTGGTACAATGTCTATCTTTTTGATTCTGTTGAGGTATGCTGTGTGGCCTAGTGCATGGTCTATTCTGGAAAATGTTCCATGTGCACTGGAAAAGAATGTGTATTCCTTTTTTTTGGGATATAAAGCCCTGTATAGATCTATTAGCCCTCTATCTTCTATTTCTTCCTTCAAAGCCAGTATTTCCTTGGTGAGTTTTAATCTTCTTGATCTGTCCAGAGGAGACAGTGCGGTGTTGAAGTCTCCAACTACTATTGTGTTGCTCTAGATGTCCTTCTTAAGGTCTCTTAGCAGCTGTTGTAGGTATTTAGCTGGTCCCTCGTTGGGTGCGTAGACATGTAGGAGTGTGATTTCTTCCTGATGTACACATCCTGTGATTAATAAAAAGTGGCCTTCACTATCCCTTCTAATCTTTTTCAACCTGAAGTCTATGTTGTCCGATACTAGTAACGCCACCCCAGCTTTCTTGAGGGGTTGTTTGCTTGCAGGATTGTCTTCCATCCTTTGACTTTGAGTCTGTGTTTGTTCTGGCTATTCAGATGTCTTTCTTGCAGGCAGCAGAATGTTTGGTTCAGTCTTTGAATCCATTTTGCCAGTCTGTGTCTCTTAATTGGTGAATTCAGACCATTGACATTAAGGGAGATTATTGTTATGGGATTTTGTGCCATTTTTGTGAAAGGGTTTGTTTTGCTTGTAGGGGTTGTTCTTGTCTTACAATAGTCCCTTTAGTGCTTCTTTTAGGTTTGGTTTTGAGTCTATGAAGTTCCTGAGCTGTTGTTTATCTCCAAAGTAGTGTATGATTCCTTCTAGTTTGAATGAGAATTTAGCCGGATAAAGTATTCTTGGTGAAGCATTGATTTCATTGAGTTTTTTCACTATATCCCACCATTGCCTTCGAGCTTGGAGGGTTTCCTCTGATAGATCTGCTGTGAGTCTAAGGGGTGCTCCTTTGTATTCGATTTCCTTCTTGGACCTTGCTGCTTGCAGTATTGTGTCTCTCTGAACGATGTCCATCATTGTAACTATGATATGTCTTGGGGTTTTTCTGTTAGGATCTCTTTTAGCTGGCACTCTTCGGGAGCCTTGAATCTGGATGCCCGCATTGTCCAGCTGTGGGAAGTTTTCCGCAATGATTTGTTTGACTGTGTCTTTTTCGTTGGGGTTGGTTCCCTGTGGTTCTGGTAGTCCAATGATGCTAATGTTGTTCCTCTTGAAATCATCCCCTAGGACTCTGATTCTGGCTAGAGCTATTTTGAGGTCTCTTGCCATGGCTTGTTGTTGCCTGTAGGCCTCTTGCAGCTCATCTTCAAGCACACTGATACTGTCTTCGGCTGCAGTCATCCTATTGTTGAGGGCAGCCAGAGAGTTTTTGATTTCATGTACCGAATCCTTCATTTCTTTTTGAAGGTTTTTTATTTCTGTTCTCATTTCTTCCCGTATTTTGTCGGCTGTCTGTTGTATTGTTTCTGCCAGGTCTTCCTTGAAGTTGTCTATCTTTGCATTGAGTTCATTGAACATGTTGAGGATTTCAACTCTGAATTCTCTCAGAGAGGTCAAGTTTGTAGGAAACGCCCCTTGAGGTTTCCGGACTCCTTTGATCGTCCTCTGCTTGCACTGGGGATTTTCGCTGTTTCTTCATGTTGTTGTTGTGGCATGAAAGAGGGCCGTTGAAGATGAGTATCCCCGTTTCCTTTTGTTGTGAAAAAGGATTGTGGATAGGCTCAGTTAATAGTGGTTGCCTTAATACTTGCCATTTGTAGAACCTGGTCTCCTACTGAGATGTTTCCTTCAATTCTTATGTGAAGTCTTGTGTTTTATTGTCCTACTGCTTGCGAATAGCTAGGATGTTAGTCTTGGATAGGATGTTGAGGAAACTATCTGCCGCCGCGTTAGTGGCCGCTGATGATGAGGCCACGCCCACTTTTCTTAGGCCACGCCCCCTGTCGATTATGCCACGCCCCTTTCCCACAACCCGGCAGTGGTCAAAGTGCGGGGTGCTCAGGGCCCTGGAGGAGGCTGGGTCCGGAAGGGCGGGTCGAGGGAGTGTCACAGACCTTTGCCGGAAGACAGAATGGTGGCGGCGCTTGGGGTCGGCGTGCCGGCCACTCGGCCGGCAGTCCGCAGGGGAGGGAGGCGCGGGTGCTCCAATATTTGTACTATTTTAAGTTAGATATTTTTTAATTTTGAAATTAGCTTCATGGGTGGAGCAATAATACAGTGTGTAAGGCATTTATTTACCTTGCATTGGTTCAATTCTTGGCACTCTGTATGGTCCCCTAAGCCCCACCAGGATTGATCCCTGAGTGCAAAGCCAGGATTAAGCCCTCAGCATTGCTGGGTGTCACACTCCTATCAAAAATTATTTAATAATATTTCTGTTTTAATATTTTAACTTTAATGCATCTAATGTTAATATATTTATCATATGTTGGGAGGACCCATTCAGGTTGAAAGATGCCAGCTGAAATAGATTATAGACTGAACATGAAGGCCACTCAATACCTCTATTGCAAATAACAATACCGAAAAGGAGCAAGAACAAAAGGGAATGCCCTGCCCCAGAGGCAGGGTGGGGTGGTGGGGAAATGGGTGGTTATGGTGAGAGGGATACTGGGATCATTGATGCAGAATGGGTACTGATGGAGGGATGGATAAGCGATCACTGTATGACTGAAATGCAAACACAAAAGTTCATAAGTTTTTAACTGTACCTCACAGTGATTCACTAATAAAAAAATGAATTGTATTTATTATATAATCCCCCAGATTGCTAAAGTTTCTGCCTACGACTTTCGATAGTCTGATATTTTTTGTATTAATTCTTATACCTGAAGCAAAACCACATTTTCATGCAAAATAGATCAGAGCTATTTTTTTAAATTTAGAGTAATTGTGTTTCCAAATTCTGTGAACATATGGTTAAAATAGCATCTTTTAATCATTTTATTTTAGTTTGGGGCCACACTGTGCTGTGCTCAGGGTTTAGTCATGACTCTGCACTCAGGCATCACTCCTGACAGGGCTTGGTAAATCATATGGAGTGCCATAGATCAAATGTAGGTCAGTGGGGTGTGCAAGGTACATGACCTACCCACACAACCTCTGGCCCTTGAATTATTTAATTTTGACAAAAGACTTTTCCATTCTAGTTTAAGATTTACTAGGTCAATCTCACAGACAAAGAATTTATCTAAATTTGGCATGTCCAAATTGCATTAACATTACTTTTGAAATGACCATCCATGTTTGCCTCCTCTATGAAGTTTTGTATGTATTCTTACTCAATTTATACCGAAGTGGCAGTTAACTGAAATCAAATAATCACTGCTTTATGAAGAAAAAGAAATAACTAATTTTTTTCAGGGCTAAAGCTGAGGGCTCCGTGGAGGAGGAAATCAATATAGAGTTCTGGTTAGCTCCTTACCTAATTCATATTAGTCATTTAAAGTAGCAAAACATTTATCTTTGATGGATGTATTCTAACTGAACAAGAAAATTCAATTTTTTAATTCCTAAAGAATTTGTTAATCATGGTGTTGGAGAGATAGCACAGTAGGTAGGGCGTTTGCCTTGCACGCGGCTGACCCGGGTTGATTCCCAGCATCCTATATGGTCCCCTGAGCACCACCAGGGGTAATTCCTGAGAGCAGAGCCAAGAGTGACCCCTGTGTATCGCCAGGTGTGACCCAAAAAGCAAAAAAAAAAAAAGAACTTGTTAATCAGTAGTAAGTCACCGACAGCCCAATAGAAACATTGCCAGAAATTTGGGAATAGATAATATGCTATTCTAAATAACAGTATAAATGATCAACAACTTCACCAATAATTTAGCAGCTTAAAATTTTTATCTACTTTTACTGAGCTAACACTACATGATTGTATATGATTTAGGGTCACAATTCCATGCCTATATTCCATGTATGTATTATCACACCTCAATCATCATTTTCCAAAAGTGTGGTTCAGATATAAGGTTCATGTCTTGCATGTGTGAGTTAAAAACCCAGAACTGCAAGAAAAATAGTATATCGAACTAAACAGTACACTCAAAAATTTATATTTTGTACTCAAGAGATAACTTTTTCTGAGAAAGAAACTATTTCTGTTTGAATGAAGATAAATTAAGAGACAAAAACCTATTGTAAAGTATTGATTTTGTTTGATTTGCACATTTTTTGGGGTATATGGTTAACTCCAGTCTACATGTTTGTAAACAGTGGTAGGTACTTTAGATTATAAAATCAAAGTACTAGATTGTAGATAGACATGTAAGTGCAAGGCTCTTAATAACGAGAGGGTAAAGAGCCTTTTTCTCCCTCATGGCTTACTTAAAACCTCTGCAAATTTGTCATCTATTATCCAAATTGTGAACTTTCTTCCAAATGACTCTAGTTCAAATCTTTAAAAGTTGCCTTGTTTTATATAAAATTACTTTAGTCAGCAACATTTATTTAGCACTAACCTTATTTTTTCATAACTTAAAGTATGCTTGAATGTAGTTATTATAAACCACTTTACTTTCAATGAAGTTTAGTTGTATTCAAATCTTTATTTATTACATATATCTCTTATTCATACTCAGCTTATTATATCTATTAAACTTTAAAAGAATGGGTTTTATTATTTGTGTTATGACAAACTATAGTTACAGTTAATTTGCCTCTTGATGAGATTGTGTTCAGGAATGTATGGTAATAGACATTCAACTCGATTTGTCTTTGATTATTTGAAGAAAGTACATTGTGAAATATAGTTAAAAGTTTTCTTTTATCTCTTTCTTTCAGAATCAAGTTTCTTACTGGGAAATGCCCAGATTGTGGACTGGCCTGTAGTTTACAGTAATGACGGATTTTGCAAACTCTCTGGGTATCATCGAGCTGACGTCATGCAGAAAAGCAGCACTTGCAGGTAGACAGAACTCTTCAGGAATATTTTCTGAAGTCTAATAAAATGTTGAATATGGCTAAGAATTTTTAACTTACTTAGGCTGACATATGAGCCACAATAATATTAGGGTGTTAAAGAAGACAAATTGTTAACAGAAGTACACAATTGAATATTTTTTGGTAAGAATTTTTACAAACTTGGAGATTGTGTATGAACTTATCATTTAATTTAATATTTTCTATCATCTATCACCTATTATGAGTTGGGAACTAGTCTACGTGATCAGAGGAACATCCTGCTTCAGGGACCTAGTGATGACATCAGCACTTCTTTAGCAGCTGAAATCGCCTTAAGCAAAGTTGAACAAATAATTCCCAACCAAGTATGGTATGGTTCATCAACATTTAAAGATGCACCAAAAAGTTCTTGCATACTGTAAAAATCAAGCATACTTGAAAATATTAGTGCATTGTACTACTTTTGTTTCACTTATGTAAATCAGAATCTGGTATTTAGTATTTTTTTATAAACATTCCTTTAAAATATATCAAATCTGTGAATTTAGAGAAAGTTTTAAAAGATCATAAAAAAGAAAAGGATGCTATATAGGGATCGATTTAAAACTAAAACATTTTTACAATATTCAGATGGGATGTTATTTTCTTTAGTTAATTTTCCTTTAATGATTTCACCTAATTAAATACCCAAATCATATTATTTTAAAACTGCAAATAATTTGAATTATTTTCTACCCCAAATCTTTCTGAAGGAGAAAAATGACATAGAGCTGTCTTAAGGTACTTGCTCAGGAAAACAATAATTCATCTATGTTTTTCCCTACCCGTTTATCTTGAAAGGATATATATATACACACATATATATTTACATCTATATGTATATTCTTCACACATGCAAATGTGCTTATATAAATTCTTTTTGTCTTCAGAGAATCCAGGAATTTCATATTACACTTGTTAGTCAAAACCTAACCATATATATGTATCATTTACAAAGGTTTTGTGAAACATATGTTCCCAGGCTGCATCTAAAACCATTCAAATCAAAATTGCGTTAGTGTATTAGTGGGAAAAAGAACTCATACGTTTAACATTTTGATAAGATGACTCTGATGCTTTGTCAAATTTAAGAAATAATTTGTACAAATACCCATTCCTTTCCCTATCTTCTTCCAGTACCCTCATAAACCTCTCTACTAATGTCTTCTCTGTCTTCATGCCCAGGTTGGTAAATAGGACAGATAAAACTCCATAGCCTACTGAAAACCTCAGATTTAGCTGTTTAACTGTTAAGTATAACTCTGAGCATCTTTCTATCTTTTATGCCTGTTTTATATGTTTTAGACTTCAGCTGGAGCTAATTTTAACTGCGAGGATAGAATCTGAATTGAGCATGTCTGCTCCCGTATGTCTCAGAGGGGTTTAGGTTAGGAAAAGGACTGACTTGTGATAGACCTTACCTATAAAATAGATTTTTTAGAGGGTTCTACATAATGTGGTTACCCCCACACTCCTTTCCTATTCCTGTACATTGGCCCTCCCATGATCAGGTGTCAGCTGTCTCATGCTGTTTTCCACATGAAGATGTTTTCCTCTCTAAGACATGGTTTTCCTCCTCTGACTCAGCATAGTTTATTATTTAATATCATTATCTGGATTTGAATTACTTTTCTTTATCCCATGGGCTTTCCTTGCTGTTATTTTCATTGTCTTTTAAAGAAAAATATTTTCTTCTTTGAATTTGATTTTATTTTGTTAAAGTTATTCACAATAATTTATTACCTTTAATACTCCAATAGCAACCCCACCACTATTACACTTTCCCACCATTATTATTTTGAAATTTCTCACCACCACCCATGCCTGCCCCAAAAGCAGGTCCTAAATATTTTTTATTGTTATGAATATTCCACTAAAAATGATCCTTGTAGCTTGTTGTATCTCATCCTGTATCAAAAACAGTCTTTGTTTAAAAGATTACTAATATGTTGTTACATGTTGAGCCTTATGTGCAATTTTTTTTTGATTGAGATCAGATACCTTCTACTCTACACCCATCAAATATCTTGTGCTACTCCTGGTACATCAGTGGCATAGAGCATGAGATGTTTTACGAACTCTAAAATTTTAAAACAGGTGATACAGCTGGAGTTAAATTTATAATCAGATGATGACTTTGGGGTCCAAAGGTAACTTTGCAACTCGTTGCTCTCTTCCGAGATTTATTTATGAGTTTCTGGACCTTGGCTACTTAATGAGCTTATATGGCACAAGAGACAATTTGTGGGTGTGACTGCCAGGCTCCTGGAAGAAAGGAGTATTGAGGGGAGGTTGCCCATCCTGACTCTGTGAAAGCCTGGAGATTTTAATCACAAATATCGCATGCCTGAGTTTTTCAGCAGATTTATTTCCATGGATGAGGCTCATCCAAGCCTGTGGAGATGGGCAGTGAGCATGGCAGTGATTGGATTCTGGAGATTTTTGTCTGCTGGGGTTCTATTAGAGCAGGTGGTGGAATTCACCTGCCCCCTCCAGGATTCACCAGATTCTATCTAAAATATTTCTAATATTTTTCTTTATATTTGGATATATTGTTAAGTTTAGCAACCATCTTTCCTTTTTTCCCATGTATATTTTCCTGATTTCCAGATACTTTTTGTGGGGGCATGTGCAATTTCTCCTATAAAAGAGTTGATTGATTTATAAGTGCTGGCATGTTATAGTCACTGTCACTGTCACTGACATCCCATTGATCAACGATTTGCTTATGCGGGTCCAGTAACATCTTCATTCGTCCCAGCCCTGAGATTTTAGCAGACTCTTTACTCGTCCTTCCCAAGGGTACTGCATTAGAGGCTCTTCAGGATCAGGGGAATGAGAGCCATCATTGTTACTGTATTTGGTTTATCAATATGCCATGGGGAGCATAAATGGATGGGTTGGTTTAAAACCAACCAGGTTGTTGGTTTTAACCTGGCTCTCCCAGGCAGGCTCTCTCGTGCAGGCAGTAAACTCGGTAGCTTGTCAGGTTCTCCAAGAGGGAGAACTAGGCTATCAGATGTTGCGCGGCTGTGAATGCTTCCAAAGGCTTGGTTTTATAGTTTCTGGATGTTGGCCATTGATGGGATTACACGGCACCGGGGGAAGTTTCTGGGTGTGACTGCCTTGCTACTGGAAAATGGGGAATCTGGGTGAAAGAGGCCCAGTCCCTACCCAGGAAGCTTTGGAGATCTTGACCCCGGATTCCGCACACCTGGGTTCCTCTGCTGGTTCCTTAATGCGTGAGGCTCGTCCGAATGTGTGGAGAGAAAGTTGCTTTCTCCTTTCTCCCATCAATATTTGATTAAGTGATTTTAGATTCCATCTTCACTTTGATATGAAATAGAGGGCACAGCTCTGAGTTATGTAGTCAACCTAATCTTGGTATTATGTACTTATTTAGTGCATGCCTTATTTAGTACACTTATTTAGTATCCAAGGGTTGTGTAATTTAGGTGGGTAGAGATAAAAGAGTTTTAGATTGATTATGTTGTCTTTTTTATTGGAGAAAAGAGAACTCAAGTCTGACCCTAACTCTGCTTTGCAATTGTCAGAGATAGCAGTTTTGAAATAAGTTTATCAGCATCAATATTCAGTTGCACAACATGCACAACAGATTTTGATAATTTAAATAATGCAACCAGTTTAATGTTATTATAGAGCAATGAAGGCTGGCTTCTGATATGAGAAAATAATTGTTGAGCTCAATCAGGCTTTCTTAGAGGCATACTTCATTTTGATATACTTCTTTCTAAACCAACCCATCCATTTAAAAATTAAAGCTGCAACCAATGTATATTTATTGCTGTACTTTATTTTACAAGACCGAAGAGATAGAAATAATCAAAATGTCCAGAAGGAGGAGATTTCTTAAAAATTATTATGGCTAGTCTATGACTTTCTAAATCATGTGTTACAAGGGTAAAGGCATTGGGTGAAGCTAAAAATATATTGTTATGTTAAAATTCAAACACTAAGCAACTCAACCAACAAAATCTCAGCGTTCAAATACCATCTGCATCATAATTCTGATGTTACTTTTACATTTAGTTTATTTCTGTTTTGTGTATAATTCAATAAAAGGCATTTTATGTGGAAACTCAAGGAAACAAGGAAGAAAGAAAAAAGCTATGCACAGTTACAAATGCAGTGCTAATAGCTAAATAATAGCTAAAGCTTTATAGAGTTTTATAGTCATTGAATTCAAATTGAATGTGGAGGTGAATTATTTGACATTGAGAATAGACTTGTAAAGAATTAAAATAATTTTATGTATTTTATTATTTTTTTTTGCTTGTTTGGTTTTGGTTTTGGGGCCCTATGCTACAGAGCTTAGGGCTTACTCCTACTGCTGTACACAGGAAACACACCTGATCACGCTCAGTGAACTATACATTGTGTCAAGCATCAAACCAGATAGGAAAGGCAATTGCCTTAGCCATTGTACTATCTCTCTATCCAATTATTTTCACTTATTTTAATAATGACTAATTTTAGGCAAAATAGCACAGTAACTTTAAATTAGTGTCAGTTTGTTTAGAAAATATGGCACTTTGTATGCAGAGAAAAGAATCATCTTTATATATAATTTTCTTGTAAGAGTCAATAAGGATTAAATATCTAGGGAATAACTATATGTCCTATTTTAAAAATATTTTTTAAGTTCCTTGCATTTATTTTAATTTTTAATTTTTTAAATTTTTATAAAGTTCACAATAATTCATTACATTTAATATTCAAAAACCAATCCCACCACCATTGCACCTTCCCACCACCATATTTCAAATGTTTCTACCCCAAATCCCAAACTGTGCTCTCCAAAGCAGAACTAAAACAATTAATTTTGTAATGCTTGTTATAAATAATCCACTAAAATGGTGCAATAAATTTTCCTAGAGGAAAGTGTGTGAAGATTGTTGTGTTTAATCCTGGAGCCCTTAAACCTTATATAGGAGATTACTAACATGTTTGTTGAAGGTTGAGCCTTATGTGCTTATATATATATATTTTTTTCTTCCCCCCCATGAAATCGGTTGCCATCTACTTTAAACCCCATCAAATGTTGTGTGCTACTCTTGGTACATCAGTGGTGTAGAGTGTGAGAGGCCACGCTCTCCAGGAATTCTAAAATTTAGAATATGATTATACAGCAGATTCACGTATGGGTGAAGTGCATCGGAGTTTGTGGAGACCAACCGTGAGGATGGTGGTGATTGAGTTCTGGAGGATTTTGGCTGCCAGGTCTCTCTTGAGGTGGGAAGGGAAGCTCACCTTGCCCCTCCAAGTTGCCCGGGTTAACACAGCCTGCTGGAAGCATCTCTGTAGCATGTTGTTCTATGTTGCACTCTTCTGGGAGCTTTATTTTTGAGTCTATTTTAAAAATATTCAAATATAAAAAATTAATATTTAATATTCATATGAAAAAATTTTAAATTTACACTAATTTATAATTTTAAAGTTATCAAGAGGCTAAGAGTTATTTCTTCTATTTCCTTATCTTTTTTTGCCTAGTCCACCTTCTTTTATTGATCATGTATACAGTATCAAATCTGACAAAATACTTTATATTATCATTGTTTTATGACTGAGCTATGTGAGCATTTTGCTTTACTTTTCATCTTGTTTTTCTTTTTCATGCTATCTCTTATCTCATGTACAGTTTTAGTGTAGGATGGTTATAGTATGTCCTTCTAATCCCTCTTACAGTTGTTTATTTTATATATATACATATATATGTGTATACATATATATGTGTGTATATATATGTATATATATATATGCAGAGCCTTGGCAGTTGAAGACCTCCGGAACCCAGCCACAGCCATGCTCAAGGCCACTCTCCACACATACCAATGAGCCTCACACATGAAGGAACCAGCAGAGGAACCCAGGTGTGCGGAATCCGGGGTCAAGATCTCCAAGGCTTCTTGGGTAGGGACTGGGCCTCTTCCACCCAGATTCCCCATTTTCCAGTAGCTAGGCAGTCACACCCAGAAACTGCCCCTGGTGCCATGAATCTCATCAATGGCCAACATCCAGAGACTATAAAACCAAGTTCCCGGAAGAGCGTGGCCGCATTGCAGCCATGTGACATCTGATAGCCTAGTTCTCCTAGAACTCTCCTAGTTCTCCAGGTTCTTGGAGAACCTGGTAAGCTACTGAAAGTTTATTGTCCCACGGGAGAGCCTGGCAAGCTCCCCGAGGTGCATTCGTATCTCAAATACAGTAACAGATGCATACATACCTCTCAGAGAGCCTGGCAAGCTACCGAGAATATTCTGCCCGCACGGGCAGAGCCTGGCACGCTACCCGTGGTGTATTTGATATGCCCAAAACCGTAATGATAGGTCTCATTCCCCTGACCCTGAGAGAGCCTCCAATCATTGGGAAGACGAGTAAGGAGAGGCTGCTAAAATCTCAGGGCTGAGAGGAATAGAGACGTTACTGGTGCCTGCTCGAGTAAATCGACAACAATTGGATGACAGTGATACAGTGATACATATATACATATATATATTCTTGAAATAATGTTGCTTTGTGTATGATTTCATAACCTATGTAATTGATACTCTGAAGAAATATTTTTGGAGTCTTTCCCTTTTGACTCAATTTTATGTTTTTGATATTTTTAATGTTGCTACATGATCATCAATTTCTGATCATTGTATAGTGAATATTCCAGTATTCCACATTGTTCATTTTATTGATCTGGTATCCTAGTCTTGAACTCTAATTTTCTGATACTTTGATACCACATACACAGTTTCTTATGGAACTGTGGAAGACATTGTCTGTGTTCCACAATGTGTTCCACTTTGCTCAGAAATAGTATTTTTTTTGATAAACTATAACTTGCAAATGAACTATTATTAGATGCTATCCAGGGTGAACTTTTGTTTTCAGTCTCATGAGCTAGGAGTGATAGTTCCAGGACTGAGTTCTTCCTTATCTCTTTATTTCATAGTAGTGAAATTTCCACTAAAAATAGTTTCATATCACTATATCACTGTATTACTGTCATCCCATTGATCATCAATTTTCTTGAGTGGTCGTCAGTAACATCTCCATTCGTTCTAGTCCTGAGATTTTAGCAGCCTCTCTTTACTCGTTCTTCCCAGTGGTGCCACATTGGAGGCTCTTTCAGGATAAGGGTAATGAGAACCCTTATTGTTACTGTATTTGGCATATCAAATATGCCACCGAGACCTTGCCAGGCTCTGCCATGCAGGCAGGATGCTCTTGGTACCTTGCTAGGTTCTTTGAGAGGGAGAAATAGGCTATAAGAGGTCACATAGCTGCAAATGTGGCTGCGAACTTCAGGGAGCATTGTTTTATAGTCTCTGGATCTTGGCAGTTTGTAGGTGTGGACGCCAACCTACTGGAAAATGGGGGGTCTGGGTGGAGGAGGCCCAGTCTCTATCTGAGCAGGCTTGGAGATCTCAGCCCCAGGTCCCACACACCCGGATTCCTCTGCCAGTTCCTTCATGTGTGAGGCTCATCCGAATGTGTGAAGAGGGCTCTTGAGCATGGCTATGGCTGAGTTCCGGAGGTCTTCGGCTGCCGGGGCTCTGCTCAGGGCAGGGATGGAAACTCAACCTGCCCTGCTCCAAGGGGCCCCAGTGAAGACAGCCAGGTATGGAGGCAAGAGACTCTGCTACCCGTGTAAATAGTTTTATATACTAATTAAAATTATTTAAAATATTCTTATTGGGTCTGCCAAAAACAGTAACAATAAGTCTCTCAATGAGAGACATTACTGGTGCCTGCTCGAGCAAATTGATGAGCAACAGGATGACAGTGACAGTGACAGTGACATTCTTCTGACAAGTCAGGATTCCTGAAATTTCTATTTTAGTCTATTTTGTTGTCTGACACTAGCATTTTCAAGCCTTTGTACTGTTTTGTTTTTGACAAAAAGTTATTCTGTTCATAGATTTTGTTGGAATGACATTTAAAAGCATACGATCTTGTCTCAGAGGGGTTTGACAGAAGAAACCTCCTAGCCTTTTATAGTTTACTATCCTGAAAGGGTCACTCACCATGTAGGAAATAGGAAGGTTGTAGTTGATATACTAATGCAAATATGTTTTTCTTGAAGCATGGGACCCAAAGCCAACTTACCTAAAAAAGTGTCTATTAAGGAGGAGGGATGTAGCGTAGGTGAGAGTTTGGAGATGTTCATTGGTGGAGTGATGTTGACACTGGTGGTGGGATTGCTGTTTGAATAATGTATGCCAAAACTCTAATATGGACACAATCATAAATTATGTTGCCTAAAAAAATCATTTGTAGAAAATGTTTCATTAGGAATCTTAGCCAACCAATTAGACATTGAAGCAGTGATCTTGAGACACTGTTGGACTTATTTCACATGCAGTTTGATTAATATAAAATTGTCTGACGCTATCAGAGATGGATGCCAACAAATTAGTTCCTCTTGGCTAGTGTCTCTCACTTGGAACTGAGAGCAAGTGTTGGGTGTTTCAAAGACATCCAGTGCTATTCATAGTTTCTACTAGGTACATGTCGTGCACATATCTTTATGACACTAAATACTTTTAAAACCATACATATTAGTGGGTCATAAAATTTCTTGTTTACAAACCTCTGTGCAAAGCAATAATTTTATTTTAAATACAATATCTTTCAGATTTTGAAATATAAGTGTTATCTTTAACTTTTAGTTTCGTTTAGTTTAGTAAACAAAATCTTTAGTTTTTTATTGTTTCTGAATCTCTTTTTTATCTTCTACATTTCATGTTCTAAACATTTCAGTTTGTGCTTTATAAACTTTTGTGATGTTTTGCTTTTTGTGATTTATTCAGAGCTGGAAGCTACATTTTCCAGTTGCATTAAGTCAGTCTGTGTAGTTTCTCTGATGAAGCATTTTCTAGTTTCTGAATATAAACCTCTAGATAGTATTTTTATTTTAGGTCACAAAAGGCTTGTGGAGTGTCAGTTTAGGAACATTGCTAACCTTTAATAGAATAAGATAGAGTGGTAAAAGACACGATTGTATGTTTTGGGTTTGTAGGATTCCTTTTTCAAATGAAAAAGGTAATTTTCAAATGAAGATTACTTATTTTTATTTACCTTTTAGAATTTAAGCTGAATCAGACTTGTATTTATTTTTTAAAAAAAGTTTTAAGACACCATGACTCTCAAAGCTGTTCATAATACTGTTGCTTCAGACATACAATGTTCCAACACCAATTCCTCCACAGTTGTTCAATTCACCAGTGTTTCCAGGCTTCCGCTCACTCCCCACCATGCCCTCTTTGCAGGCATGCAACAAATTTATTTCTTGTTATTTGCTCCAATGAAACTTAAAGAAATGGAAAATAGAATTATCAGAAAACAATTAGTTTGTGATGAAACATTATTAAATGTTTTTAACCTTTTTTAATCTAGTAAATGAAAACCACATGCATCATTAGTGTCATACTTAGTCCCGCATGTTGGGAAGTCTCTCTTGTCCTTTTAAGGTGCTCATTTAATGCTTCTTTTAATATTCATTTCAAGGTTATGAATGTCCTATGTGTCCCTGAGACTCTGTATTGCTCCTTAAAATAAAAATTGTCCTTAGCTAGATAGAGTATTCTTGGTAAAGTGCTCATTTTATTGATTTTTTTTGTATTCTATCTCTCCATTCTCTGCTAACTTGTAGTTTCATTTGGTAGGCTTGCTGTATATCCTATTGATTTTCATATATATATATATATAATTGTATCACTGTTGTCCTGTTGTTCATTGATTTGCTTGAGTGGCGCCAGTAACATCTCCATTCGTTCCTGTCACGTTCAGGGTCGGGGAATGAGATCTGTTATTGTTACTGTTTTTGGCATACCGAATATGCCACGGGTATCTTGCCAGGCTCTGCTGTACGAGATTCTGCGTTGCTCTCTTCCAGGAGCTTTGTTTTATAGTCTCTAGATCTTGGCCGTTGATTAGATTACATGGCTCTGGGGGCAGTTTGTGGGTGTGACTGCCATCTACTGGAAAATGGGGGATCTGGGTAGGGGAGGCCCAGTCCCAATTGGAGCAGTCTTGGAAATCTCAGCCATGGGTCCAGTATACCTATGGGTGAGGCTCGTCCAAGCCTGTGGAGAGTAGCCTAGAGCATGACTGTGGCTGTGTTCTGCAGGTCTTCGGCTGTGGGGTGCTGCTAGGGGCGGGTAGGGAAACTCAATCCACCCCCTCCAAGGGGGCCCCGTGAAGACAGCCTCGAGTGGGGGCAGGAGATTCTACATATATATATGTATATATATATGTATATATATGTATATGTAAGATCTTTTTATGATCTTGCTGTTTTTAGTATTCTGTCTCTATTTTTGCATTTTGTCATTTCTAGTATAATGTGTCTTGGAGGTTTTGTAGTCATGTCTATTTTCACTGGAACCTTCTGACTGTCTTGGATATCAGTGCCTGTCTTCCTTAACTCTGGAAAATTTTTATTGATGATTTTTTTAACTATTGTTTTGATATATTTGCCATCCTTTTCTTCAGAGACTCCAGTGATTCTCATATTCCACTTGTACTCATCTCATAGTTCCCTGGTATGCTGTTCATTTCCTTTCAGACTAATTACTGACTTTTCTGTTTCCTTGCAGTTTATTCTAGCTCATTGTAGTGTTTTTTATTTTTTTCATTTCAACTTATACTTTCTTGTGCTTTGCTGATTGCCTGTGTCATCGACTCTTTGAGATCATTGAACATTTTTATCAAAGTGTCATTGAAGACATTGAGGATTTACAATTACTTGGTTGGAGTTGTTTATGTCTTTGGTGATACTGATTTTTCTCATTGAACTTGGTGGGTCTCTACATTTTTCCCCATTGATTCTCTGGTATTTTGGCTGTTTTGGGGGTAAGTATTTGGAGTTAAATTCTCTGTAAGAAACTGAAAGATTAGGCTGAAGGTTACTCTCTCTCTTTCTTCCTTGCCCATCCTTATCAAATAACAGAAAGCATAACTGTGAGCAGCATGTAATTTTTTGAGTAGATCTATCACAGCTTCAGGAGCTGTCATGTGGGCTCTGCATATGGCTCAGGTCAGGTGTAGACGCTGCTGGGACCTGGCTAGAAGGGAGGGGCTCTCCCTCCTGTTCTGGAGCAGGCCCAGTGATGTCAAGCCTCCCTGGAGTGGTGGAGCAGCAAGCAGAAGGTCAGCTATATTTCTTGTTAAGTAACAGTTTTCATCAATTTCAAAATTCTTTGCATTTTAACTTATTTTTAACATTAGCACAAACATTTAGTTAGGTTAATTACCCTTATCTTTTAAGGATGTTTTCCTTTTCCTTACAGAGTCTCTAAGCTAAAAGAAATAGTTTATTAGGACTTTTAAAAAAGTTTACCTGGGCAGAGATGCTTCTGAACCCTGTGCCAAGGCTGAGTCTCATCCAGGGTACCCTGGATGGGGGCAGTTGTGCCCATCACCTGCCCAAATAGAGCCTCAGCAGCCAATAACCTCCACGGTCCAATCACCACCATACTCAAAGCCAGACTCCACAGGCTTTCGAGGAGCCTCATCCAGAAATGAATCTGTTAAAAAAAAAACCTCAGGTTTGTGCGTTCTGTGGTCGAAATTTCCAGGCTCTCACGGAGTTGGGGATGTGCTATCTCCCTTCGTTTCCTTGATCTTCCAAGAGCCTGGCAGTCATGCCCATGAAATCCTCTGGCACCATATAAGCTCAATAAGCAGCCATGCTCCAAAGACTCATAAAAAATCTTGAGAAAGATCAGCAAGTTGTAGACATGCCTCTGGACCCCAAAGTTACCATCCAGCTAAAAATTTAACTTCAGCTGTATCACCCCATTCAAAAATTTAGAGTTCCTGAAACAACATTGCAAACTCTATTCAACGAGTAGCACACCACTTTCGATGGGATGTAAAGTAAACGGTAACCAGTCTTGATTAAGAAAATACTAACACACAAGCTTAACACGTAACAACATGTAGTAATCTTTTATATGGTTCCAGGGTAAGATACAACAATCTTCACACACTTTCTTCTTTTTTTTTTTTTTTGCTTTTTGGGTCACACCCAGTGATGCACAGGGGTCACTCCTGGCTCTTCACTCAGGAATTACCCCTGGCGGTGCTCAGGGGACCATATGGGATGCTGGAATTAGAACCCGGGTCGGCCGCATGCAAGGCAAACGCCCTACCCGCTGTGCTATCGCTCCAGCCCCTACACACACTTTCTTCTAAGAAAAATTTTTTTGGATAATTTTTTAGCAAACTAGTTATAACAAGTAGCACTGTCATAGCACTGTCATCCCTTTGTTCATCGATTTGCTCAAGTGGGCACCAGTAACGTCTCCATTGTGAGACTTGTTACTGTTTTTGGCATATTGAATATGCCACAGGGAGCTTGCCAGGCTCTGATGTGAGGGTGGGATACTCTCGGTAGCATGCCAGTCTCTCCAAGAGAGACGGAGGAATCAAACCCAGGTCAGCCGCCATGCTATTGCTCCAGTCCATAACAAGTCACATAAAATAAATTATTTAGGACTTGCTACTGGAGCAGGCTTGGGTGGTGATTGGAGAAATTGGAAAGGATGGTGATGGGAAGGTGCAATGGTGGTAGCATTGGTGTTGGAATACTAAATGTAATAAATCATCATGAATGACTTTATAAAAAATAAAAATAAATAAAAAGTTCATCTGTTTGAAAAATGTATTGAGTACTAAAGAACTAGTGTTTTGTATTTTTGTTGGGGAGGTGACATGCCTTTTTTATTCTTTAATTGAAAAATTGCAACTTAATTGCAGTGCCTTAGAGATTTTCATAAAGCCCATGGTTGGAATTCCAAGATTTGACAGAAACAGTATTTCTTCAATGTCTTTTTGATAGGTGTTCTGCATCATGTGTTAGATTATCTCTAAGATGTTGGAATTAGTTTGTTGCTTTTCTGAGGTTCTGTTGCTTATTTTACTATTATAATTATGATCAGAAAATTTTTTAATAAAATTTATACTGTGATTGAAAATGCAGAATGCAGATTTCTCAATCCTCATTTATTTTATTTTTCAGTTTCTGAAATTCTGGTTTTTAAAGTAATGTTACTAAAATATGGGTCTGAGTTTTTCTATACTTTCCAGTTATAATTTTCATTGTTTTGCACCTGCTGTTCTTTATGATTCTTGTTAATAGTTAGCTTTGCATGCTGTAACTTTTCTGGACTTACACATTAGAGTAAGATTTCCTGGGAAATATTAAGATTTTAAAAAATTTCTTAATCTTCAGGGACTTTTAACTTCAGTGCATGTTTTTAGCATCCTTGGCTTAGGATCCTTAGCCAAGATTTTGCTGTGTAATTTTTTAAATTCTTTCTCTTAAATAAGACCCCTGAAACTACATAGACTTCTTTATTTCTCATACTTGTGTTTGCCTCTGGCCATTATTCTACCTCATAAGAAATAAGAAAAAATAATTTTAATGACAAAGAAATTCTTGACCCTTCAAAAACTTTTTTTTTTTACACTCATTCATTTATTCACTCACCCAACTAACATTATTCAGGAAATCTTTTTTTTTTAATGTGGAAAATTACAAAGTTCTCAGGTTTATATGTCAGTTATACAATATTCAAACACCCATCCCTTCACCAGTGCCCATATTCCACCACCAGAAACCCCAGTATATCCCCCGCCCCCACCCCCAACCCCCTACTGTATAACTAATGAATTTCACTTCATTTTTTCTTTACCTTGATTACATTCCATAATTCAACACAAAACTCACTATAGTTGTTGGAGTTTCCAACCAAGAGAGACAGACCTACTACATTTGATAATTAGTTTTTCATTGCTGGAAATGAAGAGATATGTAGCCCCACTGCTACAAGTACATAACTCTCTCTCTCTCTCTCTCTCTCTCTCTCTCTCTCTTTTTTCCTTTTTCCTTTTTTTTTCTTTTTCCCCCTCACCCCCCTTCCTGCGCCTCATAGTATGGTGTACGCCACGCCGCGTCGGCCAGCGTGGGGCTTTTGCTTAGTTCACAGTCCAGAGGTGGCTGCTACATTAAAAACCTTCAATATTTCAACAAAAACTTACTGTTATTATTTGGAGTTTCCCCCCCATGTCAGACCTGTTCAAATGGAACCGTTTCACATTGTTGACAATTATAAATGTTAAGTCGCATCCGCGCGGTTTTGGATTTCTGTATAAAGTCCAGGGAAAATTCTGCCAGAAATTACATAGCCCAGCTCACAGTCCCAGTGCATTGCTGTAAGAAGTCTCTGAATTCAAAGTCTTTAGGTGCAGAGGGTCCGATTCACGCTCAGCGGCTCCGGATTTATCTGGGCCGAGGGCGTGCCGGTTACGCCCCCTTCCCATGAGTTCCTGGGAGCCCCAAAAGTAAAAACCGAATACCTGTGGGTTTGGAGTCACAGAAGATGGCGCCTGCCACATGGTGCCGCCAGCCCGCCGCTTTCCGTGCAGGAGGACAGGGTGGGGAGGAAAAAAAATCCACCCCCGGGAGCACAGAGTTGTAGCCCAGTTCAGTGTCCCAGTGCATCGCTATCGGATGCTGCGCTGGATGCCCGAATGTGTTACATCTTTGGAATCAAAGTCTTTAGGCGCAGAGGGTCCCTGACCCTTGAAAAACTTAGTCAGGGTCTCTAGAAGTAGCAGATATCTTTTTCTAGTAGAGGAAATGGTCTAGGCTAGTGTTTCTCAAAGTGGATGCTATGCTCCCTCCTGCCCTTCTCTTGGTGATCAAGGGGATGGGAGTAGCCTTGGGTGCTGTTGGAAGCACTTTGTTCACTTAAAGAAAGTATATTTCTTTTCTTTTCTTTTTTTTCTTTTTTTGCTTTTTGGGTCACACCCAGCAATGCACACAGTGCACAGGGGTTACTCCTGGCTCTGCAGTCAGGAATTACTCCTGACAGTGCTCAGGGGACCATATGGGATGCTGGGATTTGAACCTGGGTTGGCTGCATGCAAGACAAATGCCCTACCCGCTGTGCTATCACTGCCGCCCAAGAAAGTATATTTCTACAGGAGTTCCAAGTAATTTATTTTTTCTGAAAAGGGAGTTGTAGACCAAATAAGTTTGGTCACCTATGACCTAGAAAACTATACTACTTAGTAGAACTATGTATCTAAAGCCAGATATGATTATGACAGAATCAGGACGAGTTTTTGAGACAAGTGCTTGGCTAAAGTTTTTTGGTGTGTATTTGTAGACTTCAAATGAACTTCTTTTAGAAAAAAAATGATCATAATTATAAAATTTTGAGGGAAATGTAGAATTTAATTCTTTTCTGTATTTTTTAAAAAATAATTTGTTACAAAGTTATTAGTGATTGGGTTTCAGGCATAAAATGTTTTAGCACTGATCCCTTCACCAGTGTCCACTTCCCCTCACCAATTGCACCCCGCTCCTATTTGAAAATAGTTTTTTTGCACTGTGATTTATAATGCTGTTGCTGATAGGGTTTTGTACGTAACACTTGATCACTTTTCAACACCACCCCCAGTTGAACACTGCTCTCCATCATGGATATTGCCCCTTCCATGTTCTTCCATGTACCTCCCAGCCCCCACAAGTGGTGTGTTGCCTATTAATATCAGTTCTCATGTTTTTTGTTTCCATTGTCTAACCTGTATTATATTACCCTCCAATCGTCTATGGCTCCTTCAATTTGTTACCTTCCATTTTCTTATGTATCTTAAGAAAATCTTTATAAATGATAAGAATTCTGATGTATTATATGTTATATAAAATTATATTTTCTTATAGTGTGAGAGCATAAAAGTATTCAAGTTAAAAACCATGTAAGTCAATCTTAACACTCAATGAAAAATGGTTGACCTGTAATTATTAACAATGTTAAAACATTAAAATTCTTCCTACAATAGTTTTAAATGCTGAGAAGTGAAAATAACAGTACAGCAACATTTATTTAGTTGTACTATGGTTTAGAAATGGGGGTAATTAATTTTTTATTAAATTTTTAATTTTTTGAATAAAATATGTTTCCTATAATATGACATTAAGAGAGCAGTTGTAATATCTCTTAGAAAATGCTTATGATATAAGATTTTTATTTCTTCTCTTTTATTTTTATGGAATATTTCTCAGGTCTTCTTTGAGGTGAAATTTTGTTCTTATATGCTGAGATCTTTACTGGGAAAAATTGATACTTGATTACAGTAACTTTCCTGATTTATGTTGACAATTCCATCCATTACTAGCTTCCATTGGCTACATGCACAGGGTCTCTCAAGTGACATGTGAAAATATTCCCACAATCTTCTGTCTTCTATAACTTTATGTTCAATTTAAATTCGATTTTCAGAGTTATCATTTTCATCTCTTTGGTAGACTTTAATCTTTTATGGACAGTTACCATTTTAGATTATTTATGTTTGTGAAATGTCATGTAGACTTAAAACAGAGTGATACATACAGTTACCTGTATCACTGTCATCCCGTTGCTCATCGATTTGTTTGAGCAGGCACCAGTAATGTCTCTCATTGAGAGACTTATTGTTACTGTTTTTGGCATATTCAATACTGTTTAGAAAAAGCTACTGATTGTAATATCCAATACTGATTGACTTTGAGAGTAGTAAGGTGATTACTCATTGATCATAACATCTTTTATTTACTAATTGTTTGTAAACTAAAGAACTAACAACAAAGTTAACACTTCATAGTTATTTCAGTTTATATACTATGATAACTGAAATTTGAGCTGCTTACTGGGAAACTGGTATTTAAACCACAGTATCTAAAATTTGTGTGCTTTAGATACTGTACTGAAAACTATTTTCTCTCTCATTTTGTCTCTCTAGAGTCATTGTTGAAGATCATTTTTAGTAAAATATTTAACATTCATATTTAAAACATGGTTTATGTTTTTAATTTATTCTATGGGAACAATATTATATTTTTTACTATAATTAAATACTTAGTCAAATGAATACACTATATGATTTTATGTAGCACTTGTAAAGCAACACACCATTAAATTTAATTGTTTTTTTTTTCTTCCAGTTTTATGTATGGTGAATTGACTGACAAGAAGACCATTGAAAAAGTCAGGCAGACTTTTGACAATTATGAGTCAAACTGTTTTGAAGTTCTACTGTACAAAAAAAACAGTAGGTATCTAAAATACCATTAAGAAGGGAAACTAATATTTTGTTTTGATTTATTGTAGTTAAGCAACTAAAAAATTTTGTTGCTTCTTCTCTTGGTAGTGGCAGAAAGTACTGATGAAACTATAGAAGTTAACAATTTATTCTGCTTACTAAAAGCAAACTTTTGAGGAATGGAAAAATGTATTACTTTTAAAATGTGACTTTTAGGGGTATCAGAAAAGTACAAACATTTTAGTAATAGTCATGGTAAAAGACCCTTTGTTATGTGACAGAAACTGAAAATAACAAAAAAAATTCTTATTTTGGTTAAAATGAAAGATGATTATAATTACCTTTATATAATATATAGATGACCTGTGAGCATGGTACCCACTTGAGGTGAATATTTACCAATATGGTCTTTTGCTAGATTCCTACTGATTTGTGTGAGAGGCAAAAGAAAGCACTCATTCTATAAAAATGGGTCACTTGCATCTTGTAAATTTATATTGATTGATGCAAACTGTTTTCTAGGGTGTAATTTGTGAGCAGTAATATTTCCATAATGTAATCACATATTACTTCATGAAATGGTCTTACCATCTGCTCTCAGGAAAACGAACAGATGAAAACTCAACCAGTATACTTATCTCTCAAGTCTCCTTCCTAACGAATGTCCTTTGAATATTGACTTACTTTAATTTTCTTTTGTTAATTTCCCAGAACTATAAAAAATAATGAACAGGTGGTTCTGAAATTAGATAAATTTTGTTTAGCGCTAATGGTAGTTGATAGTAAAACCAATTGTTATCCTTGGGTAAACTGATAACTACTACAGGGTCAGGAACACTGTTCTACGTTAAGTGCTTGTTGGAGCTTGTGGATCATGCTTTATCCTATCCATTTTACTATACATATTCTCTATGGAGCATGTGGATTTGAGCTTAGATTTATCTTTATTAATAGATGATTACAGATATCACAGTGACTATAGACACTATCCTTTTTCTGAAGGGACATCTATTTCAGAAGTACTTGCCCCAAGTAATGTTTTAACATCTTGCCTTTAATTTTAGAACCAAGTGGACAAGTTATTTCTCTTTTCAGCCATAATCCAGCTTTGATTGAATTGTCAGCTAGAAACTAATCCATTCTGTGTTATCATCTTTGTCTTCTACCAATGATTTTAGGGGTCTTTTGGTCAGATCTAAACGTCAATTGATAATTTATAGTAGACACTCCCTTTCTTTATATTATTTTTGGTTTTTGAATAGTGGTGCTTGAGTTTACTCCTGGATCAGTACTCAGGAATTACTTTTGGTGGTGCTCACGGGATCATATTTGGAGCTGGATATCAACCCCTGGTCAGCACATGCAATGCAAGTGCCTTAATTGCCATACTGTTTAACTCCACATTACATGTAAGGTTGAACCTTTTTTAATGTCTTAGATATGTGTCTCAAGTTTAGCAAATAATTTAAGAATATCTCAGAGCAAAGGTCATTCCTCACTCTTAAATCTAACCATTATAAGCACATCTTTCTTGGATTTTATTATCTAAAAATTTTTAAATGAGCTCAGTGGTTTTGTTTTCCTTTATAGATTTTTTAAAAATTGATTTTATCATAAAAAAGCCACAACTGTTGATACAATTATACAACTGAAATAGAGTAGATGATAAAGCTCCAATATTAAAATACATAAGCATAAAATCATTTTTTCTGTGAAAATTGTTATATTTGATCATGGGATTGTTCAGTCATTTACTAAGAATTTATTAAGCTCTTTGTGCTAGTTGAGTTTTTTTGTGTATTGTTTTTATTTGTTGAGTTTAGTTGGCTTTATGTTACTTTCCCATCTAATTTGGTGTGTTTCTACTGGAATTTCAGTATTGAGGAATTAAGAGGCATCACGTGGCCCAGAGACTTGGGACAATGGGTTGACATGGCAGCGGTTGTGGGAGTTGGGCGTGGCTGCCAGGGCTTGTGACAGTGTGACAAGTGTGACAGTGTCAGGAAGGCTTCTCATGGTACTTCTGAGAAACATCAGAATTGTTGGCCTGGGCACTGGGGAACCTGAAATTATTTGCAGTTTGGTGTGTCTGCAGAGAATATTCGTGAAATGGTGCAGTTAACCTTTGATGTAGCTGTAACAATCAGGTGTGGGTATAGCAGCCTGGGCTTCTGCTGGGTGAATACTCATCTAGCCACCTCAGGGGTGCCCTGGATGGGTGGGTATCAGTGTTTCCATGAAGTTTAGCTCCTTTGTGTACATCTTCTGAGGGATTTAGTCAGGAATCACTAGAACAGAGCTGGTATCTGAGTCAATGTGGTAGCATCTGGGAAAGGTGGGCCTCTTTGCTTGGTTTCACAGTAACAAAGTCAAGTCCTTCTGTTTCTTAAAAATGTCAATATAAATTGTTACATTTTTTGTCTTTTATTATACTAGCACTCCCAAGAGTATTCAGGGGTCTCAGGGCAATTCCTAGTACTGATGACAGTTGAGGGGAGCATGGAGTTCCAGAGATTAACCACAGGCTTTACACATGCAAAATTATGTGCTCTACCCACCCCTATTTATTTATTTTATATAATGTTAGAAATAGCTTGAGTTTTCCATTTTCAAAAGTCCACTTCCCTGTATCTTAGGTATTTTGATATATTTTAATGGCTTGAAATAATTATCTTGCTTCTGTTTATACTTTTCTAGTTCTTTTTAGATGCATCTGTATCTACATATAATTACAGGCAATATGAGACATGGCTCATACCACTAAGATTGAACTTTGTATTTCTTTTCTAAATTGAACTGCACTAGGATTTTTTTACTCTTTAATGTGAAGAATAGATTTTACACATCTATCATAATCAAGTGCCAATATATTTAAATGTGGCTTTAAAATCTTGTAAATAGGTAAATTAATTTTAAATTTTAATATCAGCAATAAAGTATATTCTTGTGGATTCTTAAATGTTAAAAAGAAAATTTGACGTTTTTATAGAAAACTGTTTTAGGAATGTCTGAATGCCAATTCCTCTCAATATTTCTATTTAAATAATTGGGGGTAAATAACATTCTGCAAGTGGGGAATTGCTGTATTTGATTCAACATGTGTCACAATTGACAGTTCAATTTTCTGTCTCCATTCTTCAAGTCTGTTGATATGATTAACAGTGGACTATTTCTACTAATGGGAAATAAAAACAGTAGTTCAGGAAGATGATTTTAAATACCTCTTTCTGGTATCCTACTGAACAAGGGAAGATATTTACACAAACATCTGATAAAAGGTTAATATCCAAGAGATATCAAGAATTTATAAAACAGTTAAAAATAGAAATTCTGTTTTAAAACTAGGCAGAGTATGTATAGGCATTTCTCCAGTGAAGACACATGTGTGGAAAATAGGCAGATGGAAAGATGCTCATCTATTACTATTAGGAAAATGCAAACTAAAATGAGTTACTATCCAAAGGATGATAACTTGCATTCCATTGTGAATAATACACGGGGAGTCTGGCAAGCTCGCCGTGGAGTATTCATATCCCAAATACAGTAACAGATATATACATACCTCTCGAAAAGCCCGACAAGCTACCGAGAGTATCCTGCCCACATGGCAGAGCCTGGCAAGCTACCCGTGGCTTATTTGATATGCCAAAAACAGTAACAATAGGTCTCATTCCCTTAACCTTGAAAGAGCATCCAATTGTTGGGAAAGATGAGTAAGGAGAGACTGCTAAAATCTCATGGCTGAGTGTACTAGAGATGTTACTGGTGCCTGCTTGAGTAAATCGACAAACAATGGGATAACAGTGATACAGTGATCCAAAGGATAAGAAATAACTACCAAAGAGATGATAGTAGGATTGTAAATTGGGATAGTGATGATAAAGCAGTTCAGAAACTTCTCAAAACTTAAAAATAGAAATTCAGTATGATTCAGTCATTCCACTTCTGAGTATACTCAAAACAAAATTTTCAAAACTCACTAATTCAGAAAGATGTCTGCATTACCATGTTTTTTTCCAGTAATATTTACAATAGCCAAGAACTGAAATGAATTTAAATACCTGTTGAAAAATTTTTGGATAAAGAACATGTGGAATATATGCACAATGGAATGCAATTTAATTATAAAAATCATGATGTCCTCCATTTGCAGCAACATTGACAGACCTTGAGGATTTTATGATTAGTAAAATAAGTCCAAAAAGGATGAACATGTGTTTTCACTAATATGTGGTATCTATAATAAAGATAACAGATGAGCAAAATAAAGCATAGTGAGGTTTTAGAACAATTATTGCTCACCAAAAGGAAGAGGAAACAGGAGTGGTGAATATGTGGTGAAGGATAGAACTGAGCTCTCAGAGGTGAATTTAGCGTAGCATGAATTCATAGTGATTTTTAGAGATGCATATCTGAAATTTATTTTTTGTTATAATGCTATGTCCATAAAAATAAAATACAATAAAATAGTTTTTAAACACAAAGACAGAACTGTGATAATCAAGGGTACACTAAATTATGTCATACCTTTCTTTTTGAATTTCTAGTTTATTTAACCTTCTTTGACTTCCTGTTGCCCCAAATCCCAATACTAGATTAAGTATATTTTAGAAGTCACTGGACAAATGCCAGTTAACCTATGGAATTGAGTCTGTGGCTCAGCTTGGAAAAATATCTACCTGATATCTGAAAGTAATTTTGAAAACAGCCTTGACTCTGTGCCCAAATATGAAAAGTTGCTTTTTAATAGGGAGGTATGAAATGCAACATTATATCTTTCTGTTAGATTTCTACCAGACCTTGGAAAATAACTAATTTTTAGTGCCCCTTTCTCTGCTTTTGACCCTGATGCCTCAAGCTCGCTGTGCTGGAACAGCTGTCGACCATGTGTCTGTAAGCGTCTGGGTCTGGTGATTTGTAAAAGTGAGCACATCGTTCAGTTATACTGTGTAAAATAAGAAATAGAAAAACAAAGAACAAGCTTCTCTGGGAAATAGTGTGATGGTTTTTGAGACCAGGCCTGTCTCATCTGGAAATCCTTTAGAAAAGGACTATGTCTTGTCATAGCCCCGAGGGTTGGAAAACCTTGGCTGTCAGAACTGACTATTCTTACAAAAATCTCTTTTCTCTAATTCTCTGACCTCTTGAACCCAGTAAACAAATTACCTAATTTTGCCTAAATAATAAATTCCCCTTTATGGTGATATTATTCAGTGAATTTTTTGGCTACCTATATAGTGATGCTTCTTATTTCACTCCTACTCAAGTATACTATATATTATCAGCTCTCATTTAAAAGTTATTAATAGTTCCCATTTCATTCTTCAAATTCCAAATTTGGAAAAACATAACTTCGAAGGTATTTCTCGTGTCTTTAACTATTTATTATATACCATAATATCTGTTCTTGATTCGTCCAAATCCAGACCTTTAAACATTTGGGAATGTCGGTCCTTTGAAGAACACGTAACAGTGTTCCAGATTCATGCTTTGAGTGATGGAGATAGAAAGCAATGAATCCAGAAGAAATCTTCAATTCTCAAGGGTTGGGCACATGCTTCCCCCTTTCCTCAAAGGCCTGAAGGAGAGCTTTGATAGTCCATATACATCGTGTCTTCTTGGTCCAATGATGAAATACAGTTAAGCTCTAGCACTATCATATACTTCTGTATAATGGTTAGAGAAAGAGCTTTAAGTTAGAAACAACATTTCAGATGTTCTGAAAATCTTACTAGAGCCCTGGTACTGCTATGGAAGTCAGTTTGGGATACCAAAGCCAGAAGGAGAGGGAAATATGTAAGAGTGGTGGGATTTGGTGAAACTGTTAAAACGACATTGGTGAGAGCAGTGGTACTATAGGGACACATACCTAAAGATGCTGCTTGCATGCTCCTATATTATGGAATGATATCCTGTGCTTTAATTTCAATTTTCACATTTTGGGTTGAGTAATATTTTTTTTTTAGTTTTGAGCAACAGTGGTTGCTACAAAACTAAAATTTCTTTGGATTCCTTTCAGCAGAATCAATACTGGTGCTTTGCTGCTAATTTTTGGCATAATATAGCATTTGGCAGTTAAGGAAGAGGGAAATCTAGGGATTAAATTATTGCTGTGGCTTTCTCAGACTTCTGTCCTTTCTCTTACAGGAACCCCTGTTTGGTTTTATATGCAAATTGCACCAATAAGAAATGAGCATGAAAAAGTGGTCTTGTTCCTATGCACTTTCAAGGATATTACATTGTTCAAGCAGCCAATAGAAGATGATTCTACAAAAGGTAATTTTCAAAGGAATTGCTAAAAATTAGGCTTACTTCACTATTATTATTTTTATAGTAAAAAGTTAAACTGGAAAACAAACCTTTGCTATATGTACCCTTTTTTTGGTGGGAGGCACACCTACCTGTGCTCAGGGCTTACTCCTGGCTCTCTTCTCAGAGATCACTCCTGACAGGTCTCATGGACTATATATGATTTGGGGGATTAAACCTGGTTCCAAGTGCAAGGCAAACTTATTGTTTGCTGTACTATCATTCTGACCCTGAACTATGTGTGCCCCTTTTCACTTCTATTCATGCTCATAATTGTCTAGAGTCAGTTCTATTCAACCATATTGTTTGACTAGAAATACAAGATGAAATAATACTTTTTTAACTTATAGTAAGATATACTCAAGTTTATTAGTTTAGAGTGAATAAAATGGAAATTTCAACAGCTACCATGGTGAGCTTTAGAAACAAAACATATAATAACTTATGAGATAGTTTGGATTAAGTTTTGTTTGAATGCAATTGATTAGTTGATTGAATTTTATTGAATTGATAATCTTGTTTAGTTGATTTCTATTTCAGGTTTCCTTTTATCCTTCAATCAATCACTATAGCTTCTTTTTGGATAGATGTTGCTAGATTTTGTGAAATATAATTTTGTTATCAAGTGAGTGACTGGCAAAATGCAAGCTGGAATGTTAATGGTAATAAAATATAGAGAGATTGCTATAGAAAACAATATTCAGTGCCATGTATATTAATTCCCTGTAATTAATTTTCTCTGTAATTTAGCCTCATTTTATTCTATCCAATTATGTTAAAATATAAATTTCTATATTACAAATGAAGGGTTTCAAATATCCTTAGATGTAGTTTTTATAAAACAATTAGTACTTGCCTATGAATTCTTATAAATGATATTATAACTTCTCAGTGTCTGGTTAACACCAAATTTCAACAGAAAAAAATTTCAGTGTGAAAAATGTGTAAGCTATGATCTATGAATGTTTTTAAAATGAAATAAATTGTTAAATTGTTTACAAGATTTAATAAAGTACTCATTTTTGAATACTTTTGCTACCCATTTCTCTGTCTCTACTCAGAGACCCAGTATTTCAGAAGTTTAAGATAAATTTAAATAATGTTTTGAAATAGAATAGTTTTCCAATAATATTTAGGTTAAATTCTTTTTAAAAAATTAAGGTGTTTTATCTAATAGCAGCAGAATATTTTCAGACTTATATTGAACATTCATTAGACAGATCACATTCTGGTCACAAAGCATAACATGACAAATTTAAAATAGAAATTCTGTTATTATGATCTCAGAAAACAGTGGCATTTAACAATATCAATAAGATTGCTAGACAATCCCCAAGCATTCTGAAATTGTTATATTTTAAAATCACTTATTTGTCACAGTAGGCTTAAATTAAAAAGTATTTTGCAATGAAAATAAAAGTTTAAAACTTTCTGGATGCAGTAAAATATTGCCTAGAGAGAATGTATAACATTATGTACAGATAAAAGGAAAAACAATATGAAATTAATAGTAACCTTTGAAAGGATCAAAGATATAGAACTAATTAAACCCTCAGACTTCACCTGAGGAAAGTAGAGGAGAACAATTTAAGCCAACCAAGATGAAGTCAAGAAGTAATAAACCTTATAGGAGAAATCAATGAAATAGATAACTGGAAAACTTTAGAGAAAATCACCATAAACCAACACTTGTTCTTTGAAAAATAAAGTTACTAAATCCCTGGCTAGACATACCATGATAAGGGAAAAACACAACCAACATCAAAAGAAAAAAGAAGTGCCATCACTTCAAACAACTTTATAGTCAGTTAATTTATAACATTAGTAAAATGGGCTAAATTCTTCTTTGCCTTTTAAAAATTTTTTTAGGATCATATCCTTTGATATTCAGGTTTTGCTCCTGGCTCTGCACTCAGGAATTACTCCTAGTGGTGTTCAGGGTACCATATCAGAAGTCAGGGATTGAACTCAGGTAGATCGCTTGCAAGGCAAATGCCCTACCCACTATACTATTGCTCTTGCCCCAGAATGGGCTAAATTCTTGAAAGTCACAAAATACTAGAAATTACACCAGGAGGAATAAATTATCTTATTTGTTCTGTACCTTTTTCTCAAAATATTGACTTGATCAAAAAATGATAGTTAAGGGAACTCTGTTTTCATACCAGTACTAACTTCATACCAAAACCAGAGAAAAAAATTAGAGGCTGAATCCAATAAACATAAGTGTAAAAATTCTTAGCAAAAATCCATTCAAGAGATTCATTAAAATGTTTCAATAACCAAGTGAAATTTATTTGACATACGTAATGATAGTTTGGCTGGTGAGATAGCACAGAAGTTGGGCGTTCACCTTTCACTCGGCTGACCCAAGTTCAATTCCTCCACCCCTCTCAGAGAGCCCGGAAAGCTACCGAGAGTATCGAGCCCGAGTGGCAGAGCCTGACAAGCTACCCGTGCATATTGGATATGCCAAAAACAGTAACAATAAGTCTCTCAATGAGAGACGTTACTGGTGCTCGCTCGAACAAATCGATGAGCAATGGGATGACAGTGACAATGATAGTTTATTACTCAGAAATAATTATTGCAATCTATCATATAAAGGTATATTTTTCTTTACTACTAGGTGAAGAAGAAAAAGCATATGCTTATATCAGCATAGAAAAGGAATTTGTTAAAACCCAACAAACATTCATGCTAAAACTCAGAAAAATAGGAATAGAAGGGAACTTCTACTCGGCAGGAAAAATCTATGAAAAACCTGAATAGCTGACTGTATTTTAAAGTGAAATGTTTTAAAATAAAATACATTGTTGATATATTATTTTGACTTAACATTCTTCAGATGAATTTCTCTTTCCTTTACATTTAAATGTCAATCTGACTGGGTAAGAAGCTTTAATATTGTAGACTTTTCATCTGAAAATGTATTGGTATAAATATAGGTTTATGGAAAGACTTATGGCTGTATGTTAAGTAATTTGATTTTTCTTGTATTCTTTAACAAATTTGATGGCAAACTTGAGTTGTGGTCAAGAAAAGTGCAGTATGTTATTAATGAAAAGATTATGATATAAGCTTTTGAGTATGAGTCGACTTCTATTTATCCAAATTAATGTCTCTTCCTTTTTCTTCTTCCTTCTCCTCCATCTCTGTATCCTTACATCAGAATTCAAACATTTTTAAAGGTACATTGCCTTTTAAATGCATAATTCATTCTTACAAAAATGATATTTGAATAAATTCTAGACAAATCAGATACTACTTTGATTTTTAAACTATGGGTTAATTAGACCTATAGATTTAAATTTATATGATAAAGCAGACCATTGTAAAAAGTAGTAGAATAAAATATCTCTTTTTAGTGCCAGAATCTTTAGAGGAAGAATTTATTTTAACTGGACTTCTATTTTGAGATTCTTTCTTACTTTTCAAATACATAACATAGTCCTGAAAAGTATTACATAATGCATACTGTGAATTTTATATATATATAAAATAGTTTCTTTTATTTGCATAAGCTATGCATTTAGTATAAAAAATTCAGTAGAAATAAAATATTTACAACATTAAGTAATCATCTTACTATTGCTACGAAGCTAATAGTTTAGGATACTTTTCAATCTTTGAAAAACAGTATCATTCACCATTTTAAGACAAGTAAACGTACTATAGAACTTTAAAAAAATAGTAAGACTTCATAATGAGCTTGGAGACTATAGACTTAGTTTTGATTTAACTTAGGCATCTGAATTGTTTACCATAAATCTTTCATAATTCTTGTATGAATATTTATTTCTTTGTATATTAGAAACATTTTTTTGGAGCAGAAATACTGGTTTAGCACATGAAGTATGATTTAAAACATTGTGATATAGTCACTTGGGGGAGTTCTGGAGAATGTTTTTTTCCTTATACAGTAAATATACAGTATAAGTTTTATTTGATTGCCCTTATTTTCTCAGTAAAATGTGAAACATGATGATCAATTGCTAGTAAGCATGGTAAAGGAAGTGAGAAAGTGTAGAAGATCTGAGAGGGAAAATAGGTGTGAAATACAGTCTAAGAGAATTGAGCAATGAATGGAGAAGAGAAATTCAGCAGATTTGCTGAGTAGCTGCATGATTCACTTGAAATTAGTGTTATGTTTCATTAGCATCTAATAACTATGATTTTTGTTCTGTTCATCTCATGTTTAGTTAAAGGTGAGTAGATGAAAAATTAAATAAAAAATCGTATCATTGTATTCCACTAGATTTGGGCTGATGAGGTAAGACGTAAAAGAATCAGAGTGCAGGACCAGAATGCTGATGATTAAGTTCAGGCTGTTTGCAAAATTTTGAAGACATAATTATATAAGGAAAGTTTTACTCAGGATTTAGGAAATAATTTCTTAAAATACAGAGCAGACAAGTGAATCTACACATCAGTAAGCCTAAAGGTAGTTTAAATCACAGAACAAGGACATTTTACCATATATAAAGGGCACTTGGAGAAAAAGCCCAACACCTTGGAATGTTGCTAGATTGTTGGAATTTTTATTTCTACATCCTATCTGGGATAGTAGCTAGAAGGTAATGCTAACCAAAATTAGACAACATAAGACAATGACAAAATTTCCTCATAATGAATTCTTTTTAAATTTTCTTTTTGGGTCATACCCAGCAAAGCTCAGGTGTTACTCCTGGCTCGACATTTAGGAATTACTCCTGGTGGTGCCTGGGGGACCATATGGGATACTGGAAATTGAACCTGGGTCGGCCGAGTGCAAGGCAAAACACCTTACCCACTGTACTCACTCCAGCCCCGAAAAAATGAATTCTGTGTTCACCAAAATATTGTTCTAGAATGATTTATTTCCCTTTGAATAACAGGGAGGGTGCAGTATCTTTGAATTATAGCATGATCAATGGTAGCAAAAAGTATTGAAAGAGAGAAAACCAATTTTGATGAAGTAGTTAATATGTCAGAAGCTTTATATTCATTATTACCCATTCCTATAATTATGAAAATTAGTATTATTATCCTCATTTTACTGTCGAAGATCCTGACATTCAAAGTCCTACTGACTTCGAATTCCATGTTCTTTCTCTTGCACCAGGCTATCTCTTCCTTTTCCAGTGTGTTGTTGGGATTTATTCACCTTGAATCTCTGCTCCCTTTTACCCTGTGGAAATGGAGTTCAGGTTGTGAACACCGATCCTGATAGAATTGAATTTTTGTTACTAGTATTAAGGTCATTAAACTTTTACTCAGATAAATAATCAATGGTATCTAATACATCGTTTATAATAATACAAAGGTGGAGAATTACAGCCAATAATTCCTTACTATTGATTATTCATGTATGTTTAAAAAGAATTGGCTAAACTCACTGCCCATTTATATTGTATAGTATTTTAAGATAGATTCCAAAACTGCCAAGATAAATTACAGTATGAAATATTTTGTGCCAAATAGTTATAACATCTTCTATATAATAGAGATAAAATAATAGAGACAAAAATCCTGTGAAATGAATATAACAGCAACAACCTTACTTTTCTGGGAATACAATGGCAGAGAGGAAACAACAAATGAAATATGAGAAATTATATCATGTATTCTCTTTGGTCAAAAGAATAATTGTTTACCTAAGCTTTTTCCTTTATAGATTAAAATCTTGTATTGCAGTCTTATAGACTGATTTAACTGCCTCTGTGATTTCCTTTTATTTTTAAGATTAGGCCGTCCATGACAAAGAGGTTAATTGCAACCCAGCAGAGCTAAACTAATGTTTTATTAAGAAGGAATTGGCATTCGAGCTTTTAGGAGAACAAATGTCCTCATAATGCCATGAGCAACTTATATAGCCAAGTATTAGACTCTTCATATTCAGCTGTCTGTTCACATTACCCCATATCGACCACATCTAAGTAACATCAGCAAACTGTGCTGAATAATCAGTCATATCAGTTAGGCCTCTGTAAAGGTGAGGTCAGTAACTGTATCGCTGAAAAAAGTTAGAATTGCTGATGTGTCTTCTTTCTCTGACCTAGACACTGTGGCTGCTGAACTTTTTAAATGTATAACTGTACACTGGGGGAAGGTAACAGATAAAATGAACGAATATGGCTAATAACATAGATAATTCACAATGCACCCAAGACAGAAAGGGATTGGCATAAGAAATATAATATGATGTTATTTGTGATAGTAAATGAATATAGATGCACCTAAGTGATCATAAAATAGAATATTTGTATGATTGGGAAAGAAATTCTCCAAGATGATAAAGGTGCACATGGAATCAGGCATCATTGTGGATGGGTTTGGAGGTTGTAGAATCCATGAAAATTAAAGGCTGTAGAGTTTCTTCTAGTTTCTGGTTTTCAATGATATATTTACAAAGTAGTATCTTGAAAGTGAAGAAACACGGTCGAATAGGAGTATTGAGAAAAATACTAGTTTATTTAAGAAAGTCCTTACCAGAGACAAAAAAGATAAAAATTACAGACTAGCTCAGGAAACTCATTTATAAGTTCCTCTGATTAAATGTAAAACCCTTTGTATTTGCCTTGTCTCTTCAGATTCCAGAACATTTAAGACATTTTGATCTCACAGCACATAACGGTTTGCTCAACTTAACAAACTGCCTTTGACTGATTTTTCTAGGAAGAATCTTTTCCAAGCCTAAATTTCTTTCTTCCAGTATGTATGAGTCACGTTCAATATTTGTCATCAATTTTTCTCTTTTAGAGGCTCCCAGTTTCCTTTTTGAAGGTATAATTATAATCTTTAGCAATTTCAGTGTTCCCTGCCCAACCTTTTCTACTCTTTTGCATTTTCTCCAATCTGTAGACCTTAATATCAGAGAGATGTGTTACACTCACACCTTAAAGAGAGCTTGCAAAATAAAAATTAGATTTTACTTTTAGTGACACATAAATGATTAATGTGTTATTTCCTATTTAACCTTTTTTTTGAGAGGGTGTATAATGCTCACTCATTTATTCATTGGAGAAAGTATACCTAGTATCCATTGTGTATCAGTGTGGTAGCAAACATTCAGGGATAGGAAGCCTAGGATCTGGCTCCTAAAAGCTCTATTGTGTAGTAATCTCTTGTTTTTGTTTTATGTTTAAGGGTAGTCTCTCTCAACATACTGTGTCATACTTTTATATTGAAAAATTAATGCCAATTTTTCTCTTACTTTCTTCTTTTTTTTTTTGAGGGAGTCACTCCTGGTCATGTTCAGGGGTTACTGCTGGCTTTGCACTCAGGACTCACTCCTGGCAGTGCTCAGGGGATCCTATGGGATGCTGGGAATTGAACCTGGGTTGGCCATGTATAAGGCAAATGCCCTACCGGCTGTGCTATCGCTCCAGCCCCTCCTCTTTTCAATTAATGATAACCGCATTTTTAACCATCAAGAAAAATGGAAACATTTTATTTTCACTATTTCAAAATTTTCTCTTCAGGAAGCTAAAATAAGGCTAAGAAATGGAATTGAATATTTCATATCATATTAACTACCTGCATATAAAAGATATAAAAAGCTTTACTTTATATTTAAATCAGGAACTACTGTTTTCTTATTAATAAGCACAAATGTGTTTATGTATATTTTTCAGTATTTAAAAAAAATTTTATTGAATCACTGTGAGATAGTTACAAGCTTTCCTGTTTGGGTTACAATCACACAATGATCAAATACCCATCCCTCCACCAATGCACATTCCCCACCAGCAATATCCCTGGTAACCCCCGCCCCTGCCTTTCCTACCCTTCCCCTGCCTCCATAGCAGAAATATTCCCCGTACTCTCTCTCTACTTTTGGGCATTATGGCTTGCAACAAAGACACTGAGAGGTCATCATGTTTGGTCCATTATCTACTTTCGGCACACATCTCCCATCCTGACTGATTTCTCCAGTCATCATTTTCTTGGTGATCCCTTCTCTATTCCAGCTTCCTTCTCCCCTATGCTCATGAAGCAGGCTTCCAGCTATGGGGCAATCCTCCTGGCCCTTGTATCTACTGTCCTTGGGTGTCAGCCTCATGTGATGTTATTCTATACTCCACCTGTTTATGTATTTGGAGAAAAAATGGATGGCAGTGAGATTCCCTGTCTTGGTTCTCCTTCAACACATATTTTCCAGCATGGTCTAAGGAAATAAGACAACACATTCCTTTTGATTATTTCCATTCTTAATGTGTCACTGGATTTATTTCTTTCTTTTATTTATTTCCCTTAATTTTTAAAAAAATATTTTTGTATAGCTTTAGTGCACCTAGGGATATGAAAACAGACTCTACTCCAATATGAAAGTGTTCTTAAGGACTGTAACATTCCTTGTCCTAGAAATATGAACCTCTGTAAATATAAATTGACTTGGAGTGTCTGGAAATATTAAATATAATTATCATATTTTGATGATAGAGAAAGAGATATGTTCGCCAGGAAGTATTTTATTGCCAACACAGTTGGTGTTATCAACAGACATGTTAACTCAACAGTGTGAATCAAACTAAAACTCAGTAAAAGTAAAATAAAATGAGACTTGTTTTATTTTATTGTGGTTAAGTATATATATATATACACATTTATATATGTACATATATGTGTGTATGTGTGTATTTGATTTACAATATTGTTAAAGACAGGGATTCATGTGTACAATGTTCCAACACCACACCGTCCACCTGAGTGTCTATCTCTCATTATCATTCTCTCTGTCTCCTTCTCCCCGATGCCGCCGCCCCATCTCCTACAAAACCTGAAGATCTCTAGGGATCTCTTAAAGAGTTTAAAAGTGATTAAGGGAATGGTTATATTTATGCTGAGAAACCAGAGAGCAGAGTATGGTCTTTACAATACTACCACCTAATTCAGGAGGAAGTTGATCTTCTATATGACATAGTAGGAATTGTGAGGGGAGTGTCAACTAGAAAATACTTACTGGTAAGTTAATAGTTTGTAAGGGATTGAAGTGATTTTGTGTGTGTGTGATAGTGAAGATGGATGATAAATTATGCATTTGATTTTGGTAGCTGGAAATACCATTGTGGCATTCACCAAGACCAAGAAAATGTGAAAGATGCAGAGTTGGTAATAGAGGGAGAAGATAATAATGAGATAACTTTTTGACACTTAGAGTATCAGATACCTGTAAGCATTATGGAATAAGATAGGTAATGGTCAATTAGATATTAAGGGCTGTCGCTTACAACAAAAATCTTGATTCATGATATTGATTGCACATTGATCATTTATTTACCTTGGTGTTAAGTTCTTAGAGAACTGTTGGCATAGCTGGTAATTCTAAGTTCTCGGGCACATTGTACAGGGTAGTCTATAGGGCTACAACCATGTTTTTGTTTTAGTTACAAGAATAAACTCCATTTATAATGAATAATTTAACTTTCTAGCAATTAATGTCAGTTTACTTATTTTAATTTTTTGGCTTTTTTGGACACACCCAGTGATGATCAGGGGTTACCCTTGGCTTTGCACTCAGGAATTACTCCTAGCGGTGCTCAGGGGAACATATGGGATGCTGGGAATAGAACCCTGGTCAGCCGCGTGCAAGGCAAATGCCCTACTTGCTGTACTACCACTCCAGCCCAATTTACTTATTTTCTAATCTAATTGTTGGTTTCCACTGAGGGTGTAAAGTAGTAGGCAATACAAAACTTTTTAAAAAGTCAGATTTTTCCTAAATAATTCAACTGCAGTATATATAATGTCACATAGTTGGTATACTTAAAGAAATTTGACAGTTTTCTGCTGAGATTTATTACTTTATCTTATATCCTATTGTCACTGGATATTATTATCATTCTTTTGGTACATAAGATATTTTAATTTTTAAGGGCTTAAGTAATTCAGCAAAGGATAATACCACAGAAGTTATCAAATGTTTTTAATGGAGTCTTTAATAGGCTAGAACTTTTAACACTACCTGGCGAGAGATCCTTGAGACAGAAGCAGAGTCTGGTTAGTTTTGTTCTACTTGCTCACATCTTATTGTCATTCCCATAAAATTTATGTATTTTAATAGTGGAAATTTGGAGCCCCAGAAGAGATTTCTTTCTCATTAAATTCATATTCCTTTCTCCCAAAAGTTAAAATCACAACTCTTTTAGACAACAATTTGAGAGATTCTAGATAGTTAAAAAAATCTTTAGATATTTCTGCAGTTGTAAATAAGATAGAAATAACATCTTGGTTTACTACAGTGAAGATAGAGGCTATGATTTGAACCATAATAGGTAAGATTTTATGAAAATTTGCTTCATTCACATGTGTGTTTCTGCATGCAAACAGTAAAACTGCATTTATTAGCATATTACTACCAACTAAAATAAGTGAATTCAACTTTTAGTCATTTAAAAGAGTAGTAGCATACTTATTTTTCTCATAACAGTCCTCTGTAGGTGGTTAATCATGTATGACATTCTATTATACACCAACTCAATGGCTTTTTCATCCTGTGGGATTTTGTTCTTTGCATCCAGCTGATGGAATGGAGAAAGAAAGAGTGGAGAAATCTCACTTGATTTTTATGTTGTTGCATGCATGGAAATGACACACATGGCTCCTATTTTCATGATATTGGTTAGAACTAGTAGCACAAATACATCTAGAGTCAAGGAAATGTTGACAAATGTTTTTTTCTGAGTGGGCAGTTTTTTCCCAGTGATAGCTTAATCAGTGCAAGAGGAACAAATATTTTGTAGGTTGTTAGTTTCCTTGTCTTCATGGACTATATAATAAATACGAAAAAAGTATAAAGGTTATACAGTGTCACTGTCACTGTCATCTCGTTGCTCATCGATTTGCTCGAGTGGGCACCAGTAACGTCTCCATTGTGAGACTTGTTGTTACTGTTTTTGGCATATCGAATACACCACAGGTAGCTTGCCAGGCTCTGCTGTGCAGGTGAGATACTCTTGGTAGCTTGTATGCAAGGCAAATGCCCTACCCACTGTGCTATCACTCCAGCCCAAAGGTCATACATGAGAGTTTTATACAATTTATTATTGTATAATCACAGTTGAAATATATGGTGATATTATATAGAAATAAAAATGCTTTATATAGATACTTTATATAGATACTATATGTAGGTACTTTATATAGATACATTATTTCTGTATATTATGCTACTTCTGAGACCATTGGAATATTAGTCCAAAAGTTGGATCTTATATTAATCATGTATAAAAAACTGAATCTTTCTTTTCTTAAACTTTAGGTTGGACAAAATTTGCCCGATTAACACGGGCTTTGACAAATAGCCGAAGTGTTCTACAACAGCTCACGCCAATGAATAAAACAGAAGTGGTCCACAAACATTCAAGATTAGCTGAAGTAAGTACATGATAATCTGAATTCTAAGTTTGTAGTGGTGTCATATATCTCCCTTACTTGCTCTCCATCTTCACAAATTGATTCAACATAGATTTTCCTGGTGATTTACCTGATGAACGCATATCTGCTCATTTAATTTTCCTTGTATAATAATAGAAATTTTAAATTATTTTATTCCTACCTTTATTTAAAATCAGAAAGTAGTTCATAATATTACAATATATCTGTAGAGTGTGAGGTTTCTTTGAGCAAATGAGATGGGCATCTCAATCATCTACCTTTTCATGCAGCACACAGTTACTGAGTATTGTATGTGGTACTCTGTAAAGGATGTAAAACTGAATAAACTGTGGGCCCCATCATTAAGGAATTGATGATCCAGCACAAAATAGTAATATGAAAATATGATAAACTTAATAGGATGCGGTGGGAGAACACGAGGAACATACCCCTTAACTTGGAACTCTAGGGACTGTTAACTGAATGAGGCAATCTCTGGACTGAGTGAAACTTAGAGGAAAATTATGATTGGCAGGTACAGAAGAGATGAAGTCATTTCTATCAGAGAGTCCAGCATACTCAAAGGTTCAGAAATGAGATTTCTTAATGACTTTGAGGATAAGTTCAGTGTGGGTGAAACCACATGGAGAATGAAAGGTTGAGGATAAAAATACTGTGTATAAAGAAACAGTGGTAGCTGGAGTCACATAAGCCAGAGAAATGATATGATCACATCTGTGCTTTAGAATAACCTACCAAAGATAGGTTTCAATGGTTTCCTTTGCAAACTTTTCCTTTGTAATTTAAAAGCATTATTCTCAAAAGCAGTCCATAGATGTCATCAATTGCCAAAAAGGGACCATAGAAAGAAACATAGAGCCCTTGATTGGACTAATGACTATATTGAACATCTAGATAGATGAACTAGTTCAGAAGTTTTAGTAGTGACTCCATTATATTGAATATGGCTTTAAGCAAGAAAGTTGGTAACAGAAGTGACCATATTATAAACACACCAAACTTGCAGTTAATACATTTGTTGATAGATTAGAATTATAGGTGTAAAAGGGAATGGAGGGGGGTGCTCCAAAAGCAGGACTAAGAGAGCCTTTGGGTTGCTTACACTGATACCTAGCTGACTAAGTCATATGTTAGGGCCATATATATATGTTAAGGTCATATATATGTCATAAAGTTAAAGTCATAAATATGTTATAAACTTATGGCCCAACAGTGCAATACTTCAACACTTCTCAGGCCCAGTGATGCTTGAAAACCATTCCTTCCATGCTCAGGACCTTGAGTTATACCAGTGGCGTGGTGAGGTGCAGGGGGAGGCATAGTGTTCCCAGCATCCCATATGATCCCCCAAGTACCACCAGGAGTAATTCCTGAGTGCATGAGCCAGGAGTAACCCCCCTGTGCATTACCAGTGTGACCCAAAAACGCCTCCCCCCCAAAAAAAAAAGAAAAATTCAACTAGAGATGCTTAAAAGCCAATAGTCAGTATTATGGGCTCAGTAGGGTATGTGGATTGAGTTATGTCAATGTCATCCTCACAAATATGACTATTAAAAGTCTTGACCTAGATGATGGTACCTAGAGAGAGTGTATCAAAACCAGAAAAAAGGAATGAGGACATAACTCTGAGACAGTGAGAAGCTTTATTGTTTCTATCTTCTGCAATGCCATTTATTTCACTGAAAGATGCCAAAAAGTTAATTAAGCTATGAAAACCAAGGGACCAAGAAATAATGGTGGAACAATACTGCCACTTAGGTGGTGAGTGTGGTGTATGCCTGAAGCACACTGTATGCCTGAAGCACAAATATTAATAAACATGTTAATAATGAGCTGTGTGCCTCAATTAAATCAAAGCCAAAATAAAACCAATAAAAACTATAAAGCAATTTACTGGACACTCAAGATATTCCCCGGGAATTTGCCAAAGATGAAACCAATAAAATGCATATGTTCCAGTTGCTTTTACTAGAGGAAAGGGAGTTGACATGCTCCAGAGAAATTTTTTTATTTTTTCAAACAACCTTTTTGTTTTGTTGTTTTGGGTCACTTGCAGAAGTGCTTAGAGCATGCTTCAGTGGTCCTTGGGAAACCATGTAGTGGCAGCCTTGGACCTCCAACATGCAAAGCATACACTCAAAGCACTGAGATATCTCTCTGGCACAAGTAACTTTCTTAACTAGTTGTAGCTAATGAATTTGGCCTGACGAGTGGTAGGAAGTAAAGTAAGTTTCCTGAATTTGGAGGGATCTTGAGTTTTTCTTGGACCACTATAATAGGAAACTTTTATGGCTTTCTGCTCTAATTAGCACAGTTAGCTTGGAGAGAAATGAATACTTTGATGTGCATACATGTTTTAGAAGCCCAATAAGGATATTAAAATAAGTAAATATTAATAACATGAAACATCAAAGATAATGTGCAATTAGCATAAGATTTAAAGCACATAATTAGATATGACTAGTTCAATAGTGCTTACTATTAAGTGCTATGGGAGTTTGAAACTACCTGCTTTCCTGCCTTAAGTTTTTCTGCAAAACAAGCTGAGCTGTAAGACTTTGCTTCTGTGACTGCTGACTTCCAGTCCTGATTTCTCCCAGATCTTAACTATACCCTATTTAGAGTTTTTTTTGTTAGTACAATTGCGGAAAAAATAGGAAAGGGAACATAGAGCAGAGTGCTTTCTGCCTTGCACTAAAAAGTGTTCATGATTTCCCCTCCTCTATCTCAAGTGGAAAATTTCTTCTCTCATGACAGCCCATCATTTTCACTTCCATTTTTTGAGGAACTTTTATTGCTTTTTCTTACCATTTTATTATTTTACTGCTTTGCATTTTGATTATTGTTAGCTTCTTTATTAGTCACCTTTAATTCATAAACCTGATCCAGACATAAAACTGCTTTATGTCATCTTAGGTGTTATTTTATTGAACATGCAGAAATAACAAGATTTTCAACCTTTTATTGAACATGCAGAAATAACAGGATTTTCAACAAAGGCTAAGTCTGTGTGTGCTTTTAGATTGCTGAAGGCTTGCCAAAAAGAAATACTAAGTTACTACATGGCTATTATTTTTTTCCATTTATTCTCACAGTATATGATTTGCTCACGTTGAATTTTTGGTTTTGCTCTTGAATTTCTGGCTCTTTCACTTTTTTCTAAGATGTGTAGTTTATTTCATTTCTGCCTGAACCCACTTTTGGAGCCGAGCTCTAGATTCAAAGATCCTGTCCTCCATGGAGCTCCATGTTGTCAGTTCATTAATTTTCCACAAGCACTGACAACCTCTGATTGCCTCCAGCTTGTCACTTCTAAGCTGAATGAAGATAAATATATGCACCACTGCCACATCAGTGATCCTATCTCCATTAGAGTCAGAGGAGATACTCAGATATTGACTTGTATATTCGGAGAGAAAAAATGTGTCTATATTGGTAAAAAATTGGTATATTGGAGAGTGTGATTTAATCCCCCTCCCCCAAAAAAGGCTTATTGCTTATGAAAGTGCTTATAAAATAATAATGGAAGTGAAGGGTTGTTGTTTTATAAAAGAGCCACAGTGACAGATCACATATTAATGTTGTGTTTTGCATGCAACAAAGAAAATGATCAAAGCCCAATGGTGCCATGTATTATTGTTGTTACTGTCCTTCCTTTTCACATCCTTGTTCCTCCTCCTCTTCTTCTGAGGCATTTTTGTAGGGCTTTATGTACATAAGTCATAGAATGAAGAATTGGGATCTGATTCTCTAAAAGAAATATAAGATGTAGGTTTTACCTGGGACTATACATTATAATCCTTAAACAGATTTTGAAAATATCGATTCTCTGAAAATCTAACAGGCCACATAAATATCTATCTAATCCTTGGGGTGGGATCTATGCATGAGTATACTGAAGTATACTGTACATTTTGAAATTTTTATAGATGAATCTAGTGCACAGCCAAATTTTAGAAATACTGAATGCAGGAGTTATTCCATTCCATATATGGAGGTAAGGTCTTACAGTACTCCAGGGCATTCAGCGGATGCTGAATATTTATATTAGCACATTGTATGGCACATAACAGTTTTAGGGAGTCTCTGAGATGTTTAAGAAGAAATGAATGCTGACTCACTGTATCACTGTTGTCCTGTTGCTCATCGATTTGCTCGAGCGGGCGCCAGTAATGTCTCCAGTCGTTCCTCTCACATTCAGGGTCAGGGGAATGAGGCCCATTATTGTTACAGTTTTGGCATATCAAATATACCACAGTAGCTTGCCAGGTTCTGCTGTGCGAGAGTCTGCCAACATTTTAATACTGACATTAATTCATATTTATAACACTGCATTGGTAAGATGCAATTTTATTTTACTTTAGTTTTTTGTTCTTTGGGTCACATCTGGCAGTGCTTGGGGCCTACTTCTGACTCAGTACTTAGGCACGGTTTGTGGTGGTGCTTGTGGGATCATGTGGTGCTGGGAATCAAACACAGGCCTCCCACATGAGAAGCATATGCTCAGTCTTGCTGTTTTTAGTCTACAATTTTAATTTTATCTATTTTTTTTTTGTGAAGGAAGGGATTCAGGAAAGCAAAAGTGTGTTAGGTTGAAGATAGTTATCATGTCCCTTAGCACTGCATATATCTTTTAAGTGTTATTTCTTTAGAAATAGCCTATAGACTGTGTATAGGTAATTGTAAAATACTAAAATTAAATATATAGAAAATTTGTTTATCGCAATTGTAAAAAATACAAATGCGTACATGTGTGGAAAGGGTGATATGTGTGTTATGTTCTCGGGCTCTCAGGGTGATGCTCTCTCTCTTTCTCTCTCTCTCTCTCTATCTCTCTCTCTTTCTCGACGCTCACATTCGGTGCTCTCGAGCCACTGTGTATGGACCGGATCGGGATAGCTCCTCCTTGTGCTCTGCTTCTGTGTGTGCCACTGTGCTCTCTTCTGTCTGTCTCTCTATCTCTGTCTCTGTCATCTCTCCTCTGGTCTCTTCCAACCTCTGTCTGTCGTCTCTCCTCTGGTCTCTCCCGATCTCTCTTCTTCCGATCTCTCTCTGGAGCCTTTCTACTTCTCTCTCTCTGGAGCCCTTCTCGCTCTCACTTCTGACTCTGACCCTTACTTCTGACTCTGAGGACTCCCTGATTCTCTTTCGCTTTGTGCTCTACTTCTGTGTCTTCTCCCCCTACTTCTCTTACAGTCTTAGTTTATATAGCAATCACATAGGGTGGTGATACAAGGGAGGGTTGAACATTAACAAATCAACAAAAGAGGGCTAAGGCCACTCCTCCAGGAGATTAACAAAATCTCATCTAAGAAGATTACTCCAGATTACTAGCAGATCCACTTAAGGGCGGGATCCCATCTAGGCTGTGTTGCTTTCTTCTTTCCTCAGCTAGTAACCCACTTAAATAGTTGTAGTAAATCTACTTCTAATATTTCTAGCAATGTCATTCTGTGTGAGCACAGTAAGAGATATATCAAACTTAAAGTTTGGTTCTTCCTGAGGACATCTCACTATATATTCCAGTCTACAGTCCTCAGGTCAGATTATTCTTCCTAATCCCAGCAGGGTCCTAGTCTCGTTGCTACTTTTGGATCATGACAGCATTTGTCTATGACCATGCTCTCAACTTATAATTGAGTATTGTGGCACTTTGGCCTGGCCCATTTTGATGCCAGGGTAGCTCACAGCTTGCCCTGGGTCTATTCAGTCCCTTGTTGGGACCCTCCTTTTGGGGTGCTAGGATCTAAGGACAACTGAGTCAAGAAAGCAGATACCCAGGAGTAAATATTATTGGAGTCAATCAGCTCCCAAGTTACAAAGCATAATACTAACTGTCTTCCTGTGTCCATACAGAAAGGACATTGCTTTAAGGTAAACTAAGTTCCCTGTGGCAAGGCTAAAAGGACAAATCCAATGTTATCCTACAGGCAATGAAGTTGTTTACTGTTGAAAGGTGAAAGAGAAGGCATGTTTGATACATAATGCTTAATGTGTACATAATGCTTAATCCCAATGTAAAATTTATGTTCCTGGTAGAATAATATTTAGGTAAGTACCTTAAAATTTATGAAAAAAATATGGCTTGAGAACAGATACCAAGAGTAAATGCATATAAATAAATGCATATAAATCTTTATAAATGTTTCTTAAGACCACAGATGGAAACAGTAATTATAACATACAGATGGGAACAGTAATTATAATATACAGTTCAGGAGAATTCCACTTATGTATTTTACATTTCAAAGTAATAATAGTGGCGATTATATACTAGTATTCAGTTATGTAAGCTTTATCTCAAGAGAAATTTATTAAGATAACGTTCTCACAAAAAATTCTAGTGTACTTATTTTGCTTTGTGCAATTGAGTTACATGCTAACATCGATTTACATCTATTCTTATACTGAAAAAATTATAATTAATTTATAGCTCGATGATTTGAATTTTTTGACTCAAATGTCTCAAGTCCCATAAATCTTAGAGATTTTTAGTAGTTGGATACACAGACAACTAAAACTATTTGAAGTTCTTTTCACCAAACTCCTTAGCCTAGTTTTTTTCAGTGTTAGATTCCTTGATTGCAGGAATCTGACAGAGATCTCTGACCTGCTTCTTTGTGATCTCTTATAGAAGGGCTTAATGACCCCGGGGTGAAATACAACAATCTTCATAGTCTTTCCTCTAAGGATACTTTTTTGTAGCATTTTCAGCAGTTTTTTATAAAAAACAATACAAAATATATTTTTTCAGTTCTTCTTGGGGCAGGGATTGGAATTTGGGGTGGAAACATCTAAAATATAGTGGCGGGAAGGTGTGATGGTCATGGGATTGGTGTTTGAATATTTAATGTAATGAAATACTGTGAACTACTTTATAAAATACTTTTTATTATAAAATAAAAAAATTGAAAAAAATATTTCTGATCCCAGGTTTGGGGAAGAAATGCTAAATCCAATATTTACTCCCTTTTCCCACTGCTGGGAAAAGACTTCTACAGTTGCTCTGTCATCCACTTTTTTTTTAACTGTTATGCAAGCAATGAGAAATTAGGTCTTTAATTAGGCCTAATATAAGTGAATTAAGGAGCTTCACATAACATTGCACTAAAGTTTTTCTACTTGTCAAAAGGAATAGAAAGTGAATCTGACTACTTTGTGCATCTTCCCCTCCTGTCGCCCCCCAGAAATTTAGCTCCTGCCAGGGAACACACTTTTGTTTAAGTTCAGTTTGAAAGGAGGAGAAGAAAGGGCAGGTTGTGATGTTCACCATTATTGTGGGGTTGTCTCAGTCATTTGAGGTCTCACTGCACAGCAAGATCACCACAGTGAACCTCGGGTTTTGGAGACCTTCAGATGTCTAATTCCACACCTTCCCTTCCCCCGACATTAAAGTCACCCGGGCTGCCATAAATGAGCACACAGGTTGGCCATTTATTCAATACAAAATCATTCCCTACCCTGGTTTCCAGCATGAGTTATCGTTTAAGTTGACAGAGACATTAAGAACAGTTAGTACATCAAAATTAAGAGTAGAGGTACATTAATTGCAAAGGCTGATATATTTCACATAACCAATTAGTAGGCACCCCTAAAGTCGTGACAGTTTCCTACTCTATTTTTGCCGATGTTGTTCTCTACAGCTAGAAGAGCCTAAATTGTTTTATTCTATTCTTCCTTGGGCAAAGTGGTTTCCAAATGCAAACTTTGGAAAAGAGGGCATGCCTATTACTGTTGGACAGTCAGCAAGATTTGTAATTCCAGGCAGACCTGCAAATTGTGTGCAGAAGGCATTATGGGAAAAGACCCCTTGCAGTGTGGGGAATGTGGTGGCCTCTGGAAGAAAATCAGATGACCCTTCAGGCAGAGCTGCTTTGGCAGAGAGATTAGACTTGGAACAACTTTTGTTAAATGAGTCTTGGTAAGACTCACAAATGTGTCTTGCTTGGAAATCAGGATGCTGCGGCTTTACAGCCAGAAAGCAGTGCTAGAGCCCCAAGATGATAATATCTATGTCCTTCTCTGAAAATCATTTTCTTCAGGCTGAGCATTTTTTATATCACTCCTGCTTTGCTTTGCACTGTACTAGGTTTTAAGACCTTGTTGGTACAACTTGGTAGATTATTTTGAGTTCATTATTAACTGTGCAGAGATTTCCAAGTCCCTTATGTCTCTGTGTTTTCTTTTAGGTTCTTCAGCTGGGATCAGATATCCTGCCTCAGTATAAGCAAGAAGCACCCAAGACACCACCACACATTATTTTACACTATTGTGCTTTTAAAACTACTTGGGATTGGGTGATTTTAATTCTTACCTTCTACACCGCCATTATGGTTCCTTACAATGTTTCCTTCAAAACAAAGCAGAACAACATAGCCTGGCTGGTGCTGGACAGTGTGGTCGATGTTATTTTCCTGGTTGATATTGTTTTAAATTTTCACACGACGTTTGTGGGACCTGGTGGAGAGGTCATTTCCGACCCCAAGCTGATAAGGATGAACTATCTGAAAACCTGGTTTGTGATTGATCTCTTATCCTGTTTACCTTATGACATCATCAATGCCTTTGAAAATGTGGATGAGGTAAGTTTCATTTTGTCTTGGTTTTGCGTTCTGTGCTTAATATATTTTAAGAACGTCAGGATAAAAGAATTTTGCAGATAATCCAAGATTCTTTTAGTCACTGTCTTAAACTTTCACCCCCCCAAACATTTGACATAAATGATCATATTTGATTACCTTAAATTAAAATTTATCTGCTTCTTGATTTCTAGTTCAATAACCTAATTACTAAGAAAATGGCTGTATATGAATGTTGGAGTCAGAGGAAGTGGAGTAGGAAAAAAACCAGTTTACAAAGTAGATAAATGATTGAAAGAGGATGAGATAAATATTTTTACTTGGAAAACAGCAACATTTTCAATGCTCTATGCATCCACAGAACTTTTGCTTCCTTGTTTCTAGCAGTGCTACAGCTTATATAAAGATGGGAAAGCTTTTTTCTTTCATTGGTTTTTTTGGGTCACACCTGGCTGTGCCCAGGGTTTACTCCTGACTCTGCACTTAGGGAATCACTCCTGGTAGTGCTCAGGGACCCTATGGACTGCTGGGATCCCATTCAGGCTGGTCACATGCAAAGCAAGCACCTGATCTGCTGTGCTGTTATCTCCAGTCCTGAAAGATGGGAATTTATAAGCAAGAAATTTGTGGATTTTCTTTCTTTCTTTCTTCCTTTCTTTCTTTCTTCCTTTCTTTCTTTCTTTCTTTCTTTCTTTCTTTCTTTCTTTCTTTCTTTCTTTCTTTCTTTCTTTCTTTCTTTCTTTCTTTCTTTCTTTCTTTCTTTCTTTCTTTCTTTCTTTCTTTCTTCCTTCCTTCCTTCCTTCCTTCCTTCCTTCCTTCCTTCCTTCCTTCCTTCCTTCCTTCTTTCTTCCTTCCTTCCTCCCTTCCTTCCTTCCTTCTTTCCTTCCTCCGTCCCTCCCTCTCTCCCTTCCTTCCTTCCTTCCTTCCTTCCTTCCTTCCTTCCTTCCTTCCTTCCTTCCTTCCTTCCTTCCTTCCTTCCTTCCTTCCTTCCTTCTTTCCTTTTTCTTCCCTCCTTCCCTCATTTCTTTCTTTCCAAAATTGGCTGTGCTCAGAATTACCCTTAATTCATTGTTCAGGGGTTACTCCCAATCGATCTTACAATGCTGGGAATAAACCCAGGGCCTCACACTGCAAGTCAACTTCTCTACCATTGAGCCATAGTCCCTGACTAAATTTCTTTTTTATTGCAAAGACAGTTTTAAATTTTGTTTGAATATATTTGAATTTTGTATTAATTCTCATATAGTTATATCAAGATTCTGTTCATTTGGAGTTATCTGTACAACTAAAATAGTTAAAAAATGTAATATCATAAGAGACCATTTTGTGCAGAGTTTCTTAAGCTTTAATAGTGGATGATTTTAAACTTGCTACACCAAACTAATAGGATCAAACTAATAATATCAGCAAATACATAAATGAGCAAATGTAGACTATCTATTATTAATATGTGCTTATAACAATAATATTACAAACTTGATTTCCCTGAGGATTCTGCTGTGTCTTCATAGATTACTCAGATGGAAAATTTTCCATCACGTTGTCAGTGTTGTCATTCTATGTGTACTGGGAAATGGATTGCAAAGTTTTTGCTATCTTTCCATAAATGTCAACATTAAATCAATTTTAATAATATTGGAAGATTATTTCCCTATAACTGCAGAATTTGCATTTCAAAATGGTTATTTTAATTTCACTTACTAAAACTTTTTAAAGATTTGTTATTTATTTTCAGTTTACCCTCTGCAAAGAATTGAGAGAAGTTAATTTTTAAAATACTAATCATATAAGGAGACAAAATGTTATATTTTTATTTTATTCACCAGATTAATATGTTAATCTTAATATACCAAGATTAAAAGTTCAGAATTTTATAAACTGAATATAAAGTTTATAATAAAAATGATCAAAATTTTTTCTCAATTAATAGGAATTAAAAATAAATTCCTATTGAGTGCATTAATAATAGATGCACTTAATATTTTGGAAAATACAAAATAAAACTGCAAGCTATAATAATGTACTATTTTTAGTTATCACACTTAACTCACTTGATTGATGAGTACAATGGCTGAGGAGATACTTTACTTAGAACTCCCTTTTACAAAACCTGTGATATGGAGCAAAGTCTGAGTCTTGCTGAAATTGGGCTCCTAGCTTGGAAAAGCCAGGTGCTAACTTCTCTTTCATATTTAGCACTTATGATACTTCACTGACCCTTGCAGCTGGGCATAGTGGGAATATTTATTTTATACCTGGAAATTAATTTTCCACCTGGAAAGCTGCAAAGCCTACTAAGAAAGACTTCATAAAACTCTCTATGCAATCAGTTACTCATAGCTACTTATGTTGCTGGTAGTTGACTGATTCCATATATGCCATGGGTCATACATTGAAGCTATTTCCCCTAGGCTGCTCACATCCAATTGACTGAGAATGGTAGTGACATAGTAATCTGTCTACTCCTAGCTCTATGCAGAACTCTTACAGAGAAGAATGTTTGCACTGGGGGCTCCTCATTCACCTATACTAAAGCTCTTTGTACACAAGGTTCCTTCTTGCTTCATTGGAATAAGGTCTACATCATTATCTGAGTCTCTTCCTGTTCTTTTCTTCACTTATCTTTCCTAGGCATCTCTCTCATCAAAATTCTTGCACATCTAATCTTAGACTTAGTATCTACTCCTTAGTGTACCTGAACTGGTAAATTGATGGTGTGGTGGCACTCTTGCTAAAAGTGATATAGATTGGCAAAATCTCTGTAGCACTGTAGCACTGTCTCCCGTTGCTCATCGATTTGCTCGAGTCGGCACCAATAACATCTCCATTGTGAGACTTGTCGTTACTGTTTTTGGCATATTGAACATGCCACGGGGAGCTTGCCAGGCTCTGTCCTGCGGGCAGGATATTCTAGGTAACTTGCCAGGCTCTTCCAGAAGGACAGAGGAATCGAACCTGGGTCAGCTGTGTGCAAGGCAAATGCCCTAAAACAAAGTAGGATCTTTAAATTTGAATCATGGAGGACTTATCCTAAGGGATACTCAAAGTAATGAGAGGCAAGAAAGGTGGACTGAGAGAAACCTGGACCAGACTAATAAAACTGTAATACCCCTAGATTTCAGGGCCACTTAATAAAATTAAACACCTATAAGGAACGGAGAGAGGAAAATAAAACCTGTCACTAATTAACATAGAATGGACAAAAAATGGCAAGAATAGAGAAGCTAATGATTAAAAATGATGTATATTGAAATAATAATAGATTTTTATTTAAAAGATTGCCATTGCCATGCTGATTAATGGCAAAATCTCTATGAAGGAAAATTGCCACCATTTTGCTTTATTTCATTCTACCTTATAATAATTCTGTTTAGAAACTTAAAGTCATTGTGATTTCTTATCCTTTAAATAGGACTCATAATCTCTTTTGAGAAGTTTGATGTAGGCTTCCAATGGGTCTGTTTTCATCATCCATCCCCCACCCCTGAACTCTGATGGGTAGCCTTTTCCATTTGGAAAAGATGTTTTCTATTTTGATTTTATTTCCTGGAATGATTCTCTTTCCAATTCGACTTCCTCCATTTTTCTCTCTTACTAAACTTTTTCTTATTTAGACATTGTTCTATTAGACATGTCCTCTAATTGCCTTGCTTTGTCTATGATTTTTCAAGGTTTAGTTTATTTTTTCACTTTCGGAGTTATTTTTTTCACATTATTTTCTAAGTTTGTATGTAGTGTGACCTTTTCCCACCCTGAAATTCTGATTTGCTTGATACTAATAGAGTTAAATTAGCCTTTGTATAGCATCCGATATATGATTCTTTTTGCTTTTTACTGTTTAATCACTATAGCTTATTCTTTAGTTATATCTTTTACAGAGAGTATATAGAGTTTGAGAGGTTTCATAACTGGCAAGCTTAATTTATGTATATTAATTACGATTAAAGTTTTTGAGATTATCCTATTTTCTATCCTAAAGGCCTTTTTCTATATTCTCTGTTTAATTTTAATTTGCTTTTTGTTTTCTGCCATATTTGAAACGTACTTTTTTATTGTTTGGTTTTTTCTACTGGCTTTGAAGTTTTTTGTTGATAACAAAACAGCCTCAGCATCACTATTTAACTCCTTAATATCTTTTCCCTTCTAAATAACTTTGTTAAGCCTCTCACCTTCTCTTCCTTCCTCCCTCCCCTCCGTCCTTCTTCCCCACCCTCCTTCCTTTCTCCCCTCTCTTTCTCCCTCTCCCCTTTCTCCTCCTTTCCTTCCTACCCCCTTTTCCTCCCTTCCTCCCTTCATCCCTCCTTCCCTCCCTCCTTCCCTTCTTTCATTCTTTCCTCACTTCTCTTTCCTGGTGGTGTTCGGGGCTTTCTCCTGGTTCAAGGACCAATCCTGGTATGCTCAGGGGACCTTATGTGGTACTGGGAATATCCATGTGCAAGGCATTTTACTATTTCTTCAGCCCTAAGCTTCTTATCTTTAAAATTATTGTATTTTATTTTGACTCCACAGTATTTCAACATTTCTCTTTTGATTATTATATTACTCTCATTTCTCTTAATTTTCATACCTGATTACAGTAAAATATATGTTCAGGTCATACTGCATGATACTTAGGAGTATCATAATAGAGAATCCTAAGATACATTTTTCTAAACCATTCTTGCCATAGCAGCTGTGGTTCTTCTAGGACATTGCTCCTGCAAGATCCCAAACTGTGCTGTTGAGGTGATGAATCCACCTGGCTCAGGCCACCTGCACCATTTCCCAGTGTTTGGTCATGAAAATCTTGCAGGGGTTCCCATAATTCCATCCTGGGTGTGAGTAAAGAGAACCAATTTTTACGAAACTGACTTTAGTGTACAGAGAAAATCTTGATAATGCTCAGAGAACCTCATAAAAATCTGATGATATAGTCAGATTCCATATTTGAGTGTATGGGAAGGGTAGATAAATAGAATGTGTTGCAGGGAGTAGAAAGTATGTTCACTAATTAAAATAAGAAGATCTCTATGCCCTGTATGATGGTCTCTGTATAGATGTGAATAGATACAGGCATGTGCATGCACATATACTCTGCAGGCCACTATGTATATAGAGATATATAATACCTAGCCAGACACAAATCTTTTTGAGTGTGAAAGAAATATCACAGAGCACCTACTATACATAAATAAACCTTCACAGAAGAGATTACCAAGTCCTTAGTACTTGGTAATAGTCTCCTTGTGCCAAATGCTTCTGAATACCTTTTAGTGTTTCCCTATGATCCTATGACATTCCTTTCTTTGTTTAATTGTACAACTGTAGCACTGTCGTTCCATTTTTCATCGATTTTCTAGAGCAGGCACCAGTGACATCTTCATTGTGAGATTTACTGTTTTTGGCATATAGAATATGCCATGGGTTAGCATTAAAATTGTATTTGATGTAGTGAATTTGGAAGTTCCAGGAAAGTATTAAAAACAAAATTGGACAGATCTACTATGTGACCACAGGAAAATGGCCACCAACTTTATGACATTTTACAGGCCTTTTCTGAACACACACACATGACTGTGTGTAAACACATATATTTACATGAACACACATGTATATAGACAAACAATATAACAGAAAAGTATATTTGTCAATCTTCAATTCTGAAACCATGCATGTGGCTCTCAAATCATTTATGAAACCCCTTGTCAAATGTTGCCAACTTCCCATGAATAGAAAAGGTATAAGCTATTCCTGCCAGGCTTCCCATCACTTCATAGGATCTACTTCCAGGATAGTTCTGTTAAAGAATTTGCCACTGTGAGGAAGGTTCTAGGAGCATCCAGAAAGAAGGGAATCATGAAGAAGGGATTGGGCAAGCACCAGTGGGTGCCAGGATGGTCAATAGAGAACATTACTGTGGTAGGAATCCACAAAAATGATCTCAGTTCAAATAGAAACGTCTCCTTCTGAAAAGCCTGGCATCTATCATAGAATTCTGTTCTACCTGCCCCCTCCCAAGATAGAACTATGGGACCCACATTTACCACCTGCATGTGATAGATGTTCACCTCATGCTCGGGTTTTGATCAGGTTTTGATCAGGTTTGAGTTGGTGTTTTAATCTTTTAGTTGTATTGTTTTTCCTGCTCACTTAACTCTAGCCAGAAAGAGATACACTCCTTCCTTCATCTTCTGGGAAATCACACAATTTCATCAGTCCTAAGTTGGTGTGTATCTAGGTATCTAGGGAGAGTCTACTTTCAAGACTGTGTTTCAGTATTATAGATCAGGTTGGGATGTTTTGGTGAAGGTCAACCTCACAGTCTACCTGGTGGGGATGCAGAGTCCGTAGAATGTTGGATATTTGTTAGGAATAAAATCCTGGAAGGAGGCCAGAGGGCACACTGAGTCCATGTGGTTGTATTTCACCTGGCACCGTGGAAGTCAAGGGAAGCAGCAGTGTGAATGAGCATGCCTGACCCTGAGCCCCTGGTTGACTTGTAGCAGCAGGGGAAGATAAGTCAACAAAGCAGCTTCTTGTGCTGTAATGCTGGAACCCACAGGGAATTGAGGCTCAGATGAAGGATCTTCCTCAACTCTGTCTGACCCAACTGGTAGTCCAGGGAAAACTAATTGCCATATTTGTCTCAAACCTGGCCTATTCTGATTGTACCAACTGGGTTGGGGTGTATATTGTTATAAATTCAATTGTCAGAACTTGCTTAGCTTTATCCACATGTCTATCAAGTTTGTGTCTACACTATTTTATACATTTTTGGCTTTCCTTATTTATGGTTCCATTCTTAGAGGCTTGCTATTTGTTATGTATTATACAATGTTTAATATTCTGGAACATAGTTCCTTCAGGAAACTTTCCTGCATTATTATAAAGCTTCTCTGATGCATATCTTTACCATATTTTATCTTTACTAGTATATATAAATGCACATTAAATATTAGAATTAATATTATTATTATGTGTATGTGTTAGCAAGTACTACAAATTTTGTTGTGTTGTTTGGGATCTACACACCTTCTTTAGGAAACATTTACTGTTGGCCTTTGGGTTGATTCTCCTGACTTTCAATTTTGTAATCTGTAACAAACAGGAAGAAATGCTGATTTACATCAGCAGCCAGTAATAAGGAATAATAGAAAAAGAGACATGAATGATTTCTGGATGTTGGGGGATATTATTACTTCATTTGTATGTGTATATTTCCTGAGCTTTCTTATAAACCCTGTGATGGTGAAGAATGTGTCCCCTCTCTTTGTTATTCCTTCATTACTCTTAGAGTATGTTGATGGCTGACTGATCTGAAACAATGAAGTGTTAGCAAGGTTTTAGTAAATTGTACAATCACACAAAAACAAAATAGAATTAAAAATGAAGACATAAGCAAATGATAAGTTGGTAATAAGAGAGCATGAGTCTGAAAATCACAGTTTAATTCTTTAATATCATTTGGGTGCAGTATGACAGAGGACTTAATAATACTTTATTTTCAAAATTGTCTTAGTTTCTGTGCTCTTGGAAGGTAATTTGGTTTAGTCAGAATTTACAGACTGGATATGTGATTTTTAAAAGAAGACAACTGTGAAGCAGAGAAGACAGAGTCCAATAAAGGAAGCATTCACTTGAAAAGAGGATATGCAAATGTCAGAGAAACCATTACAGGGGGTAAAAGATGTTGCAGACTCCAAAGGAATAGGATCAAGTTTCTTTGTAGCATGAATTTGAGAACAGTTCTGGGGTATCTGCAAAGCATGATTTCTGGAAGGTATATGGTAGCTGAGTTATAGAACATTAGAGAAGATGGGGCAGCTGCAGTAACACACTTTTTAGTTATAAAAATAGACTTTGGAAACATTATACCCAGTGAATTCAAAGGACAATAAATAGTAGTAAGCATGATCATCTAGGTCAGAACAAAATGAAATTGAGGGACAAGGTCACCATTGCAGTATTTCTAATGGCAAAATGAATGGACCAACAATCGCTAAGTTGTTGTATAAGAATATTTTAAATTTTCAGTGAAGTTTCTGGAAGATAATTTTTAGTATTTTTCTTGAGTTGCAATTGTCAAGCTGTGACATGCATCATGTTTTGTTAACCTTTGTATTGACACTGAAATTTTTTTCATACTTAACCATCAAATTAATAAAGAAGCTAGTTATGTTCATAGATTTTAGTGTGGTTTGTCAGTCTTGGATCTTTATTTTTCCCATATATTTTTTCAGACCCTCCAAGAGTAACAAACTAGAAATTTTTATTTAATGCAATTTTCTTGCTGTTACTTTTAAAATTAAATCATATGGGGGTTATGGAGAGTTTTGTACGGCATGGCGTATGGTCTCTGAGTACCATCAAGGGTGATCCCTGACCACTGTTGGGTATGCCTGCAATTAAGTTGTATAATTTAAAATCTGAAGTGGTTAAAATAGGTGTCACATTAACTCTAATTTTTCAGTTTTTCTACATTTATTCTTATTAGTGTCATAGAAATGATGTCCAGTTCACTGTGGAAATAAATTTTAGTATGGAGCGATAGCACAGCAGGTAGGGCGTTTGCCTTGCAGGAGGCCAACCTGGGTTCGATTCCTCCGCCCCTCTCCGAGAGCCTGGCAATCTACCCGTGGTGTATTCAATATGCCAAAAACAGTGACAACAAGTCTCACAATGGAGACATTACTGGTGCCCCCTTGAGCAAATCGAAGAGCAACGGGATGACAGTGATACAGTGATATAGTGATTAACATGTTTGCCTAGATATTTTTGTTTTGGGGGCCACACAGAGTGGTGCTCGGGGTTACTCCTGTCATAATGTTAGGGAATTACTCCTAGCTATATTTGAGAGAATAGGAATTGAACTCGTGGCTCCCATGTGCAAAATATATTCTCCAGTTCTTTGGGCCTTCATCATCGTCTATATTTCCCCCTAGAGAGATATGTTTAATATTATTAAGGAATCTATATCAACACATTATCACCAAAGTTTGGTTTACTTTAAGCGTCACTATTGGTGCTATATATTATACATAATAAATATATATCCATATCATTCAGCATTATAGCATTAAACAGTAATTTCAGTGACCTACAAAATCCTGGATGCTGCTCATTTATTTTATTTTCCCTTTAACCCCCAAATGACCACTGAATCTTTTACTGTCTTGTCCAGAATATCATATAGTTGGTATAATTGTCTATTCACATTGGCTCCTTCACTTTGTAATGTGCATTTAAGATTTCTCCATGTCTTTTCAAGACTGGTAGAACATTTTTCATTATGTACTGAGTAATACCTGTTAATTGTTCAAGATGAGTAAGGAAAGGCTGCTAAGATGTCAGGGCTGGGACAAATGGAGATGTTACTGGTGTCCACTCGAGCAAATCGATGAACAGTGGGATGACAGTGATACAGTGATACTGAGTAATATTTCACTGTTAGATTTGTCAGTTTATCCATTCGCCTACTAGAAGACACCTTGGTTGCTTCTAAGCTTTGGCAATTATGAATAAAACTGCACTAACTTTTGTGAATAGATTTTTGTATGGGAATACGTTATTAACTAGTTTGAGTAAATAATAAGACATGAAGTTCCTGATTTATGTGGAAATATATATTCACTTTTGTTGGAAAATTGTCAAACTTTAGAGTGACTGTCATTTTACATTTCTTACTAGCAGTAAATAAGAGCTCTTGTTGGTTCTGATCTTCATTATTTTTCCTGTGTTGGAAAGGCTTTGTATTTTATTACAAATTCTAATACATGTTTAGTGTTAATTATAATGTTTCAATATGCCATTCTCTAATGACATACAATGTTTCACATCTTTTTTTTAATGCTCATTTGCCATCTGGGGGATGCCCTTTGGTTAGTTGTTCTTATTTTACTTTTAAAATTAGGTTGTTAATTTTCTTGTTATTGAATTTTAAGAGTTTTTATATTCCAATAATAATCCTTTGTTAGATGTGTTTTTTTGAAAATATTTTATTCAGTCTCGTTATCTTACCTTCTTATCTTACTTCACAGAATAGAATTTCAACTTTTACTGAAGCTCAGTTTATTATTTCTTTCATGAATTGTGTAGTTGGTCTTGTATCTAAATGATTATTATCATATGCAAAGCCACCTAGGATTTCTCTTATAATATCCTCTGGAAATTTTAAGTTTTTTGTTTTATATTTATGCCTATGATCTTTTTGGAGTTAGTATTTTTGTGTAGGGTACAAGACATGCGACTGTATTTATTGATTTTGCGTGTCTAATTATTCCAGCATTACTTATTGGAAATACTACCTTTTTTCCATAATAGGTGTGATTCTGTTTTGGTTCTCTTTATTCTTTTATCTTGATCTATTTGTATATTCTTCCACCCAATTTATTTTGATTAATATAGCTTTACAGCAAGTGTTGGAGGAAGATATTGTTTGTTATCTTAGTTTGTACTTTCAATTTTTTATGTTGATTATTCTGTACAGCTTTTGTTTCCATATAAACTTTAGAATCATTTTATTGATGTCCACAAAAAGTCACCTGGATTTTAATTTTGATTATACTATATTTATAAATTACATTGAGAAAAACTGACATCTTGAGTATTTCTTTCCATTAACATGGACCAGTTTTCAGTTTGGTTTTGAAGTCTTTGGTTTCTTTAATCAGGGTTCTATAACTTTCCTATATATGATATATATTTTGTTGAATTAATATCTAAATATTTCTTTTTTGAGATGCCATATAAAATTGTGTTTTAATTTTCAATTGTTTATTGTTTGAATGGAAGAATGTTACTAACATCTACAACAAAGACCTTTTATTGTATAAACAATTATCATTAGTTCCAGAGTATATATTTGTTGCTTTTTCTGATACATAGATAACGCCATCTGTCTGTCTGTCTGTCATCCCGTTGCTCATCGATTTGTTTGAGCGAGCACCAGTAACATCTCCCATTGAGAGACTTATTGTTACTGTTTTTAGCATATTCAATACTCACGGGTAGCTTGCCAAGCTCTGCTGCACGGGCTCGATACTCCCGGTAGCTTGCCGGGCTCTCCGAGAGGGGTGGAGGAATCGAATGCCATCTACAAAGAGTTTTATTTTTACTTCATGATTAATATGCATAACACTTATTTCCTTTTGTTTTATTTCATTAGCTAAGACTTTTCATGTGATGTTGAATAGTACTGGTGAGAATAGATATCCTTTTCTGATTCCTGATCCTAGTGGAAAAGCTTCTTACTTTTCACCATTAAATGTTAATTGTAGTTTTTTTTCTTAATTGTCTTTATTAAATTGAGGAAATTACTGTTCTTTTGCTATTTATCATATTTTAAAAATCATAAATTGTTATAATATTTTGTCAGATGATTTTTGGTAGGTGTCAAATGAATCTACTAATTGTGATATTTCTCCTTGTTTGTGATTTATTGGTTGTTTTAGATTTGAAACAGACAAGTGTATCTAGGATTAGTGATACTTGGTCATAAAATAATTAGGCAATTATTTTATATATAATTTGGTTCTTATCTTGAGAATGTTTGCATCTGTTTTCATGAGAAATATTTGTATGGAGTTTGTTTATTATGTCCTTCTCTAGTTTTGGTATTGTGTAATTCAGGCCTGACAAATTGAGATGAAGAAACATTGACTATGCTTCTTCCTTCTGAAAGAGATTATAAGGAACTGTTAATTTATTTTTCAATATTTAAATATTTTGTTTAATTTATCTATGAGCCCTCTGAACCTAGTATTATCACTATTGAAAAATTATTAATTATTAAATAAATTTTATATACTTAGTTTTCTTTGAATATTTTGTTTCTCTTTGAGTTCTGGTAGACTGTGTTCTTCAAGAACTTGTCTTAGTTCATCTGGATTATCAAATTTTTCACCATAGAATTTTTCACTGTACTCTGTATCATGATGATAGTGACAATCATCTTGGCATCTATGGCATTTGTTGTTATACCCCCAAATACCTTATTTTAGTAATTTGTGCATTATTTGTTACTTAATATGATTAGACAATTGTTGGTTTTATGGATCTTTTCAAAGAACTAGCTTTTGGTTTTGATAATTTTCTTTAATTTATTGTTAATTAAATTTTATTCATTTTTGGTGGATTTAAAAATCTCTTTCCTTCTGTTTACTTTAATTTTTTCTTTTGTGAGGTTTTAAGGTGGAAGTTTATTAATGTAGAATTTTCTTCTTTTATAACACTTGGAGCTATAACTTTTCTCTCAGTGCTGCTTTGCTGCATCCCATGCATTTTTATAGGTTGTATTTAAATTTTTATTTAGTTCAAGGTAGCCTTAAAGTCCATATATTACTTAGAATTGTGTTTTTTAATTTCCAAGTATTTTGATATTTCTCATCTTTCTGTTAATTATTTCTAATTGAATTTCATTATGATCTAAAATAAGACGTTGCATGATTTCTATTTAAACTTGATAAGAATTTTTATTTATTTATTTATTTATTTTTATTGAATCATCATGAGAACAGTTACGAAGCTTTCAGATTTAAGTCTCAGTCATACAATGATCAAACCGCCATCCCTTCACCAGTGCACATGTTCCAACACCAAGAACCCTAGTATACCCCCATCCCATCCCCCACCTTGCTGTGTGGCAGATTATTTTTAATTTACTCTCTCTTTACTTTGATTACATTCTGTTTTTGACAGAAAACCCACTATTATTATTTGGAATTTTCCTTCAACAATGAGATCTGCTGAAAGACATCATTAGATAATTTGTTTCCTATTGCTGATAATGTAGAGCATATGATGTCCATGGCCTCCATAGTGGTCACGTGGTTTTGGAATTCTGGTATTTTAGTAATTAAGTCCAGAGGTATTACTGCCTGCTGCCACTGCATTTTGAGATTAGTTTGTGTGTCTCTAGGATCATGGCCGTTTAGGAGCGGAGGAGGCTTTCGTGGGTGGCCATTGGAGTCTCATCTGGGCAGGGAGAGCAGGGCCAGTTTTGCCCCCTCTTCCACCTCGCCCCCATCGTGAGATTTCCCACATGACCCATCACTGCAAGCTCCTACCTCTGTGTAATTGGCTCTGAAAGGTGGCGGTCGCCATGCTGCCACAAAGGGGAAAAGGCCGAAGCACAAAAACCCTTCCCCTCCTGGGGCAGCATGGGACCATAGCTGAGTTCACAGTCCAGGAGCATTTCTGCCAGCAGCTGCTGCATTCGGGGATTGGTTTGTGTGCCTCTGGGCTCAAGGCCATTCAGGGGCAGAGGAGCCGTTTCTGAGCGTTTTTTTGTATATCAGGAAAGGTTGCATGGCTGTGCAGTTTGGATAAATAGTCCTGGTCCCCACATACCGGAACCATGTGTGCAGAAACTCATGGTTGCCAGGATTCCATCTGAAGAAGGCAGGGAGATTGCACTTGCTCCATCTGGGGCACCCTGGTGTTATTGGCTCAGTTTGGGGTTCGAAGCATTCTCCAGTGTGGTGCCCGCTGGCCAGGATTCTTAACTGCTGAGTGCCAAATTTGATAAGATGTATGGCCAAGAATGTAGTGTTTCTTTGCAACTGATATGAGATTGAGAAATTTTCATTTTCTATTTTTATTGTACAAATTAGTCAATGTTTATCAGTTTTATTCAGTTGACTTATGGTACTACTGAATATTATGTTCTTATTATTTTCTGCCTCCTAGACTGACCATTTCTAATATGGTCTAACTATAGGAGTGTTGAAGTCTAACTATAGTAGAGAATTCATCTATTTTTCCTAGCAGTTCTATTAGTTTTTCCCTCACATATTTTACTGTTCTTGTTGAGTGCCTATGCATTAAGGCACTTTTTCTCTTTTTGGAGAATTGATTGTTTTATTACTATGTAATGGTCTCTCTTTATCCCTGATAACTTCCTTGCCCTGAACTGCTCTGAAGAATATAAAACTTTTACTGTGACGAGGTGATTCAGTTTGGGACTTAGTAGGGTATTTTAGTGGCCCTTGCATAGGAGCTTTTCTGCTGTTTAAAATTCTATATTCCTCCCAGTTATTCTGTACTTTAAGAAGCACCTTAACAACCCTGGTGATTCTAATAATAGTAGAAATAACTTATACTTTTTTTTCTTTGTTTTCTGGGTCAAATATATATTGCTCAGGGCTTACTGCTTGCTTTTTGCACAAGGAAAACTCCTGGCAGGGCTCAGGAAACTATATGAGGTGCTAGGGATTGAATCTGGGTTTGCTGCATGCAAGACAAGCATCCTACCCACTGTACTATCTCTCTGCAACCTTGACTACATTTTTTTTTTGCTTCTTGGGTCACATCTGGTAATGCACAGGGGTTACTCTTGGCTCTGCACTCAGGAATTACCCCTGGCGGTGCTCAGGGGACCATATGGGATGCTGGGAATTGAACCCGGGTCGGCCACATGCAAAGCAAATGCCCTGCCCACTGTGCTATTGCTCCAGCCCCTTGACTACAATTTTATATCCAAATAGTGAACCAGAAGAGAGGGAAACAAAAAATGACAACTTCATTTAAAATAGTATCCAAAAACATTATGTATCTAGGAATCAATTTAAGAAAGAATATAAAAGCTAATACATTGAAAATGATAAGTCACTGTTCAAAGAAATGAAGCAGCATGCCAGGAATGGCAAAAATATTTCGCATTTGTACATTGGGAGAATTAATCTTAAACAACTATCCTACCTGAAACATTATACAGATTCATTGCAATCCCCATCAAAATTCTGATGACATTTCTCAAGGTCTTAGAACAAATTCTTTTGAAATTGCATGGAATCAAAAACTCCCCAAATAGTAAAAGCAATTCTATGAAAAGCAAACAGAAGGACTTCATTCCCTGACTTTAAATTATACTCTACAACTATAGTAGTCAAAATTGTGTCATACTGGAATAAAGGAAGATTCTCTATTCTAATATTAGAGAATTAAGAACCCAGAGATAAATTTTCAAATGTAAAGACAATTAATCTATGTTGAGTAAAGAAATTGGTACATGAAGTGGATCAAGGAAAGTCAAAAAAGTTGATATTGAAAAATTTGATTACACATGCAAAAGAAGAAAGAAAAAAGAAAGGATTCTTATACACAATGTTAAATTAAAGTGAATTAAAGATCTTGATATTACATAAGATTTTGTAAAGTATATGAGGAAAGCATATATGGAACTCTAAGATATGGAAATAGGAGGTGTCTTTGATTAACTTAATTGGCAAAGAAAATAAAACCAAAAACATATAAATGGGATCATATAAAACTAAAAAGGTTTTGCATGTCAAAAGAAACTTGGGTTCAAATTAAAAGCCATGGGCAGAAGAGGTAAGTTGGTAAGGTGCTGGCTTTATATATAGCTCACCCCAGTTCAAGCACCCAGTACTGTATAAGTTTCCCTTAGGGCCACCTGATGTAAGCCCTGAACCTTCCCACCCAAAATTAAAAAATAACAGCCAAAGGGAAGGAACTGTTTGTATATCCATGGGTTAATAACCAAGATATGTAGCCACAAAATTCAAGCACAACAGAAAAACAATAATTCCATCAAAAAATGGGAAGGTGTGACAATACATTTCCCTGAAAAAAACATAGGTATGGCTAGTAGCACACGAAATTGTATTCAATGTATTTGAGAAATATGAATCAAAATGGCAATTAGAGATGTCATCTCATGCTAACAAATATATATGTATTTATATATATAAACACACAGATATATAATTTTTTAAAGCTGGAATAAAAAACACTATTGGTGGGGATCTAGTGAAAAAAGAAATCCTCCTTCACTGCTGGTGGCAATGTTGTCTAATTCAGTCTCTGTAGAATACAGTATGTATATTTCTCAGGAAAAGGTATATAGCTTCCACATGACCCAGAAATTCCACTTCTTTACATCTATCCATCAAACACATAAATTTTTAATTCAGAATGGTGCATACATCCTATGTTCACTGCAGCACAAAGTATATTTGCCAAAACATCTAAACATGCCAAATGTCTACCAATTGATGAATGGATTTATACACAATGAAATACTATATGGCTATAAGAGAAGATAAAAATTTGTAGTTTACTGCATCCCGAATAGAATTGAAGACATCATGTTAAGTGAAATAAATCAGAGGGAGAAGGACAATAATGGATGCCATTGCTCCTTTGTGGGTTTATAGTGAGAAAGCACAAGGGAATAGACCATTTCAAAAGATGAAAAGCCCTTGTTTGTCCTTTGATTGTAAAATTGAGATTCCCAAGCAGTGAGGGTCTTGGTGGGAGAAAGAAGTTGGACTAGAAATAACATAAGAACAATGTGGGAGGGTCTTGGGCACTTTGGTGGTGGAGAAGTTGCAGAAATTATATTAAAACCAAGTGTTAACATGATTGTAACCATGTTACCTGAACTACAATAAAATTAAAATTAATACACACAATAAATCAATATGCCTACTTCCTGTTAATAATAGGAAAGAAAGGGCCAGTAGACAAATTTTGTGCAATAGCCTTAATTATTTCTACATAATAGGGCTTCTATTTATACCTAATAGGGCATTGTCCTTTGAGACCTATGACAATATGTCCTTGCATATGTTTCTTTCCATGAATACTCTATTGTCTCATGTATATAATATTTAAGTAAGATTACCTGTACTGTCAGTTTTTCATACAAGTTCAGGGATTTTCTTGGGCTTTAAGTTCTCAAACTGGGACTTCTCATTGACAGTAAAAAGAATTGAAAGAGAAATGAATACAAAAATAAATAAGGCATGGTCACTGAACCCGAATGAACTCATCTTCTAAGTAAAAGAAAAATTATCTTAAATTATACAAGGTATAAGTAGGAGTCAATAGAAGAAGAAGAGATGATGTCTTTTGAAGAATGGGTAAGAGTCAGCCATTGGTTCCAAACTGGAAGATGATGATTATTAACTGAGGTTTTCTAGGTAGAAACTTACAGATGCTTTATTGAGGTCGGATAATACAGATTAACACATAGACATCCTTATATTTGAAATATCTGATGAACAAGTCCCTTGTAGCTCTGCGTATTTGTATAGTGGTTAGTATTCTGTGTTGTGAAATAGCTGGTGAATTTCCAGGAGTGAATTCTTTTACATAAGCGTCCATGGAGACAAAGTATTCAGCCTAATTGAGGGAATTAGCTCCTCTGGCAGGATAGGAAGTGACAAACAATGAAATAGAAATCAAGCTCTTTTTTTGATTTTAATTGCATACATGCAATGAAATCTTTCTCTACTGATGTTTGTTCATGACAAATGCTCTTAATTAAGCATTATGAAATAATTATTTTATGAATATAAAGTGGTTTTAAATTTATTGCAATATATGTACTGTCACCATTTTTATCTTAAATAACAATGAAAATTTGCTTAGAAGTTACTTTTTACTCTCTTCGTACACAGTGGTTATTCTCAGACTTGAGAATACATAATTTTCTCATTTTTCTTTGAAGGATATTCTAAGTTTCTTATTCCTTTTCTTTCTTATACTATATGTTTTTATTTAGCACACTAAATCACAACAAATGTGTTTGTGTTGATCCTGAAGTTTGTTATCTTTAGCAAGTCTCATTCTTAGACACTTTAGGTAAAGAGTCAACACGATAATTTTATCATGAAAATCCATTATTTTCAAGGAAACTGATAAGGAAATATGTTATTTTAATGAACTATAAATAAAATGATGAGGACGCTATACCATAAGTGTACCTAAACAGTAGAATTCTAATTTATCTCTGTTGTATTCCAAAAAAGCTGTACCTGTGTTCAGGCATTGGTTTTAGTGGAACAGTAGCCATCAAAGCTGGGTTTCTATATTAGCAATATAGTCCAAGATAGAATAAAGCAGAGTTGATTATTTAGTATTATTTTAAAAAGCTGAAGCAATAGCACAGCGGTTGGGCTTCCACCTTTCACACGGCCGACCTGTGTTTGATTCCTCTGCCCCTCTCGGAGAGCCCCGCAAGCTACGAGAGCATGGAGCCTGCATAGCAGAGCCTGGCAAGCTACCCGGGCGTATTGGATATGCCAAAAACAGTAACAAGAAGTATCTCAATGAGAGACGTTACTGGTGCCCGCTCAAACAAATCAGTGAGCAAGGGGATGACAGTGATGACAGTGATTTAAAAAAGCATTATTTCACAAAGCTTTGCGAGTGTGTCTGAGAAGCACAGGTGATAATTTATTGCTACTGGAAGGTTGATTTCATGTGGCTTGTTCAAATCGGGGAGGTATTAGAGAGTTGGCTTTATTAGGATGAGGTAATGTTCAAAAACCATGATACAATATTTCAGTATTGTTGGGAACAGTAAGAGGATTTTGAGGAAACTGATTCAAAGCATATTAGGCATAAATAGTTGATACTTTCTACTAAAGAGTTCATTGCTCTCTGGAAAATTCCCGTTATGAAAAAGCAAACAATTTGCTTGGGCAGGATTGTCCTTGACCAAAATTATCATGTTAAACAAAATAGGAGTAGGGCAAAGTTATATTAATATACAAAGTAAGTTGTTAGTTATCAATATCTAGAGTGTGGAATGAATTTTATTTATGAAGCTTTTTAATTCCAGATTACAAGTTTCCTATACCTGCCAGTTAACTCTCATTTATATACTTGCATTGTATCCTACAGAGAAAATAATATGATCAATCTCTGTGAATTGCAAAAAATTCTGTAAGATCAAATCTTGTGATACTTGATACTGAAATACTTATCAGTAGTGATTTCAACCTAAGAACAAACTTATTTGCTCTGTTAACATTATAGATGCAAATTTGGAGCATATAGTCAAATGCCTAATTTGCACTTTTTTCCCAAGAAAATGCTACTTTTCATTACAAATCAGCTATCTCTATCTTCTATTTATTCTAGAATGAGCTGTAAATGACCACACTCAAAACCTTTTGTTTGAGTTCTTGTTGTTTTGGCCACATGACTGAGTGTAGAGGCTTAGAGACCGGAATTGTACAATTATTTTATGATAATTGAAAATTGTTAGGTTAGCAAAACTTTTGTAGGCAAGTGTGTTCCTGCTAGCACTTTTTTTAGGATAATTATGCTTCTTTTGTTCTATATTGAAATTTGAGAAATTATGTTTAATCTATTTAATAGTTTTATCTATGTGGGCAGAAAAGTAATCATAGTTAGCCAATAAAATTTCCATGTGCATAAACTTGAGAGAGTATATGATAAAGGTATATCCTTAATGTTAATTAAAATACTTTTAAATTTAAAATACTTGTAAAAAATTATTTTTATTGAGGTAGCATTGTCTTAGAAGACTGTAATGCTTACATGTTTTGTGGTTCAATCTCATTATACTTATACTAACAGTATTTGTAATAAAAACACTTTAAAGTTATGGAATGAGTAGATTGTTAATATTTTGTTAATAATCTGTTAAAGCTCTTTTATATTTTACCATTCATAAAATTGTAATTTACCTTCATTTACATTTGAGTACCTTTCTTGTAATCAGTTTTTGAACAGGTATTTGAAGGTAGTTTTATATTGTCTAATGGGCACATTTTAACAGCTAAACTTTAGTATTCTGTTTTCATTAGATTTGGGATTTCTTTTTTATATGTCATATCTTTTACCTAAAAGATAAGTTTTCTATCTTTAAAAGATGCAGGGGTTAGGAGGTAGCTTAGAGGCTGGAGTGCATGCTTGGCATGCAGATACTCAGGATTGAATTCCTGGTACCACATGGTCTCCAGGATACTGCTGAGGCAGTACTGAGCCGGGTATCATGGGAGCAGCCTGGGCCCTTTTAACATTGGAGTTTAGTTCTTAAAAATTTTTTTTGTACTACACATAGATTTTTAAGTATACTACCGGTTCCAGTGATGTATTGAAATCAGAGCTTTAAAATAGAATCACAGACTTTAAAAAATATTTTATTTGTGCTCAGCAAGAATAAAAGGTGGTAGAGCATGAGTTTAAATGCGGGCCCTTCATCTTCCTATACCCATAGCACTACTGGTGAGTAAAAGCTATGCACCTTATTCAGAATATAATATACCTGTGGTTTTCAGCATACAATCAGTGAATTCTCACAGAGAACATCTATGTACTGAAATCCACATAAATAGAACTTTCAGTGTTCTTGAGATGCCTCCCTTGTTCCCATTTTGGTTACAATCTACTTTTTAAAAAAGTAGTGACAGAGCGGCTGGAGTGACAGTACAGTTGTTAGGGGGCTAGGGTCTTAGGGCATTTGCCTTGAACGTGGCCAACTTAGGTCTGCTCACCAGCATCCCATATGGTGCCCCGAGCACAGCCAGGAGTAATTCCTGAGTGCAGAGTTCTATGGAATTTTTAGATGGAGTACTATATTAGAAATCATGAAGGAATGGTCCAAGAAGTACTTTTTCTGTTATTTAAGTGCAACAAAACAAAACAAAGTCATCAAGTATCTGTAGTGATTTCATGCATCTTTCAATTAAAATATATTTCTTTAGCTACTTCTTTATTATAAATTTTGGAACTATAGCAATATCCATACGAATAATTCTACCCTGTTTTTCATGGGTAGGTTAAAGAGAAATTGCACTAGATTTTGTTAAAAATTTTGAGGAAGAAGAGCTGGGGTCATAATTCAAGTGTTGAAGCAGAACATGCCTTGCATGTGTGAGGCCCGGAGTGCACCTCTTGCACCTCGGTACATTTCAAATTGATGATTACATTTCAAGTGGATGGCTCCCAAGAACTTGAAAAGAATGTTCTTTGATTATAAAAATAAAAGTATTTAGAAATTTTTGCAACATCAGAAAGAACAAAAACAAGCAGTGTTGACATGGATGGTCAGAGTGTGTGTGGGGGAGATATGAACACTAATTCGCTGCTACTGGGAATGTTGAATTGTTCATAACATTCAAAAGAAATATGGACACTTTTCAAAACAACAAGAATTGAGCTTCTATGTATCTCAGCAATTCTGTTTCTATGCATCTATCCCCAGGGCCAAAAACTATTCAAAAAGACATTGATGCTCTTATTGTTCATTGAAGCACTATTCACAGTACCCCGAATCTGGTAATAACTCAAGTATTCAAAACAGATCAAAGTGACCAGATTAAGATATTATGGAATATTATTTGGCTATAAAAATGGAATTATACAATTTGTTGCTATGTGGCTGGATCTGAAGAGTACCATGAAGAATGAAGTTAGATAGAAGGAGATGGGCAGATAAAGAATGATTTCTCTTATACGTGGTACATAAAGAAACATTGTTAGGGAATAACAAGTGACCAAAGGCAATAGAACCTGAGCAATGGTCTACAGAATGGGGTTTACCACAAGAGGTGAATGGGGTGGAGGGGAATGGCCTGGGAGAGGTGTGGGAGTCTGTAGGCTGAGATAATGGTTGAGGGAAAGGAACACTCTGGTGGAAGAAGTGGTGTTAGAACATTGTATTCATTAAACGCTAGCATTTGCAGCATGGTAAATCAGTGGCTAAAATTTTTAAAAAATATTTACTTTTTGTTTTTTATATATATGTATGTATATATATTTGGTTTTATTATATATATGTATATATATATATCACTGTATCACTGTCATCCCATTGCTCATCGATTTGCTCGAGCGGGCACCAGTAATGCCTCCATTGTGAGACTTGTTGTTACTGTTTCTGGCATATCGAATATGCCACAGGTAGCTTGCCAGGTTCTGCCATGCGGGTGAGATACTCTTGGTAGTTTGCTGGTCTCTCCGAGAGGGGCGGAGGAATCAGCCGGGACGAAACCTGGCTCGTCTGCGTGCAAGGCAAATGCCCTACCCGCTGTGCTATCACTCCAGCCCATATATGTGTGTATATATATATGTATATATATTGATTCCTCCTCTCTCTATATATATATAGGAAAAACTGATTATTTTCAATTATTATTGTCATAGTGGTTCCTTCTCTATACTAACTGCCCTCTGCTCTCCCGTTACCACTTTAACCATTAACCTGTCCTCCTGGCCCCTGTTTTTCCTGTTCTTGGATATTAATCTCACACTATTTGTTTTATATCCCACAAATGAGTGCAGTCATTCTCTGTCTGTCCCTCTCCTTTTGGCTCATTTCACTCAGCACGCTACTCTCTATGTCATTCCTTTATTTTTATTATTTATTTATTTATTTAATTTTATTTTTTAATTAGTGAGTCACAGTGAGGGTACAGTTACAGATTCAAGCATTTCTATGTCATCCATTTTTAAACAAAATTCATGACTTCATCTCTTTTTTTGTCTGCGTAGTATTTCATTGAGTAGATGTACCATAGAAAAATAGTCTTTAAATGTAATCTGGATATTGCTGAAAATAGATATATACTCTTTGTCTATTTTTATTTATCTAGCTATCATTTACCTGCTTTCTTCCTTTCTTTCTTTCTCTTTCCTTCCTCCCTCCCTCTCTTTTTCCCTCCCTCCGTCCCTTCCTTCCTTCCTTCCTTCCTTCCTTCCTTCCTTCCTTCCTTCCTTCCTTCCTTCCTTCCTTCCTTCTTTCCTTCTCTCTTTCTCTCTCTCTTTCTCTTTCTCTTTCTCTTTCTTTTTCTGTTTCTTTCTCTTTGTTTTTCTTTCTTTCTTTCTTTCTTTCTTTCTTTCTTTCTTTCTTTCTTTCTTTCTTTCTTTCTTTCTTTCTTTCTTTCTTTCTTCTCTTTCTCTTTTTCTCCTCTCTTTCTTTCTCATTCTTTCCTTTTCTTTCTTCCAATTTTTCTAACACACAGAGTTTTCATCAGCACATAAATGTGTTAAGTTATTTAAATTCAGATCATCTACTGAATCATGCTAACTAATGCATGGAGTAATTAAGATTATTTCCCCATGGATTTTTTTTGGTAACATGAGTTGCAGAAGTAAGTTTTGATTAGAAGGAAGCAATAGAATTTGTTATCTGGGTTAGGGGTTTAGATTACAAATGTAATTTTCAGTCTTTAAATTTTGTTCTACAAAAGGAAATGTAAATGGATTACATGGTGATTCATGTATCAAATCTAGAATAAAACCTCAGTTATTATTAAAAGCAGAGTTTATTATTATTCCTTTTTCAATTACTTGGGTTTTTTTGGTGGTGCCTGTGAAGATTAAATATAATTAGTAATTAAAATATCAGTATTGGAGAAGTGAGGTTTTGCTGTGAGAAATTTACTTATTGCTTTATTCTATGATGAATTAAGTAATTATTTCAAAAATATATATCAGTGAGATAGTAAAGAAGATAAGGCACTTGCCTTGCACAAAACCAACCTTGGTTTGATCACTGGCACCACATATGGTCCTCCTAAACGCTGCTAGGTGTAATAATGGTATCCCTCTATTATTATTGTTCAGTGACAATGAATTTACAATGGAATCAATATACCTTATTGTTTATTTTTTTAGCAGTATTAGCATAGGCATGAGGAAAACTGACAGTTGAGTCAGAATTTGGAATTTGATAAATATAAGTAGAGATGATGATAAAGGAAGGTTTAGGTGTTATTGAAATTTTGGGAGCCACATTGGAAGAATGTGGAGAATGGTTAGCAGTTTATGTTAAAGTATATTTATCAGTGGAGTATAAATTCAAAAAGGTTGAGCCATTTTGGTTGGTGTAATTGGATTGTTTAACTCAACAGAGAAGAAATGATCAAATTGATTCAAGATTTTACAGTAAGAAAAGGGTTTAGGATATGAACACTGGGGTGGGAAGACATTGAAATGTTGCTGGAAATAAACTGGTGAAAAGAATTGTGAAGTCAGGTTATTTGAAGAGATATTCACATGGATACTGAAATTTCCTATGGTGATTACAAGCTTTTAGGTGAAATTTTATTTAAGAAATATTTAGGATATTTTTGAAGTAATATGTTTTATTTTTCACTTTTCACTGAATGTTCAGTGGCATGGATCTGTGAGAAGCGAAAAAAAGATTTCTTGATATTAAGAGCTAATAATAACTTATAATTGTGTAAAAATTTTATTTAATTTTCTCATAATGTATCCTCTTGAAATATTTTATTAGAATAGAACTTCTGTATCAAGTAGGTATCTATATTATGCCCAAGTCTACCATGACTTCCTGTACACATAAATTTATGAAATATGTGCATTTTTCTCATTTGTATCTACTCATTTTTTAGTGTATGACAAGCTACCTAGTACTTTTTGAATAATTACTGTCACCTTTTCTTTAAGCCACAAATTCTTGGTTCAAATGAGTCTTTCTGATTCGTGCTAGTTTTGTCATATTTAAATTAAGTTTATCCATGCCTCTTTCTTTAGCCTGAGTTGGCTGGTGGTTGAGTGGTCTAAAATCAGTCTAATGAGAGACTCAGAGGATTGGTCTTATGATTTCATACCCTAAAAAAATACCTAGAAAGTCTACTTCACATGATACTAAGACTGAATTCCAAGACCATGAGAAGGCAAATCTTGAAGTTTAGTCTTACTGGTACAACATTCTTTTGGATATTGCATCATGTTGATCAAAGCAAGTCATTATACCAGTCTGAACCTAAGGGTCAGAGAAATAGAAACTTTCCCTTAATGAGAAAGGTCACAAAGTCATATTACTAACAGATAACAATACAAGGACAAAAATGACCACGTCATTTTCTAGTAATCAGTTTACTCCAGCATCTTGTGCCAATGTATGTTATAGGCAAAAACATATGCAACTGACTATCATAACCATATACTTGGCCTATCAATCTGTTTTAATTGTATTTATTCTTGAACCAGAAGATTCTCTAGTCATCCCTTTCCTGTTTAAAAAGCATGGAAGGGAAAGAATATTGACTGAGCCACCTACCTACTATAATTATTAATGATTGGATGAGAAGATGTTTGTATTTTAAATGACTTTATCATTGCATGATGTGCTGATAATATCTCATATTTATTTTACAACTTGTCAAAAATCTTTGAAAGTTAATAATGTAGAGTTATTTCCTGGATATTATTCTAGGCTAGTGTGGCTTGAGTGGCTTGTCAGATATGGAAATTGGCTAGAAAAGACGTACACTGATGACTCAAAGTTCTCCATTAACTCTGCTGTGTTCTGTTATGTGTTTGATGTGTTTGATATTCACTTCCGCCGGTGAAACCCTAGGGATGTGTGGTTAATAGCTCAGAGGTTGATAAAGGCATAAAGCCGTTGGTGTACTGAAGAGGACCTAGAGACATTAGAAAATCTGGAGCAAAATAAAGCATACAACAAATGAGCACATACAATCAGTAGAAAGTATAGAATCAACTTGACAAAAAGGTGGTAGTGCAGAAATAGTTTTGTTTTTTTGTGTGTGGTTGCCTCTGAAGGTTTGCCTGTGAAAGTATTCAGTGTGTCATGTAGTAAAATTAAAGCCCCTACCCCAGAATTAAATACAATTTGTAGTCCAAACTAAAGGTTATGAGGGTGAATCATAAGGAAAATCTCTTATTATAGAAACTATTGAATATGACGTTCCCACAAATTATATGATGCAAAATAAGTCATTAATCTAAACTATACACTGTGGTGAAATGTTAATCTACCAACACAACAATGACTATTGTGTTTTATGAAGGATTTTTAAAAATATGTGTTTAAATATAACATAGCTAAAGAAAGAAAATTATAAATGTAGACCTAAGGGAATTTTCATGAAGCAAGCAACTAATAATTAGTGGTCATATTAGGAACATAATATTTCATCCCCTGTAGTCCCCTGCATGATTCTCATGGTCACTGCCCCTACAGTAATGAGAGGAACCACTAGATTTCTAATTCCATAGAATAATTGCATTTTAAAAAAACTTTTATATTTTTCGTTTTTTTGAAACTTTCTTATTGAATCACTGGGATATAGACCTTTACAAAGCTGTTTATGATTGGATTTTAGTTATACAGTGTTCTAAGACCCATCCCTTCACCAGTATACATTTCCCAGCACCAGTGTCCCCAGGTTTCCTCCCATGATCCCCCACCCTAGACACCCTGCCTGCCTCTAAGGCAGTATTTTTTTTTTACTTTTAAAAGTTTCTATTCTTTTTTTGTTGAATCACAGTGAAATACACAGTTACAAATTTGTTCATGATTGGGTTTCAGTCATATAATTTTGTCAAGCCCGTTCCTTCACCAAGCATAAAATTCCCACCACCAGTGTCCTCAGATTCCCTCCCACCACCACACCCCTCCACCCCTGCCTACTTCTATGGCAGGCACTTTTCTTTCCTTTTGGGCATTTAAAAACTTTTAATAAATGGAATAATGTAACATATACTGTTTCCCTTTTCCTCAATATGATGCCTTATTGATTTATTCTTGGTTTTTATATGATTCTTTTGTTTGTTTGAAAATATTATGTTGAGCGGATTGCTATATTTATCCATTCTCCTAGAGATTGACATTTAGATTGATTCAAAATTTTAAGTATTTCATTGCATTCTAAAACTAAGTCATTTTACATCGAGTTTTTATTATTTTTCATTGCATGGAATTATCTTTGTCACGAAACAATGAAAAGTTAATTAAAGTACAAGTTTTTCGTGTAAAGCAAACTTTACCTATTTGTGTATTACTCACTTTGAATAACAGTTTCTGGTGTAATGGAAAATAACACTTTCATAGTTGGGACTTTGGGATTATATTTGGGAGCAAAATGTATTTTGGTTTGACTGAAACACTTTTGCGATGCAAAGGCCTAGTAGGAATTAACCTGGTTGGTGTACTCAGAGATGAGATTGTACATCTTGAAGTCCTTGAAATTTGGGCTTAATCCAGTACCTATGATGAACCTCTGGAGGATGTCATTAATGTTGGTTTTTAGGAAAGTTATATTACTCTGATTATTAGGGCAAGAACAGGAAGAATGAATAGCAGTTCTTAAGGGGAAAGCACTAAGAATTTGATGAACTGGGAATTTGTTTTTGTTAATTAAAGCAATAGTGCTATATGACTATTACTAAATTTATTATTAGCAAATTTATAATATATGCTCTTATAGAATTTATACTATTAATATAAGTTTCAGACTTACATCACTGAAAACCTATGTGCTTATGCTATATTAAAGCTTACCACTAAAGGAAGAACTAGGTTTGAGTTGTGCTGTCATTTTTTCCTTGTTATATGACTTAGGACAAGCTGTTCAATCTGTCGAAAACTGATATGATCAATCGAGACAGAATTATGCTTTTATGAGAATGGGATGAATTGGTCCAGATTATCAGAATTCTAGGGCCTCCATAGACTACTCTTATAGGACACTGCTTTTCTCAAGAGGGACTGAGAGAGTGACTAAGTATTTAATATCTTTTATTCAGTCATGTAGAAAATGAGCACATTGAAACAAATATTTCAGGTATTAATATGCTTGGTTAAATTAAAAAATCTGCTCCTGAAACAGCCAATTTCAGAGTAGAGTCAGATAGTGAAGTGCTTAAGACCAGGGAACTTATATTTAAGTCGTGGCTTCTCTTACCATCTGCATAAATTTAGTCAAATTACTTAATCTTTCTAGGGTTACGTTCTTAATAATAAAACATACCATGTAGAATTTTTTTCCACATATAGTTTTTAAAAATTAAATGTTATTTATTTGCCTTTGGTTTGCAGTATAATAGAATTTTAGGACACAGATTAAATTAGCTAATACATATAAAACTTTGAGAAGACCATCTGGTGCATAGTAAGATTTAGTGTTAATATCACCTTGTCTCTCTTTTGCAACTGACAATGAAAGACCTTGCTTTCTGGTTCATTTATTGAGTGGAAGTGTATGTCACAAATCTGTTGGAAGTTTTCTTTTTTATATCCCTATAGCTCCAATGATGATTCAGTTTATCTGCTTTAGGATTATATATAATGAACTCAATATTACTACTGCCCTGTGTACTTGCCCACAGTTGTAATGCAGTGTCCCTGTCTCCCATTTTCAATTTTCTTCTATGTTTTCTAACAAGGAATACTTTAAAAATCTTTTTTGATGTTTCTTTTTGTATATATTCTATATCTTTTACAACTGTGTCCTGGTAAGTAAAGAAATTCAGGGAAATTATTTCTTTTCTTACTGAATGCCATAGTTCTATTAGTATAAATCAAAGTTGCATTGACTCTTTTTCTACCTTATGCTTTTAAATCATTTAGTTTGTTAATAACTAGAAGTCCCCAAATTCACTTCACTCACACTTTCTGTGTGTAATTCTGTGGCTGTTGTTGAGGTACTGACCACTTTAAGTCATAACTATATGGTAAGTTTTGAAAACAATTCTAGATATACTAATCAAGAAGTTTTGAGATTCCTGGAACATCATTCATGTAGCTAGAGGCATGTAATAAAATATTATCATAATGATTGTTATAATAGAAATTTATAAAGAATTACAATAATTCAAAAGAAGGACAGGCTGCTCTCAAATGAGAGAAAGAGTGAGAATATGGCAATGAAAGTGATGGAGAGAACGAGAATCTGTTAGGAAATGCACCCTATGGGCAGAATGTTTATCAAACTGTAAGACCCTAGCCACCAAGAAAGTGAGCTGGAGGTGTCCTTAAAGTAGAAAAAAACAATGTAGAGTGTGGTATGCAACATTCTGGGTACTCTAAAGCTGTACATGGCCAAAGCAAAGAGAATATGAGCAGAGGTTGGTAGGAGAAATACTGACAAGGCAGGCATGATAATGCTTAAGTGGCTTTATCTATCTTAATAGTGAAGTAATATTTAATCTTGGAAGCAATAAACTATAACTAGAGATTTTATATCTAGGGGTGGGAGGAAACAAGACTAGATCTATATGATATAAAAAATTCCAGGCAAGTAGTCTATTTCGTATTATATTTAGATTTAAAGAAATGAAAACAAAATAAATTATTCTTGAAAAAGAAAAAAACAACCACACAAGTCATAATGAGCAAGGTATGGCCTTGAGACTAGGACCAAAGGAAAATTTCTGAGAGTTTCATGAAGACATTTGTACTATGTACTTAGGCATTTTAAACAGTAAGAGCCTTAGTGTTTAATAGCTGTATAGATCTGGCAAGAAAAGGGAGGAAGTGAAAGTCTAAGGGACTGGGTAGATAATGATACCATTTTCAGTGTTTGAGATGGAGAGCTAATTCAGGAGGAACAAAGGATTCCCTTTGGGACCTTACCTTTCAGCCACCTATGAGACTTCTAAATGGAAAGATACGGCAGGAATTTTTATGACGAAACCAGGAGAGATTTTGTGCCAGTAAATGGGCTTGTGGCTGATTTGCATATAGAAGTCAGCAGAAGATATGCAGTAACAATCCAAAGAGGCCTAAAGGAAATCATGCTGAGAAACCTAACAGATAATAGAAGAATAGAAAAAAATGCCCTAGAAAATGATTTTTGAAAAATATCACTAGTGAGTTGACTACAGTAGAGGAAAAATGAATATCATGCGACCCATGGCAGAGGATTTATGATATGGATTTATGATTCACAGAATATTTTGAAAAAAATATTAGTGTTGACGATGACTATAGAACCATGATTTTGTTTTGTTTTGTTTTGTTTGTTTTGGATTAAGTGAAATCCAGAGCAGCTGCATTCAATAGCTTGAGCCTTATTGTCATAGATTCATCTTATTTCAGTTACCACTGTTTTAGTTGGAATGGAAATCAATATTTGCTCTCCATTTTTTCTTCTCTTTGTTTCAAGTTGTTTCAGAAATGGGGATTCAGGTAGAAATGACTTCTCTCTACATTATTTAAAGGGAAGCATCACAGTTCCTTTAATATTTTGTGCTAACACTGGTAGAGGCTGGAGCGATAGCACTGCTGTTGGGCATTCGCCTTTCACGCGGCCGACCCGAGTTTGATTCCTCCGCCCCTCTCGGAGAGCCCGGCAAGCTACGGAGAGTATCAAGCCCGCATGGCAGAGCCTGGCAAGCTACCCAAGTGTATTGGATATGCCAAAATCAGTAACAATAGTCTCTCAATGAGAGACGTTACTGGTGCCCACTCAAACAAATCGATGAGCAACAAATGACAGTGACAGTGTCTGGTAGAGGAAAGCTCAGTCCCTCGTGGAGGTGTGGTGTTGCAGTACTATATGCATGAAGCCCTACCATCAGCAGTATTGTAAACCATGGTCCTTTAAATAAAATTTTAAAAATGGCTGTTAGAAAAAAAATGAGTTAGTATGTTCATTTTGGTGGGCATATAATGTTGTTTTTATTTCATTTTTATTTTGAGGCCACACCCTACTGTGGTCAGGGCTTACTCCTTGCTCTATGCTCAAGGATTACTCCTAGTGGTTCTGGGGGACCTTTTGGAAAGCTGGGGATCAGACTGGATCAGCCATATGCAAGGCAAGCCTTAACCACTGTACATCTCTCTAGCCCAGTGTCCATGTTTTTCTAAGTCTTTATTCTTTAGATATTTGTGGATGATGTTATTTGGTGTTTTAGATTTTCTTCTGAATAAATAAGAGAGAGAAAGATATAGATGGGATAAGAATGACTGTGGGTTGGTAGTTAATGGTTGGATGTTGAATACACATTGCCTTATAGAATGATTTTAGTTTCTTTATTGTGCACTCAAATTTTTGTGATAAAATGAAGCTTTTTGGTAAATAAATAAGCACTGAAGAAAAACAGAACTAAAACCCAATATATATAGCAACACAAATTTTATTGGTTTTGGGCCACACCCAGTGGAACTCAGGGTTTATTCTTGGCTCTGAGCTCAAGGGTAACTCCTGACTGGGCTCAGAGAATCATGTACAGTGTAAGTGATCAAACTTTGATTGGCTGCATGGAGGGCGAGTGCCATACTTTCTGTTTTATTTCTCTAGTCCCCTCTTATTTCAATTTTTGAGAGCTTTCAAACTTTATTTTTATGACTCCTTGACATCTCATGCCATTGAATTATATCAATTTATCATTTTAATTGTATTAATGCTACCTTTTTGAAAATGAAAATATTTGAACAAAATGAGGGTTTAAGGACGCATATATGCCACAAATGCCACAATTGAGAGTCAAAGTTGAAATTAATCAATCCCACAGATGTCAAAGTTGAGGCAGAAAGTTGAGTATGCTCTTTTTAATCCTTGCTTATACAAAGCTTTCTTGTTATTTCTCTATTTTCTCTTTCCTTCTCCCTCTCTCACACATACATACATACACACACTCTCTCTGTTTCTCAAACATAAAGAGCATAATATAGTGAAGTATTCTTGACCCTTTGTACCTTAGCAGTCAATAATTTTATGATGCCATAATTGAGTCTTATTAGTCTCATTAATGTCATATCTGTATCTGTTCTGCTGCACCAACAAATGCCTCTGTATTGGTCAGAATTAAGTTCAAAGTGAATCCTATTAGAATTTTTGTTTCTCCCCTGAGAGAGAATTGGGGGGGGTAGTCAAAGACTCTATGATATTTGGAGGTGATGATAAGAAAAGAGGCTTCCCTTCTATACCTAAATAAAATGTGACTAAAATGCAGAGAGAGCCCATGTAATAGGAATGAATATTTACCCAATACCCATCTAATAAGGGGTTAATATCCAGGATACACAAAACTTTAGTAGAATTGTTCAAGAAAAATACCTCCAACCCCCTCAATAAATGGGATAAGAAATGAACAGATGCTTCCTCAAAAAAGAAATACAAATGGCCAAAAGGCACATGAAAAAATGATCTACATCACTAATCATCAGGGAGATGCAAAACAAAACAACAATGAGCTATCATATCACAACAGAGACTGGCACACATCAAAAAGAACAAGAACAAGCAGTGCTGGCATGGATGTGGGGAGAAAGGAACTCTTGTTGGTGGAAATGCCTTTTTGGAAAAAAATTTGGGCAGTTTTTCAAAAACTAGACATTGAGCTTCCATGACTTTGAGACTTTTGACTTTGAGGACTTCAAAGACAGAGAGAAGATGATATGTAGGGAGAGGAGAACTACAGGACTTTGAGGTCTACTAGGAAAGTAGGATGACGGACCTATGATGATTGGGACTACCACCAAAACTACAACTAAAACTACAACTGCACTGTGAAGGGAGAGATCAGACTATGCTGGGGAGGAGAGAGGAATAAACTGACATCGACAAGCCAGGGGCCCAGTTCCTCCATTCCCTCATCTTTCATCCACCCGTCCTTTGCCCAACTGGCCTTGGGAGATGCTTCTCCAGCACTGAATGCTTGAGTCCTGCAGGTGCCCTCTGCCTATTCTTTTCTCTTTCTGTTGTGGAAAGATGCAAAGGCCCTAAATAAGACATCGCAACTGGGAGCTGTCTCTGGACGCTCCAGAGGATACCTGGGAGCTTCCTGCTGGGCTCCTGGACCCAGATCCTAAGGTCTTGCAAGTTCTTTGGTAGGGGGAAAATGCCTAAAGTCAAAAGCTTCCCCAGATGGCTGGGAGCTGATTGAACCAACTTTGGATGAATTAGATCAAAAGACGAGAGAAGCCGAAACAGAAGCTTCATGAGGAAAAGAGGAAGGTGGATTCCCTCTGGCCGATCTTCTCGATACACCACCTGAAAATCCGCTATATTTTCAACCTCCCTTACAAGCAGAAAGCCATAAGCAGAGAGCTGTATGAAAACTGCATTGCGGAAGGCTATGTGGACAAGAACCTTAACGCCGAGTGGAAGAAGCAGGGCTACGAGAGCTTGTGCTGCCTGCGCTGCATCCAGACCCGCAGCACCAACTTCGGGACCAACTGGGTCTGCCCAGTCCCCAAAAGCAAGCTTGAAGTGGGCCAGATCATTGAGTGCACGCACTGCGGCTGCCGAGCTGCTCTGGCTGAGCCCCCGCCTCCCCAAACTTTGGATCTGTCTGGCTATCCCCCACCACCCCCAGCACTTCTTACTGCAGTGCCCCGCCATACTGGTGGATGCATTGACAGTTCTGTGTCATCTGTAGAAATTAACCCCTTTACTGGGGATAAGACTAACCTGGCCTGTGGCTGGAGTGATAGCACAGCAGGTAGGGCGTTTGCCTTGCATGCTGCCGACCCAGGTTCGAATCCCAGCATCCCATACGGTCCCCTGAGCACCGCCAGGAGTAATTCCTGAGTGCATGAGCCAGGGGTATCCCCTGTGTATCGCCGCGTGTGACCCAGAAAGCAAAAAAAAAAAAAAAAAAAAAAAAACAAAACTCAAAAGCAAAAAAAAAAAAAAGACTAAGCTGGCCTGAGGACTGTAGTCTGGGATATACACAGAGATGACCCCAAGAAGAGACAACCTTTAAGTTTAGTATATCCCATACTGTGTTTGTACAAATGACTAGGAATATTATAAATTGACTATGATTGTTTAAACGGATTATGCCGGAGTCTGGGATGCTACCGGTGCTGTACTCAATATGCCAAAAACAGTAACAATGATGGTCCTCATTTTTCTGAGCCTAAAAGAGCCCCCAATATGCCATCGGGTTACATCAGCACGTGACAGAGAGGAATGGAGACGTTATTGGCACCCGCTGAGCAAATCAATGAACAATGGGATGACAGGGAAACAGTGATACAGTGAGCTTCCATATGATCCAGTAATACCACTTCTGGAACTATATTCTGAGGGTGCAAAAAAGGACTGTAGAAATGACATCTGCACCTGTATGTTCACTGCAGCACTGTTCACAATAGCCAGAATCTGGAAATAATCTGAGCGCCCGAGAACAGATGACTGGTTTAAGAAACTTTGGTGCATCTACACAATAAAATTCTATGTAGCTGTTAGGAAAGATGAAGTCATGAAATTTGCTTATGAGTAGATAGTTATCATGCTAAGTGATATGAGTCAAAAAGAGAGGGACAGACATAGAAGAACTGCACTCATTTGTGGAATGTGAAATAACATAACATGAGACTGATACCCAAGGGCAGTAGACAGAAAGGCCAGAAATATTGCTCCAGTGTTGGAAGCCTGCCTCATGAGCTGAGGGAGAATGCAGCTGGAATAGAGAAGGAATCACTGAGTCAGTGATGGTTGGAGGAATCATTTGTGATGGCAGATGTATGCTGAAAGTAGATATAGGACCAAATGTGATAGTCTCTCAGTGTCTATATTGAAAACCATAATGCCCAAAAGTAGAGAGAGAGTGTGGGAGAAATTGTCTGCAATTGAGGCAGGGGGAGGGTTGGGAAAGGGGGGACACTGGGAACAATGGTGGTGGAAAATGTATACTGGTGGAGGGATGGGTGCTCGATCATTGTACGACTGAAACTCAAACACAAAAGCTTTGTAACTATTTCTCACAGTGATTCAGTTTTAAAAAAATAAGAAAAAGAGGCTTCCAGAATCGCTACTTTCTCCACCTTGCCTGCCTTAGGAATATTTTGTCCCATTTCTCAATAGTTTAATATGCACTTAAAAAAAAAGAAAACATAAGATGTTTGTTGATTGAAGAAAGTCTATGCCAGAGGTTTTTAAACTCATTTGACCTATTGATCCTATTTCAGAAAAAAATCAGTTCCCCTTGAGTAAATCTACCACCTTTAAGCTGCCAAACATAAAGTGCCCATAATTGCACACACTGCTACTACAACTATCTTGCTAACTTCCTGCGTCACCCATTTATGGAAACTCTGGCCTTTGCTATATTTCCATTTGGATATATTTGGTATTTTAAGCTTCTCAACAAAGTAAGAATTTTATTGCTGTTAGCTTTTGATATTCTTTCCAATGACAATTGCTTGAGGATGATAGAATTTAATAGGCTATATACCGTAGACTCAGCTCTTTTCACTTTTCCAGAACTCTGCAAATTTAGTACTTCTCATGACAGTAACAAGAGATAGTGGAATCAACAGTGACATTATTTTCCTTCTCCCCAGATGCACAGAAATATTTCCTATTTGCTTGCCAATAAGATTGATAAACTTCTCTTGAAACTTTTTTGCTCATAGTTACTTTTAAAAAGTGAAAAAAAAATAAATGAAACTTTTAAAAGTTGTATAGAAAGAAAATTTTCAATTTATCACCTAATTTATTTCCTCTTGTTATTACATTTAAGCTTTATTCTTCGGTTGTTGTCTGTGCTATTTACATACCTCTCAATAAATAAAAAATTGCGTTTTAATTAGCTAATAAAAATTTACTCTAATCATTTAGAAATGCTTATTTTGGTCAGGAGCGATAGCACAGTGGGCAGGGTGTTTGCCTTGCACAAGGTCGACCCAGGTTGATTCCCAGCATCCCACATGGTCCCCTGAGCACACACCGCCAGGAGTTAATTCCTGAGTCCATGAGCCAGGAGTAATCCCTGTGTATCGCCAGGTATGAGCCAGGAAAAACAAAAAATCTGCCTTTTTGCTGGGGGAAAGGGCAGTTCAGATAGAGAAGGGAATACCAAGCAAAAATGTGGTGGGATGACCCGCTCGGGATGGGAGAGGCGTGCTCAGAGCAGACTATAGACCGAACACATTGGCCACCCAAGACCTCCATTGCTAACCACAATCCCCAAAGGGAGAGAGGAAACAGGGGGGAATGCCCTGCCAAAGAGGCTGGGGGGTGGGAAGGGGGATGGAGTGGCCGTGGGTGGGAGGGATGATGGGGTCATCAGTGGAGGATGGGCACTGGTGGAGGGATAGATACTCAAGCTGTATGTGACTAAAACACAAGCACGAGAATATGTAAACCTGTATCTGTACCCCCACAGTGATTCATTAATAAAAGAAAAATATGCTTGTTTCATTTTGGAGAGGAATCAAGACTGAAAAACTATCATTTCAGTAACTTTTTGTTGAGTAAAAGTCAGTACTATATTATTTATTTGTCCTTAGTATATCAATAACTGATCAAGTTCATTAAGATAAAATATTGTTTATATCCTCAGTGTTTCCTGAAAGTGTCATGTCATTTCTTTTCTTTCATTCAGGGAATCAGCAGTCTCTTCAGTTCTTTGAAAGTGGTGCGTCTCTTGCGACTGGGCCGTGTTGCTAGAAAATTGGATCATTACCTCGAATATGGAGCAGCAGTCCTTGTGCTCCTCGTATGTGTGTTTGGACTAGTTGCCCACTGGCTGGCTTGCATCTGGTACAGCATTGGGGACTATGAGGTCATCGATGAAGTCACGAACACTATCCAAATAGACAGTTGGCTCTACCAGCTGGCCTTGAGTATTGGAACTCCCTATCGATACAATACCAGTGCAGGGATATGGGAAGGAGGCCCCAGCAAAGATTCACTGTACGTGTCCTCTCTCTACTTTACCATGACAAGCCTTACAACCATAGGATTTGGAAATATAGCTCCTACTACAGATGTGGAGAAGATGTTTTCGGTAGCCATGATGATGGTTGGCTGTAAGTACCTTTTTTCTTAATTAATCAACTTTTTTTGATTGGTATTTTTTCCGGGATTCAACATTGGCAGGATTAAATGAAGGAAGTCTGTCTTCAGAAAGGTTTTTAATATATAAAGTTTGCATTAATTTAATATTATTAAGTCTTAGAAAATTGGAAAAATTGTTTAAGGATACATGAAGTAACGCAGAAAGATTGTTGCAAACATAACAATGAAAGTTCTGTGATTTAGTTCTATTTACCATGCTGTAGCTGGCAGAGTATTTCCCAAGGGAGGACAGGATCTAGATAGGCATCATCTGGTACGTTCTGTAGGTTTTGTTACAGTGCATTTGGTTCCAAAACCAAAACAGGATCTTATGTGAAGTACATGGTCTAGAAAATATTTTAATTAGTAACGAAACTCCTGAATTAAAGTTGATCTCTGGATATACTTTTCTACAGGTATTTATACTCAACATTGCTAAAAACTATTTTTAAGTCTGATCTCCATCACAACCCTTATAGGTTGAATAAGCATCTGTGACAGATGTGTATATTGTAAATATGAGGCTATTAAATAGTAGTATCACATATAGAATACATATATACACATATATGTGTTCCAATACATATATATATGTATGTATATGTGTGTTCATACTTGATGGTGTTATGGGAAAATTGCTTTCCAAAGGGTTCTACGACAGTATATTCATACTTCAGATGGATTGGATACCAGAAGATCAGAAGCTAAAGAAAAAATCAGTTTTATCATAAAATATAGAATTAGACTTATGGTAGAAAACTAAACGAATCATGTCAGATTGTTTTTTGTAACTATTCACACCTGAAATATATAAATTTATAATTTAGTGGTATCTCCATAAAATTATTTAAAAAGACAACTTATACCAAAGGGGCTTTTAGAAAAAGATCTTGGTAATACTCCACATGACTTGTGCTTTCAGATTCACTCAGATGATTTATTCAAGCTTGGTTCTGATATTTAGAGTGATTTTAGAATTATTCTACCAAAGATATGAGTTATTATTCTTAGAAATCCTTAAGGTGTTGGATTACTACCATTGATTTTATTTTGTCTAAGCCATCATGTTTTAAATGTGAAGTCCAGGAGTGTGATTGGTCTATGAATGGTTGATATCTTGGATCTGGATGATAGTGTTCAGAGTTCAGCAGGTCTATATTATTAGAGTACCAGTGTTACCAGTTTTTTACCTTCTTTCCATCATTCTCCTTTGCATAGATACAGAATAAAAGACAGCACTGATTTCATTTATTAGATATAAGTTGTAGTTTGAAGGACTGTGAAATTTTCAAGGGTTGCTTGATGGCAGCTTTTAGAAGGAAAGTGTTCTCGTATAGCTTATGTATTTTTGCAGTTGAAAACATAGCTATGATAGTGTCTAAATTGTTTTTTGGTGTATAAATTTACTGTACTGACACCACCTGTTTAGTGTTAAAAAACCACCCACCACTCTCATTATGATACACTGAGTACACCTTTTCCTTTTTCTTCTAAGCCCTTTTGCCCCAGCACTTGGTTACTTCAGTTTTATGGTCAAATTCCAAGAATTTGTTATCATAAGAAACTTTTTGTTATTTAACACTGATTGAAAATCCGTAGGATTATCTGAAATTTGTCTTTTTCCCAACAATGTATTTGATTATATATGACACCATCTGCTTCTGTCCTTTTCGAAGCACAAATCAAGACTTAATATAGCTAAGTAATATTCCATTTTGATTGTACTACTTTATCCACTCATCTGTCATCAGGCATTTGAGCTGTTTCCATATCTTTGCTATTATAAATTTTCTGCAATGAACACAGGCGTTTATCTTTTATAGTTAATTGTTTTATGTTCTTGGAATAAATGTCAAGGGTTGTAATTGATAGAAATAGAGGATTTTTTTGAGAAGTTCTCATATTATTTTACATTGAGGTTGAACTATGTAGCATTCCTACTAAAAGGAAATCAAGAATTTATTTCTAAGGGCACCCCTACCAACACACATTGTTTCTTGTCTTTTAGATATGTGATATTCTCACTGACATTAAGTGATATTTCATTGTTATTTTGATTTCACTAGTAATAGGTGGTGATGCTGCCTGGATACTGTACTCTAGTTCAATAGGGTGTCTTTTACATTTAACCTGAATTTCTTGCCATTTTTTTTTAGTTTGGTGTAGTTCCATTGTTGTGTTTTTTTGTTTGTTTATATTTTGTTTTGTTTTTGTTTTGTCAATTTAGTCAAATCATTGAAGATACTTTTGAGATCCATGTCCTGGAAAATTCTATGTTTTCCTCATTGTGTTACTTGGATTCTGGTACAATATTATGATCCTTTAATTAACTTTTAATTTGCTTTTGTGCATGGTACATTTCATTATTTTAGGATATGGCTATCTAATTTTATCAGCACCATTCATTAAAAGGACTTTCCTTCCTCAACATGAAGCACTTGACTCTTTCTCCATAAATTAACTGTCCAAACATCTAAGAGTCCACTTTTGGCTTTCAATTCTATCCCATTGCCTGAACGTCTGCTTTATTCCAGTACCATACTGTTTTGATTACAATAGTTTTACAGTATAATTTAAGTGCAGGGGCTGCAGTTCTCCCAAAATTCTTTTTTTCTCAATTACTATGGCTACTCAGGGAATTTTATGATTACCTGAAAATTTTAACAGCATTTATTCTAAATCTTTGAAGTATACCATTGGGAATTTTATAGGGATTGAATTGAATCCGTATAATGCTCTGAGTAACTTGGTCATTTTGACAGTTAAAATCTTTCAATGATCATGGGATGTTTTTCTATTTCTTTTTATCTTCTTCTATTTCTTTAATTTTAGTTTAATTTTTTTTTGCTTTTGTTGTTTTTGTTTTTGGAACACATCTGTAGTTCTCAGGGATTACTTCTGGCTCTGTGCACAGAATAACTCCTGTTAGGCTGGGGAGAATATATGGGATCCCTATATAAAGGTAATCTAATCAGGGTTGTTCACGTGGTGGGCAAACCCCCTACCCTCTGTGCTCTGGACCTTTTTTTCTATTTTTTCACGTGTAAATCTTCCATAATCTTTGTTTTTCACATGTAAGTCTTCCATAATCTTTGTTGATTCCTGGGTATTTGATGTATTTGTACCCAATTTTAATTTTTGAATATTTCTCTTCAAACTCATTGTCAAAGAAATCCAACAGACTTGGGTATTTAGCCACACCCAGCTGTGTTCAGGGCTAACTCCAAGCTCTGCTCAAAAATCACTTCTGGCAGTATGTGGGGAACCATATGTAATACTGGTAATTGTTACATGAAAGGTAAGTTCCTTAACCCCTGTACTATCTCTCTGACCTTCATTTGATGATGATGATTATTAAATTTAGGCACTTTGTTTAATAAAACTATTGATAACAAAGCTTAAGGCACTCAGTTTAAGAAATTGCAGGTACAAACCCACTTTCAATGCCAATGTGTTCTCACCAATGACCCAAGTTTTCATTATTCACACCCCAGCTCCTTAACAAACTCATTTAAAAATTACTTATTATAGTTTGGATCTGCATTCAGAGACTTAAAAGCAAGCTCCCAGAAGAGAGCGATGCAGAGAGTCTCTTGCCCGCATGCCTGGCTGTCTTCCCCGGGGCCCTTGGAAGGGATGGGCTCCAGCTTCCCTCCCTGCCCCGAGCAGAGTCTGGTGGCCGAAGACCACCGGAACCTAGCCACAGCCATGCTCAAGGCCCCTCTCCACATGTTCGGACAGGCCTCATGCATGAAGTTACTGGCAGAGGAACCCAGGTGTGTGTAATCCCATTAACGGCCAACATCCAGAGATTTAAAAGCAAGCTCCCAGAATAACCTACTTTTCCCTTTGGGAGAAACTTGCAAGCTACTGAGAGCTTCCTGCCCACCTGTGACAGCCTTGCAAGCTTCCCATGGTGTATCTATATGCCAAATCCAGCAACCAGCTGAATCTCATTCCCCTGACCCTGAAGCCTTTAGAGGCTTCTAAAATCTCAGGGATAGGACGAATGTAGAGGTTACTGAGACCGCTCAAGCCACTCAAGGATCAACAGGATTTCGTGAGCATGATCTTCGTGAGGTTCTTCAATCTGCAACAACATGGAAACATGGATGAATCTATAGGTTATTATGCTAAAGTAAGCCAGATGGATAAAGATGGATGAATAGTTTGGATCATATGCTTATACTACTGTTGGCTCTTATGATTTTGATATACATAATTACCTCTTCTGTAACTACTGAAATGTCAAAAACCCTTAGCCCATACCAAAAATATGTTATTGCAAGTTTTCCTCTTCATGCCCCCACCCCACTCCTCTTTTTCCTTAGCATTAACATATCTATGATCCAGTACCAAAAGTTTATCAGCGTTTGATTTTTTCCCTTCTCTGTCTTGTTACTCTGAAAACTCCAGGTATGTGAGAACAATTAGCATTTCTCCCTCTGACTTATTTCACTTAATATGATACTTCCAAATATATCCAGGTTTCAATGGAATCAATTTAATCCTTTTTATTGCTGCACTGTATTCCACTTTCTATATATACTACAACTTTGTTTTTGGTTTAGCACTATACCCAGTGGTTAACAGGATATACTCCTGCCTCTGTTCTGAGGGACCACTCTAGGTGGTGCTCAGGGAACTATGTAAAGTGCCAGGAATTGAACCCAGCTTGACTGTGTTCATGGCAAGCATCCTACCTGTTGTATTTTATTTTGAACCACATATAACAAAACTTTTTATCCATTGATGGGTAGTTTGTCATCTGGGCTGTTAACTTTAAGTGTTTGTTTTACATCCTCATATCCAAGATGAAGAATTCACTTGCTCATATTTCAGGACTGGAATGATTTGTTTGGTTCTTTTCAACATAAGGCATTCTATACTTTAATTTACATTTCTCGAATGCTCTGAGCCCAGTGGACTTCATGTATCTGACAGCAGCCAGAAACTTCTCAGAATATTCAGCTCCCTCTTATTCTGTTTCTCTTCGTGAATGAACCTGTTTGCTGATATTTACAAAATGACAGTGAAAATATTTTTTTGTAGTAGTTGTTAAAAGCAGCATCTTTTCCCCATACCAGTTGGAAAATCTCTTTGTTAATTTGCTCAGTTAATGCTTAATGATGCCTTCCTCAAATGTTTTTCTAATAGATTTCATTTATTTAATCTTATTGGGCCTTTAGTAACGTTTTTCTTCTAAAGATTAGCAGACTGGGGCTGGAGCGATAGCACAGTAAATAAGGCATCTGCCTTGCACACAGCCGACCCGGGTTTGATTCCCAGCATCCCATATGGTCCCTCGAATACCACCAGGGGTAATTCCTGAGTGCAGAACCAGGAGTAACCCCTGAGTATCGCTGGGTGTGACCCCCCCAAAAAAAAGCAAAAAAAAAAAAAGATTAGCAGACTGACTAATTGTGCTTCTGTTCAAAAGGCACCATAATATACTGGTTATTTGTTTTAGTGAATATGAAAAGATGTGTGAGCATGAAATTTTCCTGATGATATATTTTTACAAATCTACATTCAAGTATTTATCAAGAAAATAATTGTTCACTTAGTTTATTCTTCTTTATTAAATAATTACATAAATTATATTTTAGCTTACTATACCATAAGACTATACATGTATATATGTATTGCAGATTTATAAGAAACAAAATATTATGAATAACTTTTGCCATAAATCATACTTTATCTCATTTTCCATGTACTTATTTGTTTGCTTTGTTTTAATATTAAAGAGAGTAATTTGATAAGATATTTCAACTGACCAGTTGAACTATAACAATTTTTAAATTTGAAAGTGGTTTTTATATTTTTCATTACTGCTTGCTTAGTTCCCAACTTGACGCAGCTTGATCTACATGAAATATAATAGTAAAAATCCATTCTGGTGGCTTGCTATGCATGTTCAGTCTTTATAAAATAAAGCAAAACTAAAATATATAGATGTGATTTTTTTAAAGGTTCAATTAGTATGCAGTAAAACTAGTCATAGTAACATTAATGTAGGACTGGACTGATAGTATAGTGGGTAGAACATTTCATTTACCTTGCACACAGCCAACCCAGGTTTGATCCCCAACATCCTATATGATTCCCTGAGAACCGCCAGGAGTGATTATTCCTGAGTCCAGAGACAGGAGTAATCCTTGATCATCTCTGGCTATGGCCCCCCAAGGAAAAAAATCAATGTAGAGTTTTCAAGTAGAATGTAGTTGTAATAACTCAAATAATCTAAGAATATTTTTGTAACTGGCATGACCTGTAATATAGGAGAAAAATGGGTTAGCACATTTAGAAACAGAATAGGAGCAACTGCCAGTGGGATGTGTAGAAAGAGAATTTAAATCTCCTTCTGACTAGAAAAGTGCCACCAGGGAGGATTCAGTCACACAGTAGTCACTCAACATCTTGCAGAAGAGACTTATATTCTCCAGCTTACAAACTCATTTAGAATGCTCTGTGGGATTCAAATACAAACCAAGTGAGATTATGGCCCTTGACTTTACCACTTTTCATTGAAGGAGAAATAAATGAAAGAGTGGAGACCCCAACAATTAGGGTCAGAGGACTGTGAGAACTAAGAGAGTTTTGCATATATCTGGGTTTTGATATTTTTAATTATGAGATGAAGTAGTTGAAATAATGTTTAAATTCTTTTTTAGTTTTTACTTTACCTGTATTAAAATTTTATTAATGTAATTATGTCAATTATAAAATTTGGCAGCTTATTGGGCATGATGTTAGTATCCAAAAAAGAGAGGTATAACTTAAGTGTTTTAGGACTTTTCATATATATCATGTACCTCAGCACACGTTTGAAATGCATTTAGTAGAGTTAAAAGGAAAAATTCTCTGTGGTCCACACACTTGAGTTTAAGATGTTAAATCGATGTTTTAAGGGTGGATCCTGGAGGGGAGGCAGTTTCACAGTGAATCAATGAGGATCCAGCCTTCCCTTTGTGGCGGGCTGGATTTCAGGCTGAGGGAGGTAAAGAGCACTTATATGTTCACTGCAGCACTGTTCATAATAGCCAGTACCTGGAAACAACCTGAATGCCCTAGAATAGATGACTGGTTAAAGAAACGATGGTCCATCTACACAATGGACTGCTATAGAGCTGTTAGAAAAAAATGAAGTCATTAAATTCACTTATAAATCGATGGACATGCTGAGTGAAATAAGTCAGAAATAAGAAGGAGGACAGACATAGAATGACTGCACTCATTAGAGGGATATAAAAACAAAAAACAACATAGTATGAGACTAACACCCAAGGACAGTAGAAACAAAGGCCAAGATGAATGGTTCATTGTTGGAAACCTGACTCACAGGCTGGGAGAGAGGGCAGTTGAGATAGAGAAGGGACCATTATGACAATGATGTTGGAAGGGATCTCTCTGAATGGGAGATGTGTGCTGAAAGTAGGTAAAGGATCAAACATAATGGCCTCTCAGTATCTGTATTGCAAACTGTAATACCTGAGAGAGAGAGAGAGAGAGAGAGAGAGAGAGAGAGAGAGAGAGAGAGAGAAGCAAAGTGCCTGTCATAGAGGCAGGCTGGGAGCAAGGGTGGGATGTGGGGTGGCAGGAGGGATATGGGGGATATTGGTGATGGAAAATGTACACTGGTAAAGGGATGGATGTTGGAACATTGCATGACTGAAATCTGATCATTAAAGCTTTGTAACTGTATCTCACAGTGATTCGATGCAAAAATACATTAAAAAATAAAAGGGAAATTCTTGGTAAATATTATAGAAATAAGAAGGTATGATTTTTGAAAAAGATATATTTTGCCTGATAGAAATTAAAAGCTAGGAGAGTGAAATACATCTGCCTTCGCGTGGGACTAGAACTCAGGGAATAGTCTGTACACCACATCAGTGAGTTACTGATGTGGATGTTTGACTCAGATTAATATTTAGGCAGGTTTAAAAGTTAGTTGTGTATGTGTGTGTGTGTGTGTGTGTGTGTGAGAGAGAGAGAGAGAGAGAGAGAGAGAAGAGGAAGAAAAGTGCCTGCCATAGAGGCGGGTGGTGGGGTACAGGGCTGGAGTGAAATTGGGGATATTGGAGGTGGGAGATGTATACTGGTGAAGGGACAGGTGTTGGAACATTATATGACTGAAACCCAATTATGAATTAAATTTTTTTTAAAAAGTTGTTACCCCTTCCCTTTCCAATATTAAAAGAATTCTCTAGAAATTTTAATATAGAACACCAGCTGACTCAGACGTAATATTAGATTGTACATTAGTTTTTTTTCCTTGTTCCTGCTGTTGTGGTGTATGTAGGAGATGGAATATGAACAAGTTTATTTTCATTTCTCATTTTAGTGTTAGCCAGATGGTGAGAGCTTTAAGCCAAATGTTTATTTAGAAACTGGGTCAATTCTTTATGCCTACCCCTACTTGTAAAAAGAACGTCAAAATCTTTTATTTTTTTCTTTTTATTTTATTTAATGAACTGAGTGTCCCATGAGAAAAAACATTTTATGGAACCCAAAGTTTAAAATTTTTTTATAGTGAGACTATATGATATCACTTTATTCTGTTCTTATTAAAAATATTTTTTACCTTTTTTGAAAAAAATTATTCATTTAAAATAGTGTTTTTTTATGCCTGGTCATGTCTTCACACATTTTATTCTGAAGACAGTTTTCCTAGAAAGCAACGGTTAATTTTCTAGGTCGCCCAATAACCAGCTTGTTTCACTTTTGTTCTTTTGAACTCACTGTGTCCTGTACAACTCAAACATATTTAATTTGTTCAGCATTTATCTAGTTTTATATTTTTGGTATGATGTTAGGGATATAAGCCATATACTTCTCGATCATTAATATGTCAGTGTATGGTGAAGATCTGACAAGAAAGCCACTCCATCATCTCTGTCTCTCTGTCTCTGTCTCTCTCTCTCTCTCAACATTGTTCCCATCCCATTCTTCCTAGTTCCATTTGATCTTCAGTTAATCATTACCTACACCCTTCTCTATCTCTACACTCAAATGTAGTCCATCTCTATCTCATCCCCATCTTCATCATCTGTCTCATCATACTACTGTCTCCATCCCAATTTGGACCCCATTTCTATCTTTAGATTCTCTCTCTACAAATATGATCCAAGAGCTAAGATTTTGAAAAAGTGAATTAAAAAGTGACATAACCTTGCTAAAAACAGTATCTGTGTTTGTCCTATTCATCATTTTATATTTATCATAAAACATTGTGCATACTTGATAGTTGTGCTTTCTTTTTTTTTAAATTTATTTTATTGAATCACCAAGTGGAAAGTTACAAAGTTCTCAGGCTTATATCTCAGTTACACAATGCTCAAACACCCATCCCTTCACCAGTGCCCATATTCCACCACCAATAAAAACAAAAACAAAAGCAAAAACAAAACAAACAAACAACAACAACAAAAAAGTATACATCCCACCCCTCACCCCCAACCCACCCCATACGTGAGTGATAATTTCACTTCCTTTTCTCTTTACCTTGATTACATTCCAGATTTCAACACATAACTCACTATTGTTGTTAGAGTTTCAAAACAGACTCACTATTTTTGTTGGAATTTATCCCCTAAGAATACAGCTCTACTAACAGGGAAATATTTGATAATAAGTTTTCCACTGATGAGAATGAAGAGATAAAATGTCGCGCAGCCGCTGCGGCCGCGCGGTTTACAATTTCTGTATTATAGTAATTAAGTCCGCGAAGATTTAAGTTTGAAAATGAATCATTTCCCTTCCTGGAAGAGCATGTAGCCAAAGTTAGTTCACAGTCTCCATACATGGGTGCAAGCACTTGCTGGAACCCCAATTCCTAAAGCTGTCTCTGGTTCCCGCTCGTTCCACATCCACCGGCTCTGCAGAGGCATGGGCACCCGGGCCGAAAACCCGGCCGGCCGGAGCCGAGCACCGGCCTCGGCTGGGGCTGGCCCTGTATCCCGCGGCTGTTTCAAGTTCAGTTGTGCTTTCTAAGTATAAATTGAATAAATGGATGAACCTTCCTTCCTTCCTTCCTTCCTTCCTTCCTTCCTTCCTTCCTTCCTTCCTTCCTTCCTTCCTTCCTTCCTTCCTTCCTTCCTTCCTTCCTTCCTTCCTTCCTTCCTTCCTTCCTTCCTTCCTTCCTTCCTTCCTTTCTTCCTTCTTTTCTTTCTTTCTCAAGCAGTGATTAGGGTTTCCAGGCCTGCATTAGGTGATACTTTGGGGGCCATGTGGTCCTGGGGATTAGACTGCAATCAACTGCATGCATTTAACCCCTATATTATTTATCCAGTGATATCATTTAGAGGAATTTAAATCCAGTTTCTATATATTTATATTTTCCTACTTAATATTTACATCACTGTATCACTGTCATCCCATTGTTTGTCAATTTACTTGAGGGGGCACCAGTAATATCTCTATTTTTCCCAGCCCTGAGATTTTAGCAACCTCTCCTTGCCAATCTTTCCCAACGATTGGAGGTTCTTTCAGGGTCAGGGGAATGACACCTATCATTACTGTTTTTGGCATATCAAATACACCATGGGTAGCTTGCCAGGCTCTGCCCGTGCGGGAGGGATACTCTCAGTAGCTTGCTGAGCTCTCTGAGAGGTATATAACACTGTCCTCCCATTGCTCATCAATTTTCTCGAGCGGGCACCAGTAATGTCTCCACTGTGAGACTTCTTGTTACAGTTTTTGGCATATCTAATATGCCATGGGTAGCTTGCCAGGCACTACCATGTGGGATACTCTCGGTAGCTTGCCGGGCTCTCCAAGAGGGACAGAGGAATCGAACCTGGGTCGACCATGTGCAAGGCAAATGCCCTACGATATATATATATATGTATATATATGTATATATATATATATATATATATAAAACACTTGTTGCCTACTGTCTGAACTCCATCAAATATGGTGTGGTTATCATGGAAAATGGGTAGGAAGTGTCTTATAATGTGTCATGTGGCCACAAAGATCTCTGCTTCTAGGTCCCATTGAGTCCAGAGTCCAAGGTCACAAAGTTTCACATTATCTGGGTTCCGTGGGACTTCATTCATGCGTGAGGCTCGGCTGGAGCATCCGGAAAGCGGCCTGGAGCATGGCGGCCATTGGGTAGTGGAGGTCGGCTGCCAGGGCTGGGTCTCTCGGGGCAGGGAGGGTTCTCATTCACCCTCCTCTGGAGTGCCCTGAGTGTACTCCTATGCACAGTAAAGTTCATTTAAACTGTTTTCAATAGGGGCCAAAGAGATAGGATAGCAGGAAGGACATTTGTCTTGCACTGGTTTTAACAGGGTCCCAGAGCACCACCAGGATTAATCCCTGAGTATTTCTGGGTGTGACCCAAAAAAGACAGAAAAATAAAGTTTAAAAATGAAAAAAACAAACTCTTCATTTCTCTCCATTAAAGAACCTTGCCAGTGCCATTTTCCTAAGATGAGACTTTTAAAAACATTAATCCTTTATACTTATACAATGTTAATCAGTACCTGAATACAAGAGAGGCGGAGATAACACAGGAGGCAAGGAGCTGATCACACATGGCAGACCTGGATTCCAACCAGAGTACCTCAATTGATCCTGAGGTACAGATGCCTGAGCTCAGAGAGGAGTAGGGCTCAGCTGGGTGTAAATTATTATAACTGGGATAGGCCTTGGTGGGAGCTTAGGTGTTAGATATATAGTATATGTGTGTAAGTGTAATTTTTATGCCACAAGTATCATATCCAAGTAAACTCAAGAAGTGCTAGAAGCTGTTTAAAATTCTCTTGGAAGGTAGCTTGAGAATTGCCTTTTCAGATTCTGGCTTTGTTAAAGTTGAATTTATGTTGAATAATGGTTTTAAAATCATAATTCATGACTGTGTTATTTAAGAGACTTATTGATTTAAATTAACATAAATGAATGATGCTTAAATTCAGTTTCAGTGAAAACTAATTGATATTTACTGTTTCACTGAGACTTCAAGGTGAGAGTCATGGCCTTAGAAGTATACATATACTGAACTTCATGTGGATTTGCCTCTTTCCTTATTAAAGTATCCAAATGCCCCCATATTAGATATGCTTTCCTCATTTCTCTTCCTTAGGAGAACCATCTGGAGAATGACATTTGTCTCCCCGTACCAATATATATAAACAACATATACACAATGTATTTATCTCTCTGTATATAACTAGCTAGAGAATAATATCTCTATATATATACATTATCCAACACTCTAGATATTAGACTCCCTTGTCCTTTTGTTGTATCATGTCCTAACAATTCCCAATACCTTTATCTTTTGTCTCTATTGCAAGATTACTGAGTATTAAATGGAAGAAACCAAACATATGTGAGCAGGTGTGGCTAAGAGCATGCTTCTCAGTTTTGCAATGCTTTACTTATTTGATGTCACCTCTGTCTCATATTTTGCTAAGCAGCTATTCTTATTTAGCTCTTACACATTTTCTTCCCACATCTTCTAAATGGATGGCCAATCTTTATCATCTCAACAGACGGTTTTCCTTTTTTGTAAAATAGTATAAGATATGTATGTAGGGTTGCTTTGTACTTGAGGTTCTCCCTCGCCCAATTATTATTTTTATTTTTTCTATATTCTTTGTATTATGATCTATTGAATCTTTTTCCATGACCCTCATATATGTTCATGCCTCTTTAGTCCTAAAATGTATAAATATGTGGATAAAATTCAACGTTTCCCTTTTTTTATTTCTTTTCCTAAGTTTTTCAGTCATACCTGGCATTACTCAGAGTTTTCTCTTGGCTCTGTGTTCAGGAATCATTCCTGGCAGGACTTGGGGGACCCTATGTGGTGGTGCCATGGGTAGAATCTAGGTTGGCCTCGTGCAAGTCAAGTGCCCTATCCTTTCTTTGATATCAACTATCTGCCAGTTTCCTCCCTTTTGAACTAGCTTCCTAAAGCATGTGCTTGCATTTTAGTATTTCCTTTTACTATCTACACCTTCCTTGTACCATATGTCTGAGCACTTTTGCTGAATTTTGAGGTTTTTTTTATTCTTCTGGAATCATATCCTTTGACTTCTTTGATATTTACTTCTCCTTGCCTTCCCTCTACCTGATATGGGTATTTCTTTTCTGTTTTCTTTGCTCCATAATCATAGCCTGTGTGTTAAATATTGAAAACTGTGTTATTGAGAGCAAATTATTAAAAGATCAAATGTAGTTATCCTGATAGAATGAGATGTCAACATGGATTTTTTTTTTGAGTAAAAGTGTGGTTCACTGAAGCTAGAGAGGTATACAGTGGGCAGGACACTTGCCTTGCAAACGTCCGGCCTGGGTTCTATCCCAACTGTCCCATATGGCTTCCTGAGCCCTGCCAAGAGTTATCTCTTGAGAGCAGAGCCAGGAGTAAGTCCTGGCTACTACCTGATGTGTCTTCACAACTATTGCCCTCCCCCATCAAAGGAAACCCCAACCAAAGAAAAGGGTGGTTTGGAAATATCTATGCTAGACTCAGGACAGGAGTATGGACTGAGTCTTGAAGTTGATCACTACAAAACTAAAGAGAAAAGATATGGGAGGTTTTATGAGAGGTTGAAAGAAAATTTAGGCCTTAGAGTATTGCTGCCTGGCAAACAAAAATGTAAAGAAGCTAAGCTGATGATACCAAGATAAAAGAGACTTTTAAAGAATGACTTTTCCCTATCGTTACGGTGGAAAAATTTACCAGGAATTGGTAATTCATACTCTCATGATAACTTCTTATCGCTCTAAACATTGTCCTCTATTCTATGATCCTTCTTTGAAGGTCATAATTAGATTTTTTAGTTTCCTTATAGACTTACTTGTCTCCTCAACTGTGACAGGAGCCATGAAAACAAGGAGTTTGCCTGTCTGGTTCAACTCTCTCCCTGATGAAGTGGGCAGAGTAGGTGCTAGATAAGTACTTTCTGAATAATTGAATGAATTTTGACATTACATCTTTTAGTTGTAGGTTCAGACCACTTCTCCAGGCTATTTTTTTAAGTATTGTAATGGTAGATTAAGTTTGTGTAGAGTTAAACTGAGATAAACATACATGACTATTTTTCTTTTGCTATTTTAAAAACTTCGTGACTTATTATTTTATTGTATGTCTCCTTTCAAGGTGCTCCTTGATGCTTTATCTGTTTTATGGTCATCTTGGTCATATTGTCAATCATTTTCCAGAATTCCCATTGGGGAAATATGAAAAACTTATTTATAGTTTTTAGATTTTAAATTTTACTTCAACCTATTTGAGTTTCTTTTTGGATTTCTTTTTTAAAAAAATCCCTATATTTCTTTTCTGTATGTGTTTATTTTTCTCACACCTTTCTCTGCTTAGGGCTTATTACTATTTCTGTGCTCAGGGTGATTCTGGTGGGTATCAGATAACTTTATGTGGTACCAAAAATGGAACCCAGGTTGGCCAGGCTCAAGTCAAGTGCCATACTTGCTTTTTCTATTGCTCTGGCCCCCTTATTTATTTTTCTCACCTATACTTATTGTAGAGTCTTCTCCCATCCATGTTTTTGGATTTTAACAGTGGGAATGAAACAAAAGTTCTCTTATCTAAGGTTTCATCATTTACAAGAAAATCTGTGCCTTCAAGAATATTGTTTTGGCTATAGGCTTAAAAATGTCTAATTTTAACACAAAATGGTGTTGCTTTTTTTCCCTCAGCTGTATCCCTGTCCCTTGAAAAGTGACTGTTACTCTTACAGGGGAAGACCACAAAAGGGACATTCATAAGAACTAGGAATCAAAGATACCGAAAATTTTATCGGTGACTGTGTGTGTATTCATGTGTTTATGTATGATTTCATAATGGAATAAACAAAACCAAATCCCAGGTCCTATTGCCTTTTTGGGCTTTGGAAGAAGATCATCAGAAAATTTAAATGGTTTTGGAACAATGGACTCTACTACCATTTTCAGAATTTAGTGATAAAGTTTGAATATTCTAAAAGTAAATATATGAACTTTTTCAAGTTAGAAGCATGATTATCCTTGTATCGTTATTATTTCCTAACAAAACAAAACATTTATGTGCATCTTAGAGAAGTTGTCATTTAAAAATATTTTAGGATTTTAATGGGCATTTTTAAATTAGTCCACTCATCCAGGGAAATTTTGATAGCCATTAATGTCTTATGAGAAACTTCCTCATGAGAACCTTCCAATAGCTGTATTATTCTAATGACTAATTTAGCATAGGAAAATTTTAAGAGAAAATCATGGAAATTCAGAAAGAAAAATTGTGTCTTTCTTGGGAAATTGGTCACACTTTTTTTCATTTTGGTGGTGCTGGGGGCTTACTTCTGGCTCTGGAATCATGTTGGTGGATGGAGTGCCAGATGTAGTGCCAGGAATTGAACTTCTTAAACAGACTTTCAATAAGCCCTCCAGTTTCAGGTCCAACTTCGTCTCCTCAATTTCAAAAGTTTAAGAGGTTCTGTATTATTGTGTAGGAAGTTTAGGGGTTTGGGTTATAATTGTCTTGACTCTTGCTATTTTTGTTTTGTTCTTGTGGTAGGGAATCTGGGAATACTAGTGGAGAAAAGGTGATACTTATGGTAGGATGGAAAAATTTTATGCCTGAAAGTTTGTTATGGAAAACTTTGTAAATCACAGTGCCTAAATTGAAACAGAACATGAAGGGTGCATAGTGATAGTACAATAAGTAGGGCTCTTGCTTTGTATGCAGCCAAACTGGGTCTGACCCTTGTTACCGAAGATGATCTCCTGAACACTCTTAGGAGTGATTCATGACTCTTGAGTCAGGAATAAGCCCTGAGTACCACCAGATGTGGCCACCCCCACTCCCCAATTCAAAATAATGGAATCTTCTTAGATATGTCAATCAATCTCTGCCTTTCCTATGTTTCAGTCTTTCAAAATTTTATTTTTGCGATGTCTAATTAAGTTGTCTGTGGTTTTATGCATTTAAGATGCCTATTTACTGTCATTTTGTGACTTTTTGAAGAAAGCAGGGGCACATGAATTTGGTCATTTCTCTGTCCTGAACTAAGCCTGCCATGTAGCATGATTCTTCTCTTGGTTTTTGCTTCCCTTTCATTTATTTCTTATCTAAGTATATGCAATTGTATGTCTAAATCTGTTCTAACAACTCCCAAAGCTCTGTATCGTGTGTTTGAAAGTTCTTGGCTAGCAGGGAATATCCCAACCTTTCTAAATCTATCAGAAACTTATTGTTACAATATCTTTCTGTTGTGCATATATGTCTGGTCCATTTTCTTTTGTTATATTGTGTGGTCCTTGGAAGTGCTCTTTGGTTCCATTTACAGTGCTCCTGTACTATTTTGACAGCCTCTTGTCAATTCTCTCTGTCATCTTTCCTCTCTGTATTCATTAGATCTAGGTTATCCCTGATATTTCTTTGGCCCTTAAGCCCATCTCCAACATAGCTTCTTTCTGCATCCCTTAAATATAAAGACTCTTTTAAAAAAGGGAGGATCATTCTATGCTACTTGCTAGGATGAGTTAGAAGTTTAATCATTCAAGTAAGTTTATAATTTTGTGTTTAATAAAGGTAGAAAATGTGTCAGTATTGCACATGAAGCTGGACTAAAATATTTTTATATTTTTCAAAACATGTTTTCTGTTTCACTCCTAGAATTGTAAGTAGTTGAGAATGGAGTCAGGGGAAAAAATCATACTAAGTCCTCAAATAAGAACTTTCAGGGTTAAAATTCTTCTGTAAGTCTTTAATATAAAACATTCTGTAGTCTACAGTGAGTTTAGCATATTTATGTTTAGATTTATTTATAAAGCCATTACACAGTAATGTATGGATTTTATTAATAAAACTGTGATGGTTGTTTTCCAGTTTGTGTTTGGACTGAAATGCTGTCAGCGATAACACTTCATTGAGATAGCCTGTATGGGGTGGGAACATATGTGCATTTGACAAAAGCTTATCTGCAGTGAAAATGCTGGGATTCCTGAGAAGCTATGTCTTGTGAACATTGTTATATAAGTACTGCCTTTAAAATCTTTGGCTTGAGTCTCAAGTAAGTAGGCTTATAGCATAGTGGCTTACTAGCTGAATAGAAGGAAAAATAAAACATCTATCTATTGTGGAATTTAGAAATTTTTGTCGGGTAGAACTTTTCCTGTATAAATTTAAACCAAAGAAATATTAATAATGATTAACATGATGAGTTTAAAATCAATCTTTTAAAGCCATCATAAATAAAATCTGTGTCCACATTGTATACTGAGTGGACCGGGCAACAGTGATGACCCAGGGAGAGGAAGGTGGCCACGGCACATCATTGTCACTTTAAACTTGGTTTGGACACTGGGAAACCAACCATGGGTTTGTCTTCCTTGACCCTGGCTGTTGTTGTTCAGACCTCAAATGCTTCAGACCATCAGACATCACCTCTGCCTTCAGGATGTCCAGTGCATAAAGGACAAACGGCAGACTATCCGGTGAATGCAGAGCCATCCAACTCAGCCAATTTGTGCCTGCCCATGAAGAACGCAGGGCCAAAATTGAGAATAAGGAGAACCTAGATCCTTCCCATCTGATGTCGCCACCTAAGCAGAGTCCAGCCCCCATCAGCCATTGGCACTGTTGACTGTGAGAGAGGAGTCTTCCATTTCTAAACCAGATTCAGAGGAAAAGTGGAAGAGATATTCTGGAATGCAACATTACGGAAAGGTGGAAGTGGAAGAATGAGGGCATTAGCCAGGCCAGTATGCACAGTCTCACTAAAATCCACTATCATAATAATGAACAGTTGTGGAAGGAGATTCTAAAGTGGGAAACCCTGCATGTCGCAGAGTGGAGTGCCCTTGTAGTTAGTCACTGATCTGGACTCTGCTCCTGGATGGGTTATGAGTTGCCTTTCAATAGCCACAACTGGATCATCAACCATCATTGACTACTATGATGATGGCCATGTCAACGAGGACTATCAGTTCACCCTCCTGGGTGTGTGGCCTGTTTTCGACTCGATTCCTATGGTGGTGGACAGGATGAAGGTGGTCTGGTTCCACTGGACTTTCTAACCTGTGCTTTGTTAAGAATTGGGACAGCTTTGGCATTTTTTTTAATACTGAGTGCTCTATTATGTTTCCCCTAATTGAATTGCAAAAACAAACAAACAAATAAATAAAATAAGTAATGTGTCTCCAGGGAGAGATGGTTTAATATGAGATCAGAAAGATAATGGAGGCCGCCGAGATGTGACCCCGGGGGCCGCATGCGCGTGCTTCCTCCACAGCTGCAGGAGCGTGAATCCAGACCCAGCTGAACCAACTTCAACATGGACTGCTCCTTGCAGAATGTCTCCAGCCTGAGAACCAAGCCACGACCCCATGCCCGCCCAGGAGGGGAAAGGTATTTCTCTCTCTCGCCTGCCCCTTCCCGGGGATGAAGGGCGTGGGGAAGCCATATTATGACGACCACAGATGGGGTTTACAAGCTTGCAACGATCGAATATCCAGAAGAAATCTCCCTGGACTTAGTTGTTAAAGTACAGAAATACAAAACCGCGTGGCCGCTATTGCGGCCGCGAGACCTCATTTCTCTTCACAACAGGTCTGACTCTAGTGGGGTGCTCCTAATAATAATGGTGAGGTTTGTGTTGAAATATTGAATGTAACCAAAGTAAATAGAAAGTAAAGTGAAATTTATCAGTTACAAGGCTGGGGGGGGTGCGGGGGTCGGCGGGATGGGAGGTGTACTGTGGTTTTTTGTTTGTTTGTTTTTTTGTCTTCCGTGGTGGGATATGGGCACTGGTGAAGGGATGGTTGTTTCAGCATTGTATGACTAAGACTTAAGCCTGAAAGCATTGTAATTTTCCACATGGTGATTCAATAAAATAAAATTGAAAAAAAAAAGAAAGGTAATGGAATCTTATCAAACATGACTGTGTAAACCATGTGATTCTATGGACAGGGTTCTTTCTGGATTCTGAGAAGAAAATGATACTATCTGGAATTTTATCAGTGTCATTCTGGCATCTGTATTGAAATTAAATTCTGGGATGTCAAAGAAGAAGAGAGAAAGTTTAGAGAGGTTATTGTAGTAATTTAGTGATAGATGATGATGCCTCGGGGCAAGATAGTAGTGAGAGAGGGCAGTGGTTAGATACTGGTTGCATTTTTTTCAGATAAAACCAAATCAACAGTATTTACTTACAGATAATATGTAGAATGTTAAAGGAAAAGAAAACTTAAAGATGATTTTGGATTATTTTAATTTACTTTTTATTCCTTGGGCCTTAAAATCAATAGAGATGGAGAAAATGATAGGGAAAGCAGAAGAATTTGGGTGGAGAATGATGTTATAAGTTTCAAATGTTTGAAATTCATCTGAAGTTTAAGATGCTTACTAGACATAAAAATTCAAATATCTAAGAGTCAACAGAGAAGTCTAGATTTTCAGGGGAAGAGATTCTTAATAACAACATGCATTTGGGAAGTGTTGGCATAGAGAACTGTTAGCATTTTTCAAGTTTGGTTGGAACTTGTTGACCCTTCCATGGGATTGAGTGTAGCTGGATAAACGTACTAAGAAGTAATGTCCAATATTTAGCAATATGAAAGACTAGGTAAAATTATCAGAGACTAGTAAAGTAAGGAAATATAGAGGTAGGGAAAAATCTAGAATTTAAGTGTCCCGCAGACCGTGAGGAAAAGTATTTCAAGAAGGGGTTGAAAAAGCAGCCCTGATTAAGCAGGAGGAGACTTAAAAGATAGTCACTAGGTTTTTCAGTCTAAGGATTACTTGTGATCTTAAGCCTACTTGATGAAATTTAGGGAACGAAAGTTCTTACTAAACCCAATCTTCAGTTTTTCATCAGTGAAATGGAATAATATGACCTATTTCACAGTGTTAGTTATGAGAACTAAGAAAATTAATTAATATAAAATACTTAGAGTACAGCCTGGCACAATGTATATTACAAAGAAATATTTTTTATTGTTTGTAGAAACCTTGATTTGGGTGATCATTGGGGAACTTGAGTAATTAAGCTTCCATCTGACTGAACAAGTACCAGTACATATATCTCCCTCCCAGGTTACCATTGAAGACATTGTCCTGTGCTGTTTCACAAAATACAGAGAAATCTGCACTGTGTTGTAGTTCTAAAATATGAAATGAGGTTTCCACATGACGATGTTTGATGTCTGTAGAATCCCATGCTGGATTGTAGATGTGACGCTCATTTATTTATTTATTTATTTATTTATTTATTTATTTATTTATTTATTTATTTATTTTCTTTTTATTTCACACCCGGTGATGCACAGGGGTCACTCCTGGCTCTATACTCAGGAATTCCCCTTGGCGGTGCTCAGGGGACCATATGGGATGCTGGAAATCAAATCTGGGTCGGCCATGTGTCAGACAAACGCTCTACCCGCTGTGCTATCTCTCCAGCCCCTGTGATGCTCATTTTTAAGCTTATCCATTCAAAATCATATCTAAAGTTAGTGCCATGTTTGCCATATTGCTGTTGAATTTTCCATGCTTTGTCTTATTTGAGAATCATAATTGCATTGGCCTTTTTGATTTTTTTCAACTCATTAAACATAGCTTGCAGGTACCTTTTTAGTAGGTTCTCCAAAGTGTCTTGAGTTAAAATCTGATGGAGTTAGACACATGAACTCTTTTGGAGATATGAATGTCTTTTTGTTTTAACATATGTTTATATCTTCTGGGATTTATATTCTTACTCAGTATGCTCATTGTAATCTGTTATGTGGTTTAAATTTCATTCCACTTGAAGTTAGGACAAGCAGAGCTAGAGTCAAGGACATGTATCCTTTATGTCATCAACCCTCATTGACCAACAACCTAAGAATCAGGTGGTGTTTTATTCTCCTTGTGAAATAACCTAAAACTGGAAAACTATTCTAATTCTAGAAATATGCTAAGAATTAGTTAGAGCTCGTACTGTAGCCATGTGTCCCAGATTGAACAGTTACTGTCAAATAAGAGCAAACTAGAGCAGCTACTCTTTGAGAAATTAACAATTTAACAATCAACTTGTAATATTGCTGGTGTGGAACATCTTGAAAAGTTTACTGTAAGATATTTCAGGATAAATGAAGCATTAGTCCAGTATTAATCAGTAGGTAGCCTTTGTCATTTTTAAAACTGTGTAAGTTTGTAGGCAGGCAAGGAGAAACATGTATAAATTCCTCTGGTTTTTGTATTAACAATATTTTAATATTTCTAAATATATTAATAAGTTACTTTTTAATTTTTAAGAGGGATATTTAATATACCTTTTTTTTACTAGTTTATTTTTAATTAGAGAGTCATAGTGAGGGTACAGTTACAGATCCATACATCTTTGTGCTCATGTTTCCCCCATACAAAGTTCGATAACCCATCCCTTCACCAGTGCCCATTTTCCACCACCAGTAAACCCAACATCCCTCCCCCCCTCCCCAGTCCCATCTCCCCCCACCCCACCCTGCCACTATGGCAGGGAATTCCCTTTTGTTCACTCTCTCTCTGATTAGGTGTTCTGGTTTGCAATAAAGGTGTTGAGTGCCCATTGTGTTCAGTCTCTAGTCTGTATTCGGCCCGCATCACCCTTCCCCCACAGGACCTCCAACCACATTTTACTTGGTGGTCCCTTCCCTGAGTTACCCAGAATGAGAGACCAGCCTCCAAGCCATGGAGACAATCTCCTGGTACTTATTTCTACTATTCTTGGGCGTTAGTCTTATATAAGTCTATTATTCTATATTCCACAGATGAGTGCAATCTTTCTATGTCTGTCTCTCTCTTTCTCACTCATTTCACTTAGCATGATACTTTCCATGTTGATCCACTTATATGCAAACGTCATGACCTCATTTTTTCTAACAGCTGCATAGTATTCCATTGTATAGATGTACCAGAGTTTCTTCAACCAGTCATCTGTTCTTGGGCACTCGGGTTTTTTCCAGATTCTGGCTATTGTAAACAGTGCTGCGGTGAACATATAAGTGCATATGTCACTTCGACTATACTTTTTGGCTTTTCTGGGATATATTCCCAGCAGTGGTATTGCTGGGTCAAATGGGAGCTCAACCTCTAGTTTTTTGAGAATCGTCCATACTGTTTTCCAAAAGGGCTGAACTAGCCGGCATTCCCACCAGCAGTGTAGAAGGGTCCCTTTCTCCCCACATCCTCTCCAACAGCGGTTGCTTTTGTTCTTTTGGATGTGTGCTAGTCTCTGTGGTGTGAGGTGGTATCTCGTGGTTGTTTTGATCTGCATCTCTCTGACGATTAGTGATGTAGAGCACTTTTTCATGGGCCTTTTGGCCACTCGTATCTCTTCCTTGGTAAAGTTTCTGTTCATTTCTTCGCCCCATTTTTTGATGGGGTTGGATGTTTTCTTCTTGTAGAGTTCAACCAGTGCTTTATAGACCATTGATATTAACCCCTTATCTGATGGGTATTGTGTAAATATCCTTTCCCATTCTGTAGATAGTCTTTGTATTCTGGTCACTGTATCTTTTACGGTGCAGAAGCTTTTTAGTTTAATGTAGTCCCATTTGTTGATTTCTGTTTTTACTAGATTGTTTAGTTCCGTGTCATCTTTGAAGATACCTTTATCTTCAATATCGTAGAGGGTTTTGCCGACCTTGTCTTCAATGTACCTTATGGTTTGTGGTCTGATGTTGAGGTCTTTAATCCATTTTGATCTGACTTTTGTGCATGGTGTCAGGTCGAATATACCTTTTTAAAAAATTGTCTCGAATTTTATTTTCTTCAGAAAATAAAATAAAGGGAATTTCTTTCTATTTTAATATTATGTCAGGAACCACTCATAAAACATTAAACTATCGTAGTTTAATGTGTGGTATGTGTAAACCCATGCTTAGAAGTTTAGCTTCTGATTCCAGAATTATGCCTAAAACAGTTTATTAGAGCTTTACTGTAGCCATCTGATCTGGACTGTGGCTTATACTATCAAATAGGCTCAAAATAAAGTAATTCCTAATCAGGAAATTAATAAGTTAAGAACAACAAGAAAATCTGCCTAAAACTGGAGGATTTTTAAAAAATACTTAAATTTCTTTGTTTTTTACTTGTAGAATACAGAGTGAATATCTCTTTCTAACATTATATGCAAATATATATTTTAACCCGACACAAATTTGATGTTAAAGAATGTTCAGATGGTATTTAGAAGAAAAACATAGCAGTTCATATTTGGAGAATTTTCAGAGAGTAGGGGAGATATTTGGATGAAAAGTTCTATATATAGACTGAAGTTACACAAAAGAAATCTCATAATATCTAATACTATATGTTAACTTATTTTAAACCATTTATGGTTCATTTTCAATTTATTTATTTATTTATTTATTTATTTATTTGCTTTTTGGGTCACACCCAGCGATGCTCAGGGGTTACTCCTGGCTTTGCACTCAGGAATTACTCCTGGCGGTGCTTGGGGGACCATATGGGATGCCGGGGATCGAACCCGGGTCTGCCGAGTGCAAGGCAAATGCCCTACCCGCTGTACTATCACTCCGGCCCCTTATTTTCAATTTAAATTTGGTATGTGCCTTAACTAGTTTTGAAGTGGATTATGGAGCCATATATCTTACATGATATTCTCTCCTTCATTCTTTATAATAGGTCTAAATTCTAGAAAGCTAACATGGTATTGTTCAGGAACACAAGTCAGCCAATATCTAATGTTTTAAGAATGTCATCAATTTCTTATTATTGTGATTCACTGTATCACTGTATCACTGTCATCCCATTGCTCATCAATTTGCTTGAGCGGGCACCAGTGACATCACCATTGTAAGACTTGTTGTTACTGTTTTTTGGCATATCGAATACACAGCGAGTAGCTTGCCAGGCTCTGCCATTCAGGCGGGATACTCTCGGTAGTTTGCCGAGCTCTTCATTAGATATAAAAATAATAATTTAGGTATAAAAATAAAAATAATAAAATTTATACCTAATTATTGTGATTAAATGAAAAGAAAAAATTATTAATCTTTAGTCATCTATGAATCACTTATTTGATATATTTGATATTTCCAAGTACTTTTTAGGTGCTTTTTCAATGATTATGTAAAATTATTATGTTAATAAAATAATTTATATACTTTCTAAAGTAGTATCTATATTGGCCTCTTTCAGCCAGTATAGACATTCCAAAATTGTATTTTGGGATCAGAGGAAAATGCACATTTTGCATAGATGCTCTTGGATTATTTCTTAAAAAGTTGTAAGGTTTTACCTTCTTGCCAGCAGTATGTTTTCCTGGGCTACATAATAGTTTGTAGGTGCTTTGGAAGCTGAATGAGTTAGGGATTTTTTTTTCCTTCTTCGGTCACACCCAGTGATACGCAGGGGTTACTCCTGGCTCATGTACTCAGGAATTACTCCTGGCGATGCTTGGAGGACCATATGGGATGCTGGGAATCGAATCTGGGTTGGCTGAGTGCAAGGCAAAAGCCCTACCCACTGTGCTATTGCTCCAGCCCCAAGTTAGAGATGTTTTTTTGAAAAAAAAATTTATTAGAAAATCACTGTGATGTACAGTTACAAACTTATGAACTTTTGTGTTTGCATTTGACTCATAGAGTGATCGTTTACCCATCCCTCCACCAGTGCCCATTCACCTCCACCAATGATCCCAGTATCCCTCTCATCACCCCCACCAAATTAGAGATGTTTTGATCCATCTTTACTTGACCTTATTCAGCTTCAGGACCTCATTGCTCTTTTGAGATATGGTTACTGGCTATTTTCATTTCCTGATAGTAACATTTCTTTGCATGCCATTTTCCACTTTTTGCCCACCTTTTTATTAACTCAGTGATATCTGTGTACAGATAATATATAAGCTATATATTAAAAACAAACAAAAAAAACACTTCAATTCCTTTCTGCTTTCCAGAGCACTTACTTTCAGCCACTTTAGAGTTTTCTTTATCTTTTTACTTCTACATCTTTAAATCGCCTGATGCGGGTGCAGGAGATTCTGTGTCGCTCTTTTCTGGGAGCTTTGTTTTATAGTCTCTGGATCTTGGCAGTTGATGGGGTTACATAGCACCGGGGGCAGTTTGTGGGTGTGGCTGCCAAACTACTGGAAAACGGGGACCTGGGTGAAGGATGCCCAGTCCTGATCAGGGCAGGCTTGGAGATCTCAGTCACGAGTCCTGCACACCTGGGTTCCTCTGTCAGTTCCTTCGTGGGTGAGGCTTGTCCGAACCTGTGGAGAGTGACCTTGAGTATGGCTGTGGCTGGGTTTGAAGGTTTTCAGCTGCCGGGGCTCTGCTTGGGGTGGGGAGGGAAACTCAACCCACCCACCTCTGAGGTGCCCTGGTAAAGACAGGCTGGCATGGGGGCAAGAGATTCTGCATCGAACCCATACGCACAAACTGCGCCTCAACCCTCCCTCCCCGCCATGCCATGTAATCTCATCAATGGCCAAGATCCACATACCATAAAACAAAGCTCCCAGAAGAGAATGATGCCAAATCTCGCTCGGCAGAACCTGGCAAGCTACCTACCCATGGCATATTCGATACGCCAAAAACAGTAACAAAAATGGGCCTTATTCCCCTGATCCTGAATGCGACAGGGATGAATGAGATGTTACTGGCACCTGCTCAAGCAAATCAATGAGCAATGGGATGTGACAGTGATACAGTGATATTTCCATTTATGCACTATTTGAGTCACATTAAGGTGCTTTGCTTTAGCTATATAGCTATATAATTATAAAGATAGATATAATGATCTAATGATATAAAATGGAGTAAATTTTTTTCTTGATTTCCAATCTCAAAATATTAATGGAAAATTACCTTATATAGTTGAATCTGGAAGAGGTAAACTTTAGATCTCTGAATACACTTACATAAAATAGATGGAATCTAGAATATGTACCCTCTGTACATTCTATCTTGGAATTAGATAGAAAAATATGTATGGTGCTGGAGAGAGAGCAAAATGGATAAGGTACTTATCTTGTATGTGACTGGTTTTGGCTCAATTGCTGGCATTTCTTATTGCCTGCTCCCTTGAGCATCACCAGAAATAAACCACCAGAAATAAACATCTCCAGAAATGATTCCCTGAGCACAGAGCCAGAAGTTAGCCTTGAGCACAGCCAATAGCCAACACACCAACTTTTCCTCCACAAAACCAGAAATCATCATCATCATCATCATCATCATCATCATCATCATCATCATCATCATCATCATCATCATCATCATCATCCCATTGATCGTTGAATTTCTCGAGCAGTCTCAGTAACATCTCCTTTCGTCCTAGCCCTGAGATTTTAGAAGCCTCTCTACTCATACTTTCCAATGGTGCTGCATTGGAGGCTCTTTCAGGGTCAGTGAAATGAGACATTATTGTTACTAGTTTTGGCATATGAATACACCATGGGGCACTTGCAAGGCTCTCCCATGTGGGCAGGAAACTCTGGTAGCTTGCCAGGTTCTCCCAGAGGGAGAACGATTCTATAAGATGTCGCTTCCAGTAGCTTAGTTTTTATAGTCTTTGGCTGTTGGCTGTTGGTGGGATTACACAGCACCAGGAGCAGTCCCTAGGTGTGGGACAGAAAAGGACCTGATAAAATATACATAAATATAATTATAAAGTTATATTTGCCACCAAAGTTCTATAAGGTCAGACAAAAGAACATATAATAAGCATGTTATGATCTTGAAGTACAAAGGAATATTGTTGCTATTCCCACAATTTCCAAATATAGACTCTCTGTGTCTGTCCCTGTAACAATGGGGCATATTAAGATGTATTTATTTTAATTCTTTTGCTTTTGTTTTTAGACCACAGCCAGTGATGCTCAGGGGTTACTCTTGACTCTGCACTCAGGAATTATTCCTGGCAGTGATCTGGGAATCATATAGGATGCTGGGGATTGAGCCTAGGTCAGCTGGGTGCAAGGCACATGTCACACCTGCTGTACTATCGCTCTAGTAAATAAAAGATGTATTTTATTCTTCATGTCTTGACCCAGAGTGACTGGCAAGTGAAAGATTTGTCCTTATCCATAATAAGTCAGGTCATAACCAGCCTTGTAATCTTTGAGGGAATGTCAATTTAGATCTATTTACAGCTTTATGAACAGTCAGTGGGATAGATGGAGGGCTGTTTGGATGTGGTTCTCTGCTGTTAGACTTTCCTTTGAATGGTTGTCTTCTCTTCCTGTGTGCAGCCTCTTATGGTCATGAAAAATTGGAAAGCCACTATGGTCATGAAAAATTGTTGGCTGAGACAGCTGAGATGAGATATCCCAGAATCTTGGTGATTCATAACTTTCTCAGGCCTGGCCAGAGTTGTCTCCAATATTTTTTTCATCATAATCAAATTTCTGGGTAAAAACCTAACCATTAATGCCATTAATTTTGTCACTAATCATTCCATCACTTAGCATACATTCTGTTAGGATTTTTGAAGTTCTACCCACAAATTCATGAAGATACAGATAATATTTTACTATATTTAAAAACCAAACTGTTTTCCACTTACTTAGAAAAGTAAGTGCAGGGATTTAAAGAACTTAGATTTTCTTTATTTTTGATTAATGAATACATTTTGGGTAGCAATAATAATAGAATGAAAATAGTATCTTGTGTTAGTTTCTCTGTGTTTAATTATGAAACATGCTAGACCACATTTAACCATTTTTTTGTTTCTGAACTAATGTCAGTTCCACCAGTCTTTCATGGGGCATGTTTTTCTAGCTCAACAATGGAGGATAAAAATAAAATAAATGTTTGGAAAAGTGCTTTCAGATAGCTAAAGATAGAGAGCCACACAAAAGCACACAGGCATTGGTAGGAATGACAAATTAATTGTGCTGCCTTTAGGTGATAACACAGAGCAATTAATGTACTTAATTTCTTTATTGAAGCAAAAAGCTCTTTGAAGTTTGCATAGTTTCTTTGTGCAAAGAGAATGTTTCTTAAATTTATAAATGAATTCAAAGAGTTCAAAGACCGCTAATTCAAAGACTTCTGATAATATGTCTTTATTTTATTTTAATTTTCTGACAGTATTTTCCTTATTGTATAAATTCAGATATAAATTTCTATGAGTTAAGTTCTTATAAATAATTTTGGGTGGGAAGAAAAGTGAAAATCTTTCTAAAGATCTAATGTCTCTGAGTCATTTACTTATATTTCAGATTTCATTCTTTAATGACTCTTATTTTTAAGAGTTCAATTCCTTGTTCTTAATGGGACTAATCCTAAATAAATTTTTGCTTAGGAAATATTTTATTTGTTTCTGGGTACACCCTGTTTTGCTTAGGCTCTGTGCTCAGAGATCTCTCCTGGCTGTCCTTGGGTAAACATATGTGGTCTGTCATTGAAACAGAGTCAGTTATATGCAAGGTAAATTCTGTTATCTCTGTTTAACTCTCTAGCCATTGAGTTTTTTAAAACATATAATAACACTTTGGTCCTGTGTCATCTTAGTAGCATTGGAGAGATGGAGATTGCTGAAGGCTCCTTGGACCTGGGGAAAGGGAACAGAGGTAATATGAAAGGATACTGTACTGTAGCTCCTTGCGGGTATTTGAGTTTCATTGCATGTCACTTAGAATGTTAACTCTTACCCTTTCAACCCCGGCCTAATTTGAGAAATTCTGTTTGTTTTCTTTTGTAGTCAGTAAGTTTCCCAGAGTTCATTAGAGGAGTTCAGAGATGATGCCAAAATATTCTCTGAGGCTGCAGCCCTGTTGCTGCCAGTCACACCATCCGTGTTTAGTATCTTTTTCCTGTCATCTGCTTCCTTTGCCCATTCTTCTTCACAAGCATCCTTATGTAAGATATGTCCCAGATGGACATGGTGTCCTCAATGCTGGTGGAAACTCAGTTTCCATGTTCTTATTAAACTGGCATACTATTCAGAAGCACCACCAGTCTGCTATGGAGAAGTGCAAGATACCTTAAAGCTCTCAAATTCCATGTAAATTTAAGGCATTAACAGTTTTACAATGGACTTTATAGTCCATTTGTCAAAGTAATTGATATTTTCTTACCAGGACTTTAGATATCCTGGGGCTTTGCCTGTCTAGTATGCCTTTCTAAGGTGCCATCGACCTGTCTTTGTACCCTTGGGTTGAACTGTCTGACCTAGGTTTTTCTGAGAGAGAACAATTTGCTTACTCACAGTGTCCTCATATGACATATGATGGGTAGGCAGATGATAAAAATAGGTAAATATTAATTGTACCTACATGATGGGCAAGAGTGATTCTGTTCATTATCTAATTATACAATGAACAGCTAAAAGATATTTTTAGGACATAAGATACGAGCCTACGTGTTTTACATAAATTGATTCATTTCATTCTTATAATAACTTTATTAGTTAAATGATCTTGTTACCTATATAATACAGAGGAGAGAAGGTTGAGCACAGAGAAATTAAGTACCTGACTAAAAGCTTCCCAACAGTGTTTCTTGAAACTTACACTGTCTTGTTCCAATGTAGGCTGTGAGATGCTCTCACTTAACTAATCTTAGCAATGATTTTTTAAAATCCCTATGGATCCCAGAATGCTTTCATAGTTTTATAAAACATATAGCACAAAACCTAGAGCAATTATATTATTAAATATAATCTCTTGTAAAGTAACCAATTGAATTTGTTTTCTAAGAAATAATAGCTTATTTTTCAATAATAAAAGTAATATCTGTGAAAAAAAGAATTAAGAAAATGAAATGAGAAATCTAAATCACCTGAAGCTCTACTTCCTAGACATATTTTTGAAACTATATTTTCTGTTATTTCTGTATATACATACACATACGTGCATATACATTTTTTGGTAAATAACACTAAAATAATACCTTTTTTGTATCATATTCCTGTGTTCACAGGATATTGGAGATGTCCTTTCTGTAGCAGAAAATATAAGTGTGTTTTGAATGCTATATGCTGTTGCTTTATATGACAGCATATTTTATTTAAAAAATCACATATTGATGAGGGCATTTGTCTTGCACGTGGCCAAACTTGGTTTAATTCCTCCATCCCTCTTGGAAAGCCTGGCAAGCTACCGAGAATATCACACCCGCACGGCAGAGCCTGGCAAGCTCCCTGTGGCATATTCGATATGCCAAAAACAGTAACGACAAGTCTCACAATGGAGATGTTACTGGTGCCCACTTGAGCAAATCGATGAACAACAGGGCGACAGTGCTACAGTGCTATTAGTATTATGAAAATACTATGTTAAATATTTTGGATATGGGCTGGTACATATTCAAAAGTAAATTCCCAAGAGTGAGAACATCATCACAAAAGACATGTATACTTTTTATTTGGGTGCATGATGCTAAATCTGAAAGGTTATAACGATATGACATGGTATATTTTGGGGGTTGCCTATGTCTTTTACTTCTTGACAATATTGATTTTTGTCAACTTTAAATTGATATTTGTCTGGTTGTTGAAAACAATTTATTTCTAATACTTCAATGATTAGTTGGGTGGGATTGAATGTATTTATTATTTGAGTTGACCATTCATGTGTGTATATATATATATACAGATATATGTTGCAAATTATTTATTGTCATCATTATTTTTAACTATGTGCTTTTTATTGATTTTTATTATTTTTGGGCTGGAGCGATAGCACAGTGGTTGGGTGTTTGCTTTTCACGCAGCGGACCCGAGCTCGATTCTTCCGCCCCTCTCGGAGAGCCTGGCAGGCTACCGAGAGTATGGAGCCCACTCGGCAGAGCCTGGCAAGCTACCCGTGCATATTGGATATGCCAAAAACAGTAACAATAAGTCTCTCAATAAGAGATGTTACTGGTGCCTGCTCGAACAAATCGATGAGCAATGGGATGACAGTGACAGTGACTTATTATGGATGTCTTTTTCTTATTCTATATATTGCAGATACTTTCTCTACCAGAGATTGGTTACTTCTTCAGTCTAGTTTTAGTAGTTTGTTCTCACATATATATATATATATATATATATATATATATATATATCACCGTATCACTGTATCACTGTCATGGATTTGCTCGAGCAGGCACCAGTAATGTATCCATTTGTCCATGTCACATGCTACTGTAGCTCAATGGCATATTGGGGGCTTTTTCAGGATCAGGGGAATGAGGACTGTCGTTGTTACTGTTTTAGGCATATCGAGTACTCCACAGGGGTAGCTTCCAGGCTCTGCTGTGTGGGTGGGATATTCTCAGTAGCTTGCCGGCCTTTCCGAGAGGGACAGAGGCTTTGGGGCAGCCTCTAATCACCTCTACAGTTGTTCCTAGTCTACAAATGTAGGCTTTTGGTCAACTGGCATGTTGTAACGATCTGCACACTGACAAACATGCACCTGTCTGTGTCTCTGGGCAGCACCTGGGACATCTACGGCCTCAGGTTGATCTCCCTGAGGTTGATGGAGTGCGCCCAGAGGTTGTTGAGCAGTTGGCAGAGCAGGACCCTATCACAGAGGTCTGTGCCAGGTCGAACACCTGAGCCGAGTTGCAGGTCACCTGGTGGTTGGTTGACAGCACCCCACAGTGGATGAGCCACTGCACGCAGTGCTGCTAGCTTTATGTCCGAGAGCCTTGCCACTCAGCCCGGTTGGGGCAGGCAGTGATGCTATGGCCACCGCCACGTTTCTCCATGCCCAGCCAATGCCATTCTGTCCGAATCTTGCAAAACAGCTAGCGATGTCCTTCATGAGTCATGTGTAGAGTTTCAGCCGGGATCATGCGTAGGTTTCCATGCCTGGCATGCTGAGCCATGTGTTGTCTAAGGTGAGATGGTGAGCCGGGTTTGGGAGAGTATGAGGGGTTTGGGTGGCGTTGGTGACATCTCGCCTCCAATCAAATATGGAGTGGTAATTATGGAAAATGAGTAGGAAGTTTCTTACAATGTGTGGCTGCATGGTTTAGGAATATGTTCACTCATATGTGAAGCTTGGCTCGAAAGTGTAAAAAGCGGTGTGGAGCACAGCAGCATTTAGGTTGTAGAGGTAGGCTGCTGGGGCTGGGTCCCTTGGGGCAGGGGCTCTCACCTGCCCCCCCTTTGGGGTCCCCCAAGTGACAACAGCCTGGCACGGAGTCCAGTGGAATGGTTATAGGGGCCTCATTTTATGCTCTCTTCCAGGAGAAGTAGTGTGAGGGCTGCAATAATAATAAATAATAATTTATTATTATTTATAATAAATAAAATATTATTTGCTACATGAGATTTTAAATTTTCAAAGCTTTTTATTGATTCTTCTGACCTGTGATTTCTTTAGTATTTAGAACTTTCATACCCCCAAACACTATAAAAATAAATTCTTTTTAACATGCAACCGTTTCTTTTTCCCATTCTGTCCTCCCACTTTAACCATTTGTTATGTGTCAATCACTTTAATGTTTACTTTGCTTGCAAAACATTTACTCAATTAATTCAGTTCATAATGTAGCATTATTATTTCAACTGTCAAATAAGGGATTTGTGACTAAGAGAATAAGTAACCTATCCCAGTAACATAAATAGTAAGAATCAAAGTTGCATACAAGTTAGTTGATGCTCTTAGCAATGGCCATACATTCTTTCCTTAAATTGATGTAAAAGCAGAGAGTTAGGGAGGTTAAATGATTCATACTAGAGAATATTTCCTCTTACGATGGACAGATTAATAATTGAATCATTGATTGTTAATATGTTCCTTGTTGACTAATAGGATTCCAGTTCAGCCTTTGTGTTTTGAAAGCAATTCCAGTGAAAAACCCATTAGATGTTAAAAGAAAAGAGCATAGGGATATTATGGTATATGCTCTTTTCTTTTAACATCTAATGGGTTTTTCACTGGAATTGCTTTCAAAACACAAAGGCTGAACTAGAGAACTGGAATCCTATTACAATAATAGTGAGTTTTTTGTTGAAATATTGAATGTAATCAAAGTAAAGAGAAAGTAGAGTGAAATTATCAGCTGCACAGGGGGCTCGGGAGGTGGGGGGTGGGAGGGAGGTTTACTGTGGTTCTTGGTGATGGAATATGTGCACTGGTGAAGGGATGGGTGTTTGAGCATTGTGTAACTGAGACTTAAGCCTGAAAGCTTTGTAACTTTCCACATGGTGATTCAATAAAAAATTAAAGAAAAAGAATAATATGGGTATGCCTTGCTTTGGATTTTAAGAATTAAGAGAATGAAAACCAGGTAGAAGAATGAATTTGTGAAAGTGGGTCAATGAGAGAGAGCAAGGCAGGAGAATGCAAGATCCATCTTGAGATAGGCATATTGAACAAATTTTTCACTCATTCCCAGTTAATATAGCAGGTATTAAAGAGGATTTTACATGTAACATTAGAAAGGGTTTTAGCT